>NC_056748.1:547769048-547879048 GCF_019279795.1 Protopterus annectens
GCGTGTGTGTGTGTGCGTGTGCGTGTGTGTGTGTGTGTGTGTGTGTGCGCATGTGCGTGTGTGTGTGTGTGTGTGTGCGTGTGTGTGCGCGTGTGTGTGTGTGTGTGCATGTGCGTGTGTGTGTGTGTGCGTGTGTGTGTGTGTGTGTGTGTGTGTGTGTGTGTGTGTGTGTGTGTGTGTGCATATATGTAAGTGGGATACAGACTTTACAGAATGCTTCTGATGTTTTGGGTCATGCTTTTTTTTCTTATGTCAAATGAATGAGGATAGCAATAACTAAATAATGACAGACATCTGAGTTTCAAAGTTAATAGCCTTCAAACAGCATATTAATTCAAAGCTTGTTATTCTAGCAAGCAATGTATATAAAGGCATTATATTGTTTTCCAAAAGTTTTAAGAAAATTGTATAGTTACACAGTGACATAAGCAAATGATTATAAGCTACAACCATGCTTCCTACTGCAGTGTGTATAACAGCTAAGTAGCTATACAGAAAGAACTTGTATACTGAAAGCAGTCTATAGATTTACCTAACCTAGATCCAGATCTCCTTTATCTCAATCTCTTTCCAAAAAGTAGTACCTGGCACAACATATCTGCTACTATTTTGTTAATGTATGTAAATATTTATAGACTCTCCATCTGTCCCATCCCCCCCCTCTCTACTCTCTTTCAGCAGTCTTCTACAGTAAATACTAAGTCATAATGATTCTGCACCTTTGTTTGTTTATTTTTTGTCAAATTGCCTCTGCATTACTATTCTACATGAAAATTGTTCCCTTTCTTGCGTGCATGCTTTGTATACTTTTTTATACTTGTTTAGCTACTGTTTATTAGTGGAGCTTTTCTCCTCGGGCCTCTGCTGAAAATGGACATGTATCCAGCCAGACTAGCCCGGTCAACAAATGTAAAATAAAATAAAATAAAAAATAAAAATTGCAACTTCACAGTAAGATGTGTTGAAGGAAAGCTTTAGCACAGGTGTGTCAGGATTCATTCTTTTGTCTGCCTCCTGTTACTGATATTACCCTTTCACTCTGACCTTTCTCGCATACCATCTAGACTTATAGTACAGAGCAGTGGTTCATCCACAAAGCTTTAGAACTCTTTCAGTAATTTAGAACTTGGGTGGCATGCACATCTTACATGTTTGTGTTGTTTTGTGAATGTAGATACTCAAAACTGAGCTGACCAGAGTAATTCAGAATGTGTAGTTTTCTGCTTCAGGCTTAGCAGAGCCACACACCTAAAGAAAACAGTATTTAATCATTTTGAATACTATAAATATATGTCCCTGACTACAGGAAGACAAGCAAGACAATTATAACAGTAATACACCAGTTCTATTAGGTTATTGTTTCACTTTATGATTTTATTCCAGGTATTTAACCTTTCTTTGTGTCTATCCTTCAAACAGTGAAAAAAATGCTTTACATAAAATCTTGTATTCTAATGATCTGGTCTGATTAACAGATAAGAATGTTAACTAGAAATTAACAATCTGGATTGTACTGGGGAGTGTTATCAATGTCTGTTGCTGTGGGACTGATGGAACTTTTCAAAGTCTGGGCAATTACCTTCCATAAACTGAAAAAGGCATCTAAATCAAATTGCTTAATATTGGGGGAGCATGTTGATATATCAACACCTTCCCTCACAAAATCAAAACCCCAAAAATACTTCACTAAAAGCACTTCTGGTAAGCAAGCCCCCCTGCACCCCCCTAATTTGGGAGGAGTCCCCCAGACCCCCCAAACTTAAATATACATACTCTGAGGACATGCAACACTGTTGAAAAGGGAATTCTCCACTGTTAGCAAAAATACCTTTGGCTAAATATTTTCTCTGAAACAGCAGTTGCCTAAAGTGCCTTCAATCTACCCACAGACTCCCAAAAATTAGTATCAAAAATGTTACTCATTTACATCCTTTCTATATATGCATATATATATATATATATATATATATATATATATATATATATATATATATATGTATATGTCTGTCATGGAAACTGGGCTATCCACCCTCAATAGCCATCAACTTTGCATAATTATTGTTTTGGAGGTATGGTCTGTGACACAGTTTGAACTTAACAACTAACAGACTTTTGCACTAAATAAATTCAACTTATTTGGGAAATAATAGAAACAGAGTGCATTGTTATATTAAAGAAAACTACTTTAATAAGTATATAGTTAGCATTTTTGTCCTAAAACAAAAAGAGTCCTTCAGACTGAATAGAACCCTTATTAATCAGAATACATATACAAAAGTAGAAATATCAGGGTCTATATTATAATGTCGACATGTTAAAATGTTGACTCTGATTTGTTCGACATAAAAATGTTGAACTAAAAGGTTACCGAACAGCCAAATCACCGATTTAAATCAGTTGGCCAAATACCAACACCACACAAAAACAAACATATTTAAGTGGGGGCTTTACCTCCCACACCTCCCAATGTAGGGGGCTGTGCCCCCCACACCCACCTAACTAAATATTCTAAATCTGAGACCACACTACAGTCAGGCAAAGGGCAGGTGTAAGAGAACGGCAAACCGATTTCTTTCCGTTGGAAAGAAATCGATGAGTTGGCCATTCAGTAACCTTGTAGTTTGACATTTCCATGTCGACAAGTCAGAGTCAACATTTTAACATGTTAATATTATGATATAGACCCGAAAGATCACATGACAACAGGCATTCATATGTCCACTAAACTCACACACATAAAAATATTTAAAAAAATTATTTTTAAATACCAACAAAAATATTATTCTCTAGTATGTCTCTTTAAAATACATTTAAAATTAACTAAACTATTTAAATCTGGATTAAAACTTGCATTTAACTTATTTGCCACTGGAATTTTTAAGTTCAAGCTCATTTTTCCAACTACCCCTTTAAAATATTCCTTAACTGGATCTATCACATGAATTAAAACTTCATAAAATTCTGACATACTGTAGAATGGTTGTTTAGAACATTCACTACCATTTTATTCTTTATAGTAAAAAAATGTTCATAGATTTTTTCCTAATGAATCACAGACTGTGCACACAGCTGTATAGAAATGAAATTCTGCATTACAAACTTTTGTATAACTGTCATGCTATAAAACATGTTAAGCATGTTTAAGCATAAATACTTTAGGACTATCTGAAATATACAGACCTTGTAAAAAGTCATCCTGGAGAGTTGCTTGCAATGTTTTTGAGACTCTGTCTATTCTGAGGCATAAGAAATTCAAAAGGTCAATTTATAGTGAGTTTAGAAAGATAGAAGGAGGCTATGTCTGGTATGGAACTTACAACTGAACCAGGCACTTATTGGCAATGCTGCAATAAACCAGATTAACTATCAGCACTACCCTGATTAAGCAGGTAATAAAAATGAATGACTGAAAGAACTTGACCTACCAAAGCAATGTTCTGTGTATATGTAAAATCACTGAGTTAAAGTACCTTCACTAAATACCAACTTACGCAGTCAATACATCTAATTGTGATGATGATGATGCAAATATGGTACAAGAAACTGCCTCTTGCATCTTCTTTAAAATGTCTTATGCATCATCATTAGCCTGCTTAAATTAATTAGCTTAACTCATTCTCTCCAGTACAGCTCTTTTGAGTGAGTGCCTTAAACTCCCATGGGGTGTGGCTTGGCCCTTTAAAAAAAGTAATTATAACCTAATAGTTATAACAAATACTCATTGACAGAGGTCAAATATCAATACAATTGTGTTTGCCATCATGTACGCTTCAAGATAAAATATTCTGATACCTTGTATGTAGCATGGTTTTGGAATTAATAATATAAATGCAAACAAGCAATATATGATGCCTAGAGGCACAGTAGGAGGTAACTGCAGAAACGCCTGGAGGTGCACTTGGCTGTGTTAAAGACATTTGAAGTTTTTGTGGAAACAATCACAAATATCATACATTTCAACAGCATAACTCATTTAGCTTCCTGGTTTCACACTCTAAACTTTTCTTTTCATATTTTATCTGACATTAGTGCATTTACTGTGTTATTATCTTGTCCTCTATCTAAACAGTTTACTTAGGACATTAGTCTTGAGAGATCTAATAATATTTACAGCTAAATAATCAGCAATATGCATAGTTACTATTAACAGTACCTTGCAAGCCTTTCTGAAGCCTTCTGTTAGGTAGCGTTACTAAGATCAAATGTAAACTCTGTATTACGTCACGTCTGTTTTTCACACAAATATTCTTAGTTCTGTTACATCACTTCTGTCTTTCACACAGTTGTTATTAGTTCTATTACATCACTTCTGCCTTTCACACAGCTGTTATTAGTTCTAGTACATCAAAGACAAAGGTTTACTCCACTAAAACTGTATTAAGACCAACAATCAACGTTAGTGCTTTCGTACACATGCAATATGTGAACTTCTTCAGACAAATTCAAGTTACAAATGATCACTTACATAAGGTACACATTTAATGACATCACAAATCTAATTAAAATGGCATGTACTTTTAGAAGAAAGTGAACTTTATTGGCAGCTTAGACTGAATGCCTTTTCATATCCTGAGCTCAATGATGTTTGCTGTATTAAATGCCTATTGAAAATTAAATCTTTTCAAAGATAAATACAAATGTAATATTGATTGTAGAAGCATTTTTAGTACTATTATTGCTGTTTTTTATGAAATTGTTATACTAAATTACATGTATATATATATATATATATATATATATATATATATATAGACATAGAGAGAGAGAGAGAGAGATTTCTAGCCTTTTTTAGGTTATTAGATTTTTTTGTGTGTGGGGCCTTTAAACTTTTAATTTTAATTAGATTTGTGATGTCATTAAGTGTGTACCTTATGTAAGTGATCATTTGTAATTTGAATTTGTCTGAAAAAGTTCACATAGTGCATGTGTATGAAAGCGCTAACGTTGATTGCTGGTTTTAATACATTTTTGGTGGAGTAAACCCTTGCCTTTGGTGTTGTTTTTTAGTTTTTCAGGTTTGTTTTGTTGCTATTTGTACTAGTTCTGTTATATCACTTCTGTCTTTCACACAGCTGTTCTTAGTTCTATTACATCACTCCTGTCTTTCACACAGCTATTAGTTCTATTACATCACTTCTGTCTTTAACACAGTTGTTTTTAGTTCTTGTGCCATTTTCCATCTTAAATTCACATTTTATTCCTTCAGCAATATTGCACTGCGGTGGTGATGCTGCGGTAGAGTTGTCGCCTCACAGTAAGACGTTGTCCTGTTCGATTCTCAGCTAGAGCGTCTTCTGTGTGGAGACATGCGTGAATGGGCGTACTTTCGTTGAAGGTTGTGCATCAGAGCTGGCAACTCTGCACGTAAAAATCTACTGCCAATCATTAGCGGACCGGAGTTCCGCTGTGGTGACCCCTAACCGGGAAAACCCGAAAGACACAACAACATTCCTTCAGTAATATTTACCCCACCCTGATTTAAAATGCTGCTGAACCCTTTACAGCCTTTCTTTCACACTGTCTACATACACACCTACCTTTGTACTGCCTATGATAGAATGTGTCATTACTTCATTTCACCCAACTCTAGCCAGCACATTACCTTTCTTTTTTTCTGATGTTCCTAAAGCCTTTTTCATTTCTTCTGTTGATTTTACAACTTATCTTCATACTTCCAATATTTTGAGTCCTTTTATATAAAACTGTAAACACCTTTTATGTAGAAATAAAAATACAATGAATATATAATACACATTATAGCCATAAGTATCAATTAACATACTTTTTATTTGTTTTTACTATCAGCATATTACTGGACTTCAGTACAAAGTCATCCCCCTATCATTGAGTCAGCTCCAACTCATCCCTCTCTCTCTCTCTCTTCTGACCAGCTAAGCAGTGAGCGGGACAGATGTCTCTCTTGGAGTACCTGAACTGACTGTAGGTGCAGGTACTGACCTGGGACACTGATATTAAAAATATGTCCCATTCCATCTTCTGGAACTCTTTTTATTGTAACCAGAGTTTCTAGATGGGTATTTGTGTACAAGGGACTGCTTCAGGCCAGTAATAATGCTCTCTTTCATGAATGCAGGCCTAAGGTATTAATGGTACTTGGTGAAAAAGCATGTTAGAGGGATAGCAGTACATCCTCCTGGTCTCCACCATGCAGCATATAACTCAAACAACTCCCTTCCATCAGCATGCTAGAGCAGGCCTGCAGTCATTACATCTTAACCCACTATACTGGCCTTCTGATGCTGGAGGTTCTAGTCAAATCCTAAACATACTGTGCAGCTGGCAGCAAAATGCCTATGCTGACAGGCTGGTTCCAGCTACCAAATACTGTATTTTAAACCTACAAACAATGTGCATGACATACTATAAATAACAGAATAATCAAAACAAATAACTGGCACCTCATGGGCTCTTAAGCCTATATGACTTACTGCAAAAAAGATAGAACACAGTGCAAAACAGAAATTGAGAAAATCTACTACAACATATAAAATCAGACTCAACAAATACTGAATCAGTATTTATCCCTTGAAGCTGTGAAAATGGTGCATAATTAAACAATCCACATTTCAACAACAGGAGTAGGTCAGTTACCATCACAGCAGGGCTATGGGCTTTAACTAGAGTGTTCTGTTAGATGTTACTGAAAGCTGGAAAACTGCCAAGTGAAAAATGGAGCAATAAACAGACAAGTCACAGATGGTTCATGGAATGTTAATCTGTAAATACACTACTTAGATTTTTGATACTGTTTACTTATTCACTATATGATGATCTTGAACTGTGGTGGAAAAAAGATGCTTTTTAACTATCCAGATATTATAATTTCCCTTAATTATTCACTGTGCTATATCTTTACTAGGCCAAAATCCAAAAATAGCACAATGCACCTCTTCCTTTTTTTCAGGATCAGTGGTTGCTAATAATATAATTCAAACTCTGAAACACCACAGACTCATAAACTAAACCATGTTTGTCATAAATGCATGTCATGTTAATTTCATTTTGACATTGTATAAACACAACTAAACATGATTAACAGGTATTTAAAATCTGATAGTTCTCTTTTGCATTACTGTTCTGATGTTAGTGAGCAGATATAAGGATTATGAAATCTCATTGCTTACACACATATACCACTTACAAGGGATCATAGTTGCAATACAAAAAAAAAAAAGAATCTAAATGTGCTACCTCTTCTTAGTTCAAAAATGAAACTGTCCTAGGTACAATGCCATTCATTACGTCGGCTTGACTGATACCACTTCACTGCCAACATAAAACTAACGGTCAAACTCCTCAGAATACTGCTACTTCATTACGCAACAGGAAGAACAAAGAAGGAAATGTACACACACACACACACACACACACACACACACACACATATATATATATATATATATATATATATATATATATATATATATATATATATATATATATATATGGACCTACTTTAGTAGATCGAATCACCATATAACCAAAATGCAGATGATTGAGATGACAAGATCATAACCGCACAATAGCGACCATGTACAGTGGATATAAAAAGTGTACACACCCCTGTTAAAATGCCAGGTTTTTGTATTATAAAAAATGAGACCATAATAAATAATTTCAAAACATTTCCCACCTTTAATGTGACCTATAACCTGTACAGTTCAATTGAAAAACAAACAAATTTGTTAGGGGAAAAAATATAAAAAATAAAAAAAGTACAATAAGCTGGTTGCATAAGTGTGAACACCCTAAAACTAATACTTTGTTGAAGCACCTTTTGATTTAATTACAGCATTCAGTCTTCTTGGGTAGGAGTCTATCAGCATGGCACATCTTGACTTGGCAATATTTGCCCACTCTTCCTTGCAAAAGCACTCCAAATCTGTCAGACTGCGAGGGCATCTCTTGTGCACATCCCTCTTCAGGTCACCCACAGATTTTCTATTGGATTTAGGTCTGGGCTCTGGCTGGACCATTCCAAAACTTTAATTTTCTTCTGGTGAAGCCATTCTTTTGTTGATTTTGATGTATGCGTGGGGCTATTGTCGTGTTGAAAGGTGAAATTCCTCTTCATCTTTATCTTTCTAGCAGACGCCTGAAGGTTATGGACCAAACATGACTGGTATTTGGAACTGTTCATGATTCCCTCCACCTTGACTAAAGCCCATGTTCCAGCTGAAGAAAAGCAACCTCAAAGCATGATACTGCCACCACCATGCTTCACCATGGGGAAGGTGCTCTTTTGGTGATGCAAAGTGTTGTTTTTGTGCAAAACGTACCTTTTGGAATTGTGGCCAAAAAGTTCAACCTTGGTCTCATCAAACCATAACACATTTTCCCACATGCTTTTGGGAGACTTGATATATTGTTTTGCAAATTTTATCTGGGCCTGGATGTTTTTCTGTGTAAGAAAAGGCTTCCATCTTCCAACCCTACCCCATTGCCCAGACATATGAAGAATATGGGAGATTGTTGAGACATGTAGTACACAACCAGTACTTGCCAAAAATTCCTGCAGCTCCTTCAGTGTTGCTGTGGATCTCTTAGCAGCCTCCCTGACCAGTTTTCGCCTTGTCTTTTCATCAATTTTGGAGGGATGCCCAGTTCATAGCAAAGTCATAGTTGTCTCATATTTTCTTCACTTTTTGCTGATTGTCTTCAGTGTGTTCCATGGTATATCCAATGCTGTGGAAGTTTTTTTGTACCCTTGTCCTGACTGATACCTTTGAGATTCCTTTGATGCTTTGTAAGCACTCTGTGAACCATGGCTTTTGCTGCAGCAGGCAAATGAGTAAATGTCAGGAAAATCCTAACTGGACAGCTGAACTTTATTTGGGGTTAATCAGAGTCTCTTTAATTGATGGCAGGTGTGTACCAAAGAAGACTGAAAGTTGTAATTAAATCAAAAGGTGCTTCAAAAAAGTATTAGTTTGAGGGTGTGCACATGTATGCAACCAGTTTATTGTACGTTTTTTTATTTTTTATATATTTCCCCTAACAGATTTGTTTGTTTTTCAGCTGAATTGTACAGGTTATAGGTCACATTGAAGGTGGCAAAAGTTTTGAAATGATTTATTGTGGTCTCATTTTTTTATATTACAAAAACCTGGCATTTTAACAGGGGTGTGTACACTTTTTATATCCACTGCATAATACTGAAAGTCAAAACAATGAAAATACCTTTTTTTAATGTTTTTGCATGGGGGCAAATCCCCCTGTACCACCATCTCCTGAAAATTAAATATACCAACTCCAAGATCACACAACAGTGGAGAAAATGTACATTTCCTGATCCCCACTGTACAACAATCTCAATTCAGAATCTCCAAGTAGTGTGTGAGAGTCACAGCTGGTTCCAGGGCTGGCCTTTGATCAACTGGTGCACTAGGCAAAAGGGCTCCACAGCACCCCTCCCCACACACACCCCACAGTGCCCTCATCCTGGTCTACCTATAGCATCCAGATTACCTTCTTCTTCCTTTTTCTAACAGTTTTTCTTACTCTTCAGTTTTTTTTTCCCTGTATTCATTCAACATATTTAAAAGAAATAATTCCTTTATTACAAAAATAAACAAATGAATACTGGAAAAGCTCACATGATAGAGTGGTTCCCTAGGCAACCACCTAGTTGGCCTATGCCTAAGGCCAGCTATGCTTGGTTCTTTTCAAACTATGTCTATATGCTTTTAAAATAAATATTTCTTTTCCTTTTTCATGTTGCAGGCAGTGTTAAAAGTGCCAAGAGTACAGGGTACATGATATGTAATATCCGACATACTTTTAGCAGGTACATTGCACAATCTGCGACACTCACTACAGTAATGGATATCAAAACCACAATAAAGAAAGAACTGCATACACGTCAATCTTCTGTTGATTTTGTCACTTTTTGTTATTTTGAACTTTCGCTTACAGTTTCTCGATCATCTGCATTTCACTTATATGGTGATTCAATCTACTAAAGTAGATATATATATATATATATATATATATATATATATATATATTCATATATATATATATATATATATATATATATATATATGTGTGTGTGTGTGTGTATGTGCACACGTGACTATATATATATATATATATATATATATATATATATATATATATATACACACACACACACACACACACATATATATATATATATATATATATATATATATATATATATATATATATATATTTATATGGGTCTACCTGAGAAGACTGAAAGTGCAAAAGGCCGACAACGAGATCACCGACACCACAAGAATGAAAGTGCAAAAACTCAACAGTTTACATGCCCGACAAAGCATAATCCCAACAGTTAACAAAACATGCTCCCAACTGCCTGAATAATCAGCACAGAAAGAATACAAGCAGATTACTAACTGCCATAGGGTTCCTATCACATAATTGAACTTCCAGAAGTTCGAACACCAGAAGTTCGAACTTGGAAGATCGAAATGTGATATCATCGAAACATCAGAATAGAGAATGTTTTCCCAGGGAAAAATTTCTCTTTTCCGGAAAAACACACACACAACACAAGCACACCAAAAACTTTATAAACCTACACTAAACCTTACATACACAACTATCTATGCACTAACCTTAACCCAAACCCTAACCCTAAGGTCCGTCACTATCGTACACTTACCTTACCCACACCCTAACCCTAAGGTCCGTCACTATCGCACACTTACCTTATCTGCACCCTAACCCTAAAGTCCGTCACTATTGCACACTAACACAGTTGCGTGCAAATACAAGCACACATGTTTTGCATGTCTGTGTTTTCTGTGTCGGGATTTCAACTTGTCTGGTATTTGCTTTGTCGGTCTTCTGGTGTCGGTTATCTTACTGTCATTGTTTTGGCTTGTCGGTCTTATCAGGTAGACTAGTATTGCTAGGCTATGGTATGCAACCCTCCAAGCTCTTGGCGCTCTCCCATGGGCACCTTCCCATTACTTTTGCTAGGCCATGGTATGTAACCCAAAAAGCTCACGGCTCTCTCTCATAGGCGTCTTCCCATTACTATTGCTAGGTCATGGTATGCAAGCTACCAAGCTCCTGGCTCTCTCCCATGGGCACCTTCCCATTACTACTGCTAGGCCATAGTATGGAACCCACCAAGCCACTGGCACCCTCCCATGGGCACCTTCCCGTTACTATCGCTAGGCCATGGTATGCAACCTACCAAGCTCCTGGCTCTCTCCCATAGGCACCTTCCCATTACTATTGCTAGGCCGTGGTATGCAACTCACCAAGCTACTGGCTCTCTCCCATGGGCACCTTCCAATTACTATTGCTAGGCAGAGATATGCAACCCACCAAGCTCTTGGCGCTTTCCCATGGGCACCTTCCCATTACTTTTGCTAGGCCGTGGTATGCAACCCAAAAAGCTCACGGCTCTCTCCCATAGGGGTCTTCCCATTACTATTGCTAGGTCATGGTATGCAAGCTACCAAGCTCCTGGCTCTCTCCCATGAGCACCTTCCCATTACTACTGCTAGGCCATGGTATGGAACCCACCAAGCCACTGGCACCCTCCCATGGGCACCTTCCCATTACTATTGCTAGGCCATGGTATGCAACCTACCAAGCTCCTGGCTCTCTCCCATAGGCACCTTCCCGTTACTATTGCTAGGCCATGGTATGCAACCCACCAAGCTACTGGCTCTCTCCCATGGGCACCTTCCAATTACTATTGCTAGGTAGAGATATGCAACCCACCAAGCATCTAGCTTTCTCCACATGCCCAGCATAGCACTTGGCTGTCTTGATGTCACCTAATGTTATTACTTACATTCCCCATTTTTGTTTGCTAACCCATCCATGGCCTCCTCCCTATGTGCCTGATTCTTATACATTTTGATTATTCTGTTTCAGAAAAATGATTTCTGAATGAATTGGCTTCCCATTATGCAAGCAGTTTGTCTTCAGTGAGATTCTTTTCAGCCAAGTAAACTCCACCAGCCAAATAAGTCAATATTTTAGTTTCTCAACATACTCATTGAGAGTAATTCCAACATGTGAAACACTGCCAAAACCAGAACAAGAGCTGCTATCAAACTTTTCAGACTTTATATCTACAAAGTCATCACTACAAAGGAGTGTCTGCCTTGTCCTCTTTTTCTTGCAATGTACTCACATCCCCGGTCCCCAGTCAGAAAATAAGAATGAGTAGAAGAAATCAGCCAACAAACACAGAAAATGATTATTTTTTCTACTGATCTATTAACTTACAAATATCCTTTAGTCATTTCTTATTTTAAAGAAAATATTAACTTAATTTTGAGGTTTTTCCAGGTTGTGTAGTAATCTAAGCTATACACCATTTAAGAACATCTCTAACACAATTTTAAACAGGAATCCAACTATAAAGATTTTAAAGGTGTGTGTGTGTGTGTGTGTGTGTGTGTGTGTGTGTGTGTGTGTGTGTGTGTGTGTGTGTGTGTGTGTGTGCGAACAGTTCACTTTGTCAGCTGCTGCAGTTGCCAACAAAGTGAAGTGCTGTGTTTTTTTAAGGGTGAGTGCTGTGTTTAGCAAACATCTGAATGTGGAAGGTTGAGCACAGGGTATGTGATTTGAGGTATGACAGGTGAGCACTTGTGTTAATGCCATAACTTTTGGATATTCTGAAAATTTTGGCATTTTGGTTAGGAGTGTGTGTGTGAGTGTTTGTGGACTAGGAATAGAGTAAGAGTTAGTTAAGGGGATGGCATTAGTGTTGTGTGAGTGTGTATTATATATGCAAAATGTGACTGAGTGTTTAATCTAATGGTGCTGTTAGAGAAAGGGTTTTAAATAAGGTAATGCGTAAGGTTGAGGTTAAGGACAGGGGCGGGGTTAGGGCTCTACCTTGCCTGTAACTTATGAGTAGGGTGGTTTGTCTGGTGTTATTTTTTCAAATTTGCTAATTGCAAAACAAACGCTTACTGTTCTGTTCTGATCGGAGTAGTAACAAGAGTTTTACTGGTCGATTAAGTTTTGTTGATGTGCAGAAGTCGAGATAGCTATTGTGAATTTTTCAGCACATCAGTTTATCTAGAGCCATATTTTATATGAATCTTTATATAAAAATATATATATACATATAGATATATACAGATATCTCTATATGAATATATCTGTCTGTCTGTCTCTCTCTCTCTCTCTATATACATACATATATATATAGCTGGGTAGCTACAGCAGAGCTGGTAAGGGAAACCGCTAGAAAGGTGCTTGGTGTGACATCTGGACAGAGGAAGGAGGACAAGGAGTCCTGGTGGTGGAACGAGGAAGAGTGTACAGAGAAAGAGTTTGGTGAAGAAGTTGGATTGTCCATGGAATGAAGAAAGTAGACAGGAGTATAAGGAGATGATGAAGAGGGAGGTGGCGAAGGCTAAGAATAAGGTGTAAGGAGGGCTGCATGAAAGGTTTGACACTAAGGATGGAGAAAAGGACCTGTACCAATTAGCTAGACAGAGGGACTGAGCTAGTAAAGATGTGCAGCAGGTAAGGGTGATAAAGGATAATGGGGGAAACGTACTCACAAGCGAGGAGAGTGTGTTGAGCAGATGGAAAGAGTACTTTGAGGGGCTGATGAATGAAGAGAATGAGAGGGAGAGAAGGTTGCATGATGTGTGGATAGTGAATCATGAAGTGCAATGGATTAGAAAGGAGGAAGTAAGGATAGTTATGAAGAAGATGAAGAATGGAAAGGCTGTTGGTCCAGATGACATACCCGTGGAAGCATGGAGGTGTTTATGAGAGATGGCAGTGGAGTTTTTAACCAGACTGAATAAGAGTGATGTACAGGGCTGTAGTAACTACAGAGGGATAAAGCTGATCAGTCAAAGCATGGAGCTATGAGAATGAGTAATGGAAGCTAGGTTAAGAAGGGTGGGGATTAGTGAGCAGCAGTATGGTTTCATGCCGGGAAAGAGAACTACAGATGCAATGTTTGCTCCGATAGTGTTGATGGGGAAGTATAGGGAAGGTCATAAGGAGTTGCACTGCATCTTTGTGGACTTAGAGACAGCATATGACAGGGGTGCCTAGAAAGAAGTTGTGGTATTGTATGCGAAAGTCGAGAGTTGCAGAGAAGTATGCAAGAGCGGTGCAGTGGTACTCGATATGTATGAGGGTAGTGTGTCAGGGGTGAGATCTGTGGTAGGAGTGACAGATGCATTTAAGGTGGAGGTGAGATTACATCAAGGATCAGCTCTGAACCTTTTCTTATTTGCAATGGTGATGGACAGGATGACAGATGAGATCAAACAGGAGTCCCCATGGATTATGATATTTGCAGATTACATTGTAATCTGTAGTGAGAGTAGGGAACAGGTTGAGGAGACCTTGGAGAGGTGGAGATATGCTCTAGAGAGGATAGGAATTAGGATCAGCAGGACTAAAACAGAATATATGTGTGGGAATGACAATGGATACAGAGGAATGGTGAGGATGCATACAGTAGAGTTGGTGAAGATAGATGAGTTTAAACACTTGGGATCAACAGTTCAGAGTAATGGTGAGTGTGGAAGACAGGTGAAGAAGACAGTACAAGCAGGGTGGAGTAGGTGGAGAAGAGTGTCAAGAGTGAGTTTTACCAGACGAGTACAAGTAAGGGTGAAAGGGAAGGTCTACAAGAGGGTATTGATACCAGATATGTTATATGGGTTGGAGATGGTAGCATTGCCAAAAAGGCAGGAGTCAAAGTTGCAGATGACAGAGTTAAAGATGTTAAGATTTGCATTGTGTGTGAAAAGGATGGACAGGATTAGGAATCATATATTAGAGGGTTATTTCAGGTTGGACAGTTTGGAGACAAAGCCAGAGAGGCGAGATTGCATTGGTTTGGACATGTGCTGAGGAGGGCTGCTAGGTATATTGGGAAAAGGATGCTAAGGATGGAGCTGCCAAGTAAGAGGAAAAGAGGAAGGCCAAAGATTAGGTTTAAGGATGTGGTGAGAGAGGACATGCAAGTGGTTGGTGTGACAGAGCAAGGAGGACAGGAAGAAATGGAAACAGGTGATCCACTGTGGTGACCCCTAACACGAAAAGCTGAAAGAAGATATATATATATATATATATATATATATATATATATATATATATATATATATATATATATATATATATATATATATATATATATATATATATAAAAACTTAACCATAAAAACATTAACATAATTGCTCTGTATATTCCTCCAAGAAATACCTACCAGTATTAGAAAACATACTTGCCTGGACATGCCAAACTATAGATAATGAAACCATCATTCTAGGTGATGTAAACATTGATTAGCTAGACATTTCCCACAAGAACCCTTCAAAAAACATAAACCTTCACAACTTCTCCTAACTTATTGAAGACATCACCAGAGCCAACAGAAATAACAATTGTGGCTCCATGATAAACTGGATATTAGTGTCCTACCCTAATAATGTCATCACTGCAGGCATACTACCTAATACCATAAGCGATCAACCCCAGTATATATCCTACACAAAACTACCCTAATCCCAGGCGAGCACCAATACAAATCATCCAGAAATTTGACTAAGTTCCAACTATCCACATTTAATGAAACCTTAGCTAAAGTAAACTGAGAACCCCTCAAATCCCTACCTCATAATGAGGCTGTTGAATTATTTAACTCAACATTCCTAAAGTTTCTAAATATGCAAGCACCCACCCACCAAAAATGAATAAAACATAACCATGCAAGCTGGCTCTCAAAATCCACCAAAAAAGCAATGCCAACAAGGGATAAAATCTGGAAATCATGGCAGAAAAGCAAAGATCCCTCACCTTTATTACATTACAAGCAACTCCATAACCAGGCAAAACATCTAATAACCAGAGATAAAAAAGCCCACTACTCCACCTGCAAAGCCAACATAAAAATAATCCCAAAAAATTCTGGTTCTCAAAAAGCCAACTATTATACCCAAGCTTTCAAACCAACCGCTCCCCTAACCCACACAAAACCGCTGTCGAACTTGCCACCCTCTTCAATTCCTACTACACTGACACCATAGCTAACCTAACCGCCACCTTTCCTACAGTTAACAGCACCACCACCAAGACAGCTAATGACCAAATCATGCCGGAAAACAATCCTACCCTTGACTCTAACCTAAATTTATCCCCCTTACCCACCACCACAATAAAAAATAACTTTTACTTAAGCTAAAGTCCTGAATCAACAAACTTACCACAAGATAACTAAATTTATCACAAACTCTCCATACAATACACATCACTGCCTTGCCCTAAATACTGTCCACTGGTTAGAATTCCCCCATCTTCTACTGCTGTCACAACTTCAAATGTTACACTTCATTCTTTACAAAGCTTCCTCATACCCTACTCTCTCTCTTCCTTCATCTCTATCTACACACCTCCGCAGACTCTCCATAAGTACAGTTTTGTACCTACCATAAATGTAGATGTTCGAAGATCCACATTGCTGCAGTCCTTACACTTGGGTAGTCCGCTGTCCTCGGTCGGCCCGAATATCAAAGTATAAGGCTGACGTCGGTCAAGGCGCATTTGACTGACATCAGGACGTCAGGGTACAAATGCGCATGACCGACGTCATATCCTCAGTCTTTTCTTGCCCCAGATGTCAGAAGACCCTAGAAATAAAGGCCAAAACCAAAAGACAGCAAACCAACAACCAACCATCCTAGCACTAAAAATATGTACAATATATACAATATACACCCTATTTACAACCCAACCCACACAACCGCCTCTAACTACAGAGGGGAAGGAGGGAGGGTATTGGACTGCAGCAATGTGGATCTTGAACATCTACATTTATGGTAGGTACAAAACTGTACTATGTTCTTCATCTCACATTGCTGCAGTCCTTACACTTGGGTAGAATCCCAAAGCAGAGGTAAGGGAGGATGGCCAAACTATAAGGAAGCAGGAGCTGCCAAAATGCCCTGCAAAACAGCAGTGGCAAAACCAGCCCTGGATTTAGAGTAAAGTGGTAGGTGATAATGCCTAGAGAAAGTATGCACTGAACTCCAAGTAGCTGCCTCCAAAATATCCTTAGTTGCCACCCCCTCAAAAAGCTGTCAAGTGGCAGTAGCCCTAGTGGAATGAGGCCTAATCCCAGCTGGAATCTCCTTGCCATGATGGGAATAACAGAAAGCAATGCAAAACCCAATCCACTTATAAATAGTTTGTTTTGACACAGGCTTGCCCTGAGAACTCAAAGCAAAAGAAACAAATAACTGCTGAGACTGCCTGAACCCTTTAGTTCTGTCCAAATAATACCGCAACTGCCTGTGTACATCTAAAGTGTGCAAAATCTTTTCCCCTTTATTTTGGGGTTTGCATAAAAGTTGGCAAATGAATAGTTTGGTTTAAAGCCACACTAGAAACCACTTTAGGCATAAAGGAAGGATTAGTACGTAAAGATACCCTATCCTTATGGAAAATTAAGAAAGGCTCAACCGCCATAAGGGCCTGCAACTCAGAAACCCTTCTTGCAGAGGTAATAGCCAACAAAAAAGCAGTCTTCCATGATAAAAACTTTAATTCAGTAGTAGCTGCAGGCTCAAAAGGTTGTAGAGTGAGTTTCTCCAACACAAAATTGAGATCCCAAGCAGGAGTAGGAGCTCTTCGTGGGGTCTTATATTCTTTGCCCCTCTAAGAAATTGCTTGAACAAAGGATGAGAAAACAATGGTGGGTCACAATCATAGTGAGCTGAAATTGCTGCAGCATGAACCTTAATAGAAGAGAAGGACAAACCTTTGTCCAGTAACTCAGTAAGATATTGAAGAGCCACACTCAAATTAGGCTCAGAAACATCAAAATCCTTTGCTGCACTCCAAAATAAAAATCTCTTCCATTTATCTGCGTACACTTTCCTTGTACTAGGCCTTCTAGCTTCCAAAATAACATTCAAAACTTGCTGTGGAAGTGGAGGCCCACTATGGTTCAAGACAGAATATGCCAGGCTGTTAGGTGCAGAGAGTGAAGCTTGACATTGAGCAAATGACTGTCCTCCTGAGACAACAGGTGTGGAATCAAAGGCAAAGGCCATGGAGGTTTCCGTACCAGGCTTCTCAGTAATGGGTACCAATGCTGTCGAGGCCAATCTGGAGCTATCAAAATCATCCTTGGCTTGTCTTGTCTGGCCTTTAGTAGTACCTTTGGGAGGAGAGGCAGAGGCGGAAAGGCATACACATGAAGATTGCTCCAATTGAAAGAAAGAGCATCCACTTTCCAAGCTGTGGGATGAAACCTTTTTGTGCAAAACTTTGGCAGCTGGTGGTTTAGTGGAGAAGCGAACAGATCTATGTCTGGAGTTCCCCATGACACTTGTCAATTTCTGAAATACATGAGGATCCAATTTCCACTCGTGGGGATCCATAATTTGTCTGCTCAACACATCTGCTAAGGAGTTCTGTGCTCCCGGCAGAAACCTTGCCTGAAGATTTAACTGTAAACTGAGAGCAGTCTCCCACAAAATCATTGCTTGTCTGCATAGGGGATAAGAATGTGTTCCGCCTTGCTTGTTGATGTACCACATGACAGTTGTGTTGTCTGTTAGAATCAACACCTGCCCTGGAAGAAGTAAATCCTTGAAAGCTATTAATGCAAACTGGACTGCTAACATCTCTTTCAAGTTGATATGTAGATGTTGTAGTCTGGCAGGCCACTTGTCTTGTATCCACTTTCCATTCAGATGAGCTCCCCAAGCTTTGTCTGAGGCATCTGTCGTTAGAATCTGACTCGCCTCTGGCCGGGTCACAGAGAGTCCCTTGTTTAGGTGACATTCCTGAGCCCACCACAAAAATTCCTTTTGAATGCAAGGTATTATTTGAATGACAGTGTCCAAATCCTGGCAGTGCTGTGTCCATACATTTCTGAGATACCATTGTAGCTTCCTCATATGCAGTTTGGCATTGGGAAGCACCAGAATACAAGATGCCATGAACCCCAAGGCTTGAAGGACTGTCCTTGCAGTCAGCCTGGACTGATGAGACAACTGATGAAAGTAAAGGGAAAGATTCTTCTGTTTGTCCGGGGTCAAAAAGGCCATCTGGGATGCTGTATTCAGTCTCACACCCAGAAAGCACATGTCCTGAGAGGGTACTAGACTGGACTTTATTTCGTTCACAGAATACCCCAGGCATCTTAGCACTGCTATCACATAATCCAAATGATAAAGAAGCTCGTCCCTTCCTTGAGCCAGAATCAGGCAATCGTCCAAATAAGGATAGATCTGTATTCCTTTTAACCTGAGGAAAGCTATCACTGGAGCCAGAACTTTCGTGAACACTCTGGGCAGTAGATAAGCCAAAGGGCAATGCAGAGAACTGATAATGAGAAGTCCCAGCTCGAAAACGCAGATACTTCCTGCAACTCAGTCTGATAGGAACATGAAGATAAGCCTCCTTGAGATCCAAAGTTACCATCCAATGATCTTTGCCCAGCAGAGGTAAAAGCTGCTGTAACGTCAACATTTTGAACTTGGGAATGTCCAGATAAGTGTTGAGGCTAGATAAGTCCAAAATTGGTCTCCACGTGTTCCCTTTCTTTGGTACTAGGAACAGGCAAGAATAAAATCCTAGGCCCACTTCTGGCATAGGGACCGGCTGAATGGCCCCTATTTGGAGTAACAGAGAAATTTGCTTGTGAGCCTCTATTCTTTGTGGAGGAGGAACGTCTGGCATGCCTTTGAAAGGAGGCAAGGTATGGAAATAAAACCTGTAACCATGGTGAATGATATCCAATACCCATCTGTCTTGGGTAATTAAACTCCAATTTTCTTTGAAAAGTGCCAACCTTCCTCCCAAAGGTGCTGCCAGACGAGAAGGTTCTGGCAGCTGAAAAGGTAGGTCATTGGGTCTGTTTATGAAAGGACTGACCCCTGCCCTCACCCGAAGACTGTGCAGGAGAACTCCCTGTTCTAGGCCTGAAAGAGCCCTGAGCTCTGCCCCTACCACGTCTAGATCTACCCCTAGACTGGGATTCATAAGAAGGATACGTCCACCCCTTAGTAGGCCAATTTCTACTAAACTTTGGAGGCTGAACCTGTAAAAAATCTTTAACAGTCTGCATAGACTTAGCCTTGTCTTCCATTTTCTTTAAAACTGTCTCAACTGGAGAACCAAACAACACATCAGATTGTAAAGGAGCATCTAAAATCCTTGTTTTAACATGGTCAGATAAATTCTGATCCCTCAGCCAGGCGTGCCTGCGAAGAACTGACCCAGTGGCAGCCACCCTAGACGAGGCCTGTACAGCATCAAAACCACATTGCAAAGAATGCTTACCCACCTGTTCAGAAACATGCACTAAATCTTGCAACTCTTTACAATCAATACCTTCCGCCAGAGCATCAACCTTAGACTTCAATTGTGAAAGGAGATAGTTTTGGTATTTCAACATGTGAAACTGGCAATTCAAAGCCCTCATAGCTAGAGTGGAAGAAGTATAAACTTTCTTTCCCCATCTATCCAAAGCCCTGGCCTCTTTATCTGAAGGAACCGGATTCTTGACAACAGAAGCCTTAACACCTTTAGGCCCCTGACTAACAGTTTCTGGGTCTGCCCTAGGACTCTTAAAAAGATACTTATGAGCTTCAGGCACCCTGTAATACCTATCCGGTTTAACAGGAGCAGGAGGCAAAGGATTAAGAGAAGCCTCTGTAAAAACATCTTCCACCACATCCAAAACAGGAGGTATAGCCAAAGGCCTATGCTGGGGTAAAAACAAAATTTCCCTAAGCCTTTTCCTGGAATCAGAGAAGTCCAGACCTTCCCACTTAAAATGCTCCCTCATGGAATGAAGAGTTTCTGAAAAAGAAAAATCCTCAGGAGGAGAAGCAGAAGGAGTAGAATCATCCACATCAGAATCAGAATAAGGAGAATACTCCTGCAAGTCTTCAGCCGAAGACTTTGAAACATCCGAAGCCTGCTCAAAACTCCCTAGCTCAGGCTCCACCCTAGGTCTCTTATCAGGAGGGGGCAAAGAACCCCTAATCAAAGAAATCAAATCTTCTGCCATTTTAAGCATATACTTCTTGGGCACAGTTCCTGAAGAACCAGGTGTGACACCAACTGAAGCTAAACCTGGCCTGCCTCTGGGAGAAGCCTTGGAAACAGAAGGAGAGGGCCTAACCACCTTAGGAAGGGAGGGGAGTATAGTAACCTGAGAAGCCCCTTCAGCCTGACCTGCCTCCTGGGAGGCCACATCCTGCAATAACAAAGTCTCTCCCTGGGATCCCAAAGAAATCTCCGGTGGAACCACCGGCTCCACCAACACCTCTAAAGAACCGGCGTCCGGTATGGATGGTTCTTCCAGCCTAGGCTTAACTGCTTTGTCCTTGCGCTTCTTCGAAGAAGCGGGCGTCAGAGCATCCGACGGCATTTTATAATTGCACCGCTTCCCGAAGACTAACCTGGCACAATCTAACCTTCTCTTTATAGTGCGCTTATTGAATCTAGCACAAGAGCGACACCCAACAACGTCGTGCTCAGGCCCTAAACAAGGAATACACAAAGTATGATAGTCTCTATGCGGTATCTGTTTCCCACAAGAAATACAATTATTCACTTTTTCTGACATCCGGTAAACCACTGAGGCAAGAAAAAACTAAAATATTACCCAACGGGGTACTTAGCCAACTTTGACTCGGTCTGAAACTCCGGAATCGAAAAATTTCAGAACGCCAACCGGCACTTGCAATGCTGCTTCTGCATCGGACCATGCAGCAAAAAAGACTGAGGATATGACGTCGGTCATGCGCATTTGTACCCTGACGTCCTGATGTCAGTCAAATGCGCCTTGACCGACGTCAGCCTTATACTTTGATATTCGGGCCGACCGAGGACAGCGGACTACCCAAGTGTAAGGACTGCAGCAATGTGAGATGAAGAACATCTCTAATGAGCAACTACTACAAATCTACCAACCCAAAAAAAAATAGCTGGCAAACTCCTATATAAACACTCTGTCAACCAAGCCTGGAACAAACTCCCAAGAGACATTTGTTCCATCATTCACCCATCCCACTTTAAAGAAAAACTCAAACGTCACCTACTCAACTCCAAAATATGTCCTTGTCAAGGCCCTACTTATGCTCCCCACAACCCTACCATATGCCTTTTCAGTCACTCCACATACAGCTAACTACTCCACTACTGTGGATACTTATTAAACTCTACAATCAATACTGTTGGACTTAACTCTTTTGTAAATATGTATATATCATGTGTTTGCTTTTCTGCTTTGTCTCTCTAACGTTCTTACATACCTGATTTTGACCATAGTTTTGACTCAAGTGTTTGATTCTCTGTAAACTGCTTTTTTTTTTTTTTGGAGCTTTTCTCCTCAGGTCTCCACCGAAAATGGGCCACAAGCCCAGCTGCAGCAACCCGGTTAACAAATGTCAATAAGTAAATGAAAATAAATAATAGTAAAAATATGTTGAAGAAATATGAGATATCAGACTAAATGGACATTTGACTAGCATTGTTAGACTTATATGCCTTTGGAAGAAATAGGTTTATCCTCTTCCTAATGGATGAGATTCACACTAGTGACATATTTTCCTTTTTTGGGAGGTACCAATAAGTTCAATGCAAGCTTTTGAACCTCTCTGGAAAAAGTAACTTAAGCAAACGCAGTACTATGCTAAAAAAGGCTGGAAGTGTCAGTGGCACTAGAACAAAAGTTTTGTGAAAAATCTCACAAACGCACAACTGTAATTGGTAGTCACCATAATATAAGATCCTACTGTACATGAAGAACATAGAAAGGTGTACAGAAACAAATGCAAATGTTCGGGGAACCACTGAATAAAAATTACTTGCTGCAGTCAAATGGAGAGATCTGATCCTGAGTTCTCAGACGTTGCATTTAGTGTGTTTGTGAAATTCTCCTCATTGTCCTTTGCTAAGGACAGAACTAAGACTTCAGTTAATATGAGCAATCCAGTTAAACAGTTTCTGCCTTCCATTTCTATTATGAGTGACGACTACTTAACTCAAAGCAATGGCTACTATATCAGACATGTCTAACTAGGTAAAAAGCTATTCAGATTTAGTGAGAGTACGTGTTTATAATTGCAGATGAATTTTAATCTCCTCAGGATTTTCGCCCTCGTGACCAAACCACACCAACCGTGGGTAAATCCAGCATTACCCACACCCAGGCTTGGGTTATTGCTATAGTAACTTACTTTCACCACACAAAATGTAATTGCATTATTAACACTGAAGTAACAATTTCTGGTCACTCAGCCTACACTTAGGCAACTCCCTGAAAGAATAGAAATCCAAAATGAATGAATTTCAGAAAACATATTTCTAGAATTAAGGCCTGTAATTCAACAGTGGCCATTCCATATTAGGAACAGCTGACGACTGTCCTACTGTTTTACAAAGATGATGGCACCACTACAAACTGTAGCTGTGAATTAAATGCAACCAATAAAAACTGCAATATAAAGAAAAAAAATAACAACCTCTGATCAGTTGACACACTTTGACTTAGTCATATAACTGTTTGGAGCAGGACTGTAGCTACACAAACAGGGATCCTAAGACAGAACACCTACAAAAAGAACTCACAGCAGAGTTCGACAGAACAGCAGCTTTTTGTTTAGTTTTGTTTTGCTTTTTAGCTGCTGCAAAATCCTAGGACAAAGCAACAGCTGTACACAATCTGTACCAGTTACATTTTTTTAGAAAAAAAAATTATATTAGCAGAACACAAAGTAACCAAGTAAAACATATGAATAAGAAATACATTTAACATTATTAAAATAATCAACATACGACTGAAAGTGCCCCACAAGGAAAATAATGTTCAGTGCTATTTTAGGCATGAAAACAAAAAATTACACTAGATTACTCTCTTTCTTGTACTAATCTAACCTTACTGCCTGCTATTATATGCACTTTGTGTCTTTTCGTACAGCATTATTTCTTATTGTATCCATGTGGGGCTTGACACAAATCTCTTGATTTTTTTGAGCTTTTCTTCCATAGACATGCAATTAAAATGGGTCCTGTCCAATTGGAAGCCGGGGCCACCAAATAAAATAAATAAGAGTGATATTAGAATATGAATTACATATTAAAGATTTAGTAGTACATTTATTTAAACTTGCAAATCAAACAGAACGTTTAACAATTCATCAAAGTACCAGACTAGATTATCTTTACCTGCTGTTAGTCAGCAGTGAAGCTAAGTCATTTTTATAAATATCTAAAACTATACAAGTACACCTCCAAAGTAATGCACTCCCATAACACCCCATGATGCATTTACCTGAAAAAGAAGCCAGAAAAATAAAACATACCAAGACTTGTGACTGTGCTATAAAAATCTTTGCAATTACTATTTCTGTAAAAGTTTGCATGTTCTCAACACTGCATTGAAGGATATGAAATCTTCCCTCTCTTTGAAATGCCTATGCAAAAGATATCTATCTTACTTCATTCTACCTCCTCTGCACTAGGAACTGATTTTGACAAATATCACAGACTTCATTATAAACTTGCAAGGTACAGCACCTAGTAAACTCGACCATCTTTTCTAATACAGGTACAGAACTGTACCTAAGTACCGTCACCTCAACTTGAAGTTGGACAAAAAAAAAAGTAGCTTGCTACAGCAAAATACCAGAGTGAGTTAAAATAGTTTCAACAATGGAGAATAAATTGAATTTCTGATGTCGAACAAGAAAAAAAAAAAACATAAAGGTCACCTGGGCCTGGTGCCAGATCCTTCTTTATTTTATCTAAGTTGTACACAACCATTCTCTATCGATTTTAAGGTAATGCTTCATGGAGTGCATCAGGCTCCCCTTCAAAAAGGTTCTGGTGAACACCTCAACCATTGTACTAAGTCATTCACAGTAATTCCATTTTCTTTCAGACTCACCTCCCTTGTAACTCCTTTTCTGAGCTTCCTTATATGTTTATAAAAATATGTTTTATACAGTGTTTGTTACAAACATTGCCAGTCTCCACTCATTATTCCTTTTGGCCTTCCTAACATATTGCCTTAACTGTCTCACAAATACCTTATACTCCACAACATTTTTATTTGAGGGATCATTTCTCGTAATTAACCATTTTCCCTTTTTTACTTCTGGGTAATTTTAACATATTGCTATTTCACTATGATTGATAATACCTCTTTTGCACCTTTCCTTTACTGTAAGGCACATATATTTCTTTCACGATTCTTAACCTTTCATAAAAAAATTCCAGTTTGTACTAAATGGATTGTTTTGAGAATACCTTCCCAATTACACTCATTTAACGGAGCAATTATAGCTGTGCAGTAATTGTTCTTCCTATTCTCATTTAAATTTTTGGCACACTCATCAGCTACATATATCTTAAACAATTATCTGATCAGAATCTCCCAAAGAAGGCCCAGCAGTGACCTCTGTCACACAATCCCCCTCCACAGACATTACCACATATTCAGCCTTGTAGCAAATGAGCACGCTCTGTCACTACCACAGTTTACAAGGCTGACAGGGTAGTGTGGTCAGCTTTACCAACAGCCTTCACAGAATCCCAACAGACTACTGGAGCTTTGGATGTAAATGGTGTGAACCCGTATAGTGCATTGTTCTGATGAAGCCATTGTGGAGACAAAAGTGTTCCATACATTATTAAACATATTACCAAAATTTTACAGCAGTTTGTGTTATTCACCTTTTGTGCTCCTTACCAAGGACAGGAGACCCTTCCTAGACATGTTTTGCTTATTGGCATTTAGAGCCCCAGCCAACAGTACATAGCCTCATCTAGCACAACATACGCTCAACATCAAAAATGATCAGTTCAAAACGATGGAATGATGCCCTTCAATTTGATTCTACTATCTGCATTCAGATAAATGCTCCCTATACCACAACTGAGAATATCTCTGCTTTAGAGCTATTAAAAATAACACTGATATAAATTTACTACTTACATAAATTGAAATGCCAACACTATTAACAAACTTCAAAAATTGTGACAGGATGTATATCAGCTGATTTGTACAGCCTTGTTTTCATTGTTAAACCAAGTCTAAAATGACTGCTATATCGATGCTATTTTCTACCAACATTACCTCTAATGCATGCATTTTTCTGATTGGGCTTCTAGTATTACATAACTACACCATTTATCCAGCATATAACTAAAGGTCTGTTACCTGCCTATTCCAAGTGATAGCAACCTTTAGCAAAGTAAGTTGAATGTAAAGTCGTATACTCCAAGATGTGAATGTGAATATTGTTTGTCTCAATCATAATTTTCCTGGTTATGCTATTTAATGAAATGACTACCCTCCTTCTGGTGTAGGAAAAATGTCCACAGAGGTCACTTTAATACCACTGATATCACACAGTTCAACAATGATCCTGACTTCTTTCTCAGTTTTTACAACAGCTGTTCGTCTAATACCATTATCTCATCCAAGGACTACAATGTTGGAATTTTTTTGTATTTACCCCTGGTGTGGTATATATATATATATATATATATATATATATATATATATATATATATATATATATATATATATATATATATTTCCCTTGTGTATTGTCATTCACATCCCACTACAATGTTGGAATGTTTTTGTATTTACCCCTGGTGTGGAATATATCCCTTGTGTATTGTCATTCAAATCCCACTACAATGTTGGAATGTTTTTGTATTTACCCCTGGTGTGGAATATATCCCTTGTGTATTGTCATTCACATCCCACTACAATGTTGGAATGTTTTTGGATTTACCCATGGTGTGGAATATATCCCTTGTGTATTGTCATTCACATCCCACTACAATGTTGGAATGTTTTTGTATTTACCCGTGGTGTGGAATATATCCCTTGTGTATTGTCATTCACATCCCACTCCAATGTTGGAATGTGTTTGTATTTACCACTAGTGTGGAATATATCCCTTGTGTATTGTCATTCACATCCCACTACAATGTTGGAATGTGTTTGTATTTACCGCTGGTGTGGAATATATCCCTTGTGTATTGTCATTCACATCCCACTACAATGTTGGAATGTGTTTGTATTTACCCTGGTGTGGAATATATCCCTTGTGTATTGTCATTCACATCCCACTACAATGTTGGAATGTGTTTGTACTTACCCCTGGTGTGGAATATATCCCTGGTGTATTGTCATTCACATCCCACTACAATGTTGGAATGTGTTTGTATTTAACCCTGGTTTAGAATATATCCCTTGTGTATTGTCATTCACATCCCACTACAATGATGGAATGTGTTTGTATTTACCCCTGGTGTGGAATATATCCCTTGTGTATTGTCATTCACATCCCACTACAATGTTGGAATATGTTTGTATTTACCCCTGGTGTGGAATATATCCCTTGTGCATTGTGATTCACATCCCACTACAATGTTGGAATGTGTTTGTATTTACCCCTGGTGTGGAATATATCCCTTGTGCATTGTCATTCACATCCCATTACAATGTTGGAATGTGTTTGTATTTACCCCTGGTGTGGAATATATCCCTTGTGCATTGTCATTCACATCCAACTACAATGTTGGAATGTGTTTGTATTTACCCCAGGTGTGGAATATACCCCTTGTGTATTGTCATTCACATCCCACTACAATGTTGGAATGTGTTTGTATTTACCCCTGGTGTGGAATATACCCCTTGTGTTTTGTCATTCACATCCAACTACAATGTTGGAATGTGTTTGTATTTACCCCTGGTGTGGAATATACCCCTTGTGTATTGTCATTCACATCCCACTACAATGTTGGAATGTGTTTTAATTTACCCCTGGTGTGGAATATATCCCTTGTGTATTGTTATACACATCCCACAACAATGTTGGAATGTGCTTGTATTTACCCCTGGTGTGGAATATATCCCTTGTGTACTGTCATTCACATCCCACTACAATGTTGGAATGTTTTTGTATTTACCCCTGGTGTGGAATATATCCCTTGTGTATTGTCATTCACATCCCACTACAATGTTGGAATGTTTTTGTATTTACCCCTGGTGTGGAATATATCCCTTGTGTATCGTCACTCACATCCCACTACAATGTTGGAATGTTTTTGTATGTACCCCTGGTGTGGAATATATCCCTTGTGTATTGTCATTCACATCCCACTCCAATGTTGGAATGTGTTTGTATTTACCGCTGGTGTGGAATATATCCCTTGTGTATTGTCATTCACATCCCACTACAATGTTGGAATGTGTTTGTATTTACCGCTGGTGTGGAATATATCCCTTGTGTATTGTCATTCACATCCCACTACAATGTTGGAATGTGTTTGTATTTACCGCTGGAGTGGAATATATCCCTTGTGTATTGTCATTCACATCCCACTACAATGTTGGAATGTGTTTGTATTTACCACTGATGTGGAATATATCCCTTGTGTATTGTCATTCACATCCCACTACAATGCTGGAATGTGTTTGTATTTACCCCTGGTGTGGAATATATCCCTTGTGTATTGTCAGTCACACCCCACTACAATGTTGGAATGTGTTTGTATTTACCCCTGGTGTGGAATATATCCCTTGTGTATTGTCATTCACATCCCACTACAATGTTGGAATGTGTTTGTATTTACCCCTGGTGTGGAATATATCCCTTGTGTATTGTCATTCACATCCCACTACAATGTTGGAATGTTTTTGTATTTACCCCTGGTGTGGAATATATCCCTTGTGTATTGTCATTCACATCCCACTATAATGTTGGAATGTTTTTGTATTTACCCCTGGTGTGGAATATATCCCTTGTGTTTTGTCATTCACATCCCACTACAATGTTGGAATGTTTTTGTATTTACCCCTGGTGTTGAATATATCGCTTGTGTTTTGTCATTCACATCCCACTACAATGTTGGAATGTTTTTGTATTTACCCCTGGTGTGGAATATATCCCTTGTGTATTGTCATTCACATCCCACTACAATGTTGGAATGTTTTTGTATTCACCCCTGGTGTGGAATATATCCCTTGTGTATTGTCATTCACATCCCACTACAATGTTGGAATGTTTTTGTATTTACCCCTGGTGTGGAATATATCCCTTGTGTATTGTCATTCACATCCCACTACAATGTTGGACTGGTTTTGTATTTACCCCTGGTGTGGAATATATCCCTTGTGTATTGTCATTCACATCCCACTACAATGTTGGACTGGTTTTGTATTTACCCATGGTGTGGAATATATCCCTTGTGTATTGTCATTCACATCCCACTACAATGTTGGAATGTTTTTGTATTTACCCCTGGTGTGGAATATATCCCTTGTGTATTGTCATTCACATCGCACTACAATGTTGGAATGTTTTTGCATTTACCCCCGGTGTGGAATATATCCCTTGTGTATTGTCATTCACATCCCACTACAATGTTGGAATGTTTTTGTATTTACCCCCGGTGTGGAATATATCCCTTGTGTATTGTCATTCACATCCCACTACAATGTTGGAATGTTTTTGTATTTACCCCCGGTGTGGAATATATCCCTTGTGTAATGTCATTCACATCCCACTACAATGTTGGAATGTTTTTGTATTTACCCCCGGTGTGGAATGTATCCCTTGTGTATTGTCATTCACATCCCACTGCAATGTTGGAATGTTTTTGCATTTACCCCCGGTGTGGAATATATCCCTTGTGTATTGTCATTCACATCCCACTACAATGTTGGAATGCTTTTGCATTTACCCCTGGTGTGGAATATATCCCTTGTGTATTGTCATTCACATCCCACTACAATGTTGGAATGTTTTTGCATTTACCCCCGGTGTGGAATATATCCCTTGTGTATTGTCATTCACATCCCACTACAATGTTGGAATGTTTTTGCATTTAACCCCGGTGTGGAGTATATACCTTGTGTATTGTCAGTCACATCCCACTACAATGTTGGAATGTTTTTGTGTTTACCCCCGGAGTGGAATATATCCCTTGTGTATTGTCAGTCACATCCCACTACAAGGTTGGAATGTTTTTGTATTTACCCCCGGAGTGGAATATATCCCTTGTCTATTGTCATTCTCATCCCACTACAAGGTTGGAATGTTTTTTGTATTTACCCCCGGTGTGGAATATATCCCTTGTCTATTGTCATTCACATCCCACTACAATGTTAGAATGTTTTTGTATTTACCCCCGGTGTGGAATATATCCCTTGTGTATTATCATTCACATCCCACTACAATGTTGGAATGTTTTTGTATTTACCCCCAGTGTGGAATATATCCCTTGTGTATTGTCATTCACATCCCACTATATATCCCTTGCGTATTATCATTGACATCCAACTACAATGTTGGAATGTTTTTGTATTTACCCCTGGTGTGGAATATATCCCTTGTGTATTGTCATTCACATCCCACTACAATGTTGGAATGTTTTTGTATTTACCCCTGGTGTGGAATATATCCCTTGTGTATTGTCATTCACATCCCACTACAATGTTGGAATGTTTTTGTATTTACCCCTGGTGTGGAATATATCCCTTGTGTATTGTCATTCACATCCCACTACAATGTTGGAATGTTTCTGTATTTACCCCTGGTGTGGAATATATCCCTTGTGTATTGTCATTTACATCCCACTACAATGTTGGAATGTTTTTGTTTTTACCTCTGGTGTGGACTATATCCCTTGTGTATTGTCATTCACATCCCACTACAATGTTGGAATGTTTTTGTAGTTACCCCTGGTGAGGAATATATCCCTTGTGTATTGTCATTCACATCCCACTGCAATGTTGGAATGTTTTTGTATTTACCCCTGGTGTGAAATATATCCCTTGTGTATTGTCATTCACATCCCACTACAATGTTGGAATGTTTTGTATTTACCCCTGGTGTGGAATATATCCATTTTGTATTGTCATTCACATCTCACTACAATGTTGGAATGTTTTTGTATTTACCCCCGGTGTGGAATATATCCCTTGTGTATTGTCATTCACATCCCACTACAATGTTGGAATGTTTTTGTAGTTACCCCTGGTGTGGAATATATCCCTTGTGTATTGTCATTCACATCCCACTACAATGTTGGAATGTTTTTGTATTTACCCCTGGTGTGGAATATATCCCTTGTGTATTGTCATTCACATCCCACTACAATGTTGGACTGGTTTTGTATTTACCCCTGGTGTGGAATATATCCCTTGTGTATTGTCATTCACATCCCACTACAATGTTGGACTGGTTTTATATTTACGCATGGTGTGGAATATATCCCTTGTGTATTGTCAGTCACATCCCACTACAATGTTGGAATGTTTTTGTATTTACCCCCGGTGTGGAATATATCCCTTGTCTATTGTCATTCACATCCCACTACAATGTTGGAATGTTTTTGTATTTACCCCCGGTGTGGAATATATCACTTGTCTATTGTCATTCACATCCCACTACAATGTTGGAATGTTTTTGTATTTACCCCCGGTGTGGAATATATCCCTTGTGTATTATCATTCACATCCCACTACAATGTTGGAATGTTTCTGTATTTACCCCCAGTGTGGAATATATCCCTTGTGTATTGTCATTCACATCCCACTACAATGTTGGAATGTTTTTGTATTTACCCCTGGTGTGGAATATATCCCTTGTGTATTGTCATTCACATCCCACTACAATGTTGGAATGTTTTTGTATTTACCCCTGGTGTGGAATATATCCCTTGTGTATTGTCATTCACATCCCACTACAATGTTGGAATGTTTTTGTATTTACCCCTGGTGTGGAATATATCCCTTGTGTATTGTCATTTACATCCCACTACAATGTTGGAATGTTTTTGTATTTACCCCTGGTGTGGAATATATCCCTTGTGTATTGTCATTCACATCCCACTACAATGTTGGAATGTTTTTGTAGTTACCCCTGGTGTGGAATATATCCCTTGTGTATTGTCATTCACATCCCACTACAATGTTGGAATGTTTTTGTAGTTACCCCTGGTGTGGAATATATCCCTTGTGTATTGTCATTCACATCCCTTTTTAATATCACTCATCAAGTACCCATTCAATTATATAACTGAGTGAAGAATAATTTTATCAGGCAGCAGGCATGGGTGCCATCCCTTGATACGTGGGCTGGACAGTAGAGGAAATGGGGTAGATCAGCTTATATGCCTTAATCTCACTCAAAGCAGACATTACAACAGAGAGACACAAAAAGATCTAAGTAAAACAGCAAAAGAGTCATAACATAAGTGAGCCACAGTGCAGTGAGAAGCAGAAATAATGAATTGGCCATATTTATCAGAATTCAGCTCATCGAGTTTTGCAGTACCATACCTCTCAACCTCTCAGTACAAAAAATCAGGACAAAGTAAAAAATAATGGGGGCACAAAGGCCCAAAATCAGGGACAAAGTGTAAGTGTTGTTCTTGCAATGTTAGAAACTTGCTAGAATAACACGTTTTGCAGTAGCATGCTTTTTCTGCAGGATATGATGTCTGAAACTCAAATACCTGTCATTATTCAATGACATCATTTTTCAATGATTTGAAAAAAAAACACACATTTTATCAATATTAGACCAAAAATATGGGGCAAAAATCTGGACATTCTTTGAAAAAAATGGACAGACAGGAGGTATGTACAGCATTCTAGAAAGGGAAGGCCATGAGAGTAGCAGGCCAGATGCAATGCTGTTGCTATGTCATACTCTATTAAGGAACATACCGTCATTCTATAGAATTTTTTGTTTTTGCATATTAAAACTCATTTTCACATTAGCAAGATTACCTATAGATTAAAGGTTAAAATTTTTAACCAAAAAGTCATGCTTATTAATTATATAGTTATTAAGCAGCACATTTTAACTATGCCATCAGCTTCTACGTTAATTCTATTGGCAAATATGCCACAAATTTGAGAAGTAGTCTTTTATATCTGTGAGAATGAAGTCTGAAAGCTCTGCTGTTGAACACTGTAACATCCAATAGACCATGCACATGCATACTCCAACACACCCACACACACACACACACACACACACACACACACACATACACACACACACGCACGCCCGCGCGCACATACTCTCGATTCACTACTTAACCCACCCACACAAACACACACATACAGACTCTCGATTCACCACTTAACCCACCTAGTGCAACTACCCAAGCAGACACACACACCCACACACACACACACACACACACACACACACACACACACACACACACACACACTCGCGATTCACCACTTAACCCACCTAGTGGAACTACCCAAATAGACACACAAACACATATGTATGGAGCACATGTTTGTCTGGTTTTATTCTCTCTACATTCAATAACAGCCTGAATATTAAGTTTCAGAGTACACAAACTGGCAGGCATTATCTCAGGCAACCAGATTATCTGATCAGCCTCTGTTTTGGTATACATTTGTACCTTCAAATATTGTACTATGAAGGACTATGCCTTGCCAGTAATACACTCTTATTGCTCTTGAGTCTCCAGTGAAGTCATAGGACCTCACAGCTCAATGTACAAGCTTCTATGCCAAATTCCATGCTACATCTCTGCCTGTGGTCTGACCAATTTATGAAAGTCACATTGCCAAAGGAACTGCATTGTACAACTTAGACTGGTAGCCTTAGGCAGAGCCGTGATGCTGAACATAGCACAGTAGAATGGAAGCGAGTACAGAGTCCATCCAAATATCAAAAGTAAGACATGATGGGACACAGAGTTAGTTCATGTTGTATATTGTAGAACACTGTACAGAGCTATGGAAAGTAGATGTAAATGACTCCTGCCACCCTCTTTAAGAGGACAAGTTACAAGGGAAGTCCATGTACCAATGAGCCCTTTCTGTATTTGTCCCCCTTCTTACTATCCTATATCTGGTACTGCTGCTTTTTCATGATGTGTGACAGACAGATTTTACATAACATACATATGCTGTTAAAGCTTAGCAGAATTAATGTTATTTAAATGCCCCTCACTGGCACCTTGTTCATAGGTTCATAGGTTGGTACTAAGCTATAGGCCCTAGGGCCGATATAAGCCTAGCCATAACAATTCCCTGGCTATTTCTTCCCACAGTATTTACTTCCCTGGACCCCTGTCTGGCAGGGCGACTGACATGTTGCCAGGGTGAATTTCCTATCTCCCATCCAATAATCAAGGTTCCTTTTGAAGAGGGCCAAAGAGGCGTTCTGCTTGACATGTATGGGCAGTCTATTCCAGAGTCTGGGGAGTCTCCGGGTCAGAAACCTATCCCTCCAGCATGTTTTGTTCATTGTGATGACAAGGTTTAGATCTCTGGAGTGTGTGTCTCTCTGATGGATTGGGATTTCTTTAAGTGTAGCATGTCTAACAGCTCTGGGTTTTACATGGCCTTGTATGTTAAGCAGAGATCGCCTCTGAGTAAACAACGTGTGACAGAGTATAGATGGAGTTTTTTTAGACGGTCAGCATAGGGCATCTGCTTTAGGCCTGTGATTCTTTTCGTGAGGTATTTCTGTGGCCTGTTCAGGAATCTTTGCAGTATAGGGTTTATATCAGCATATCGAATGCTGAAAACGCCAAAGTCAATTTCATCTAACTGAAATGTTCGAAATCTCAGAAGAGTGAACTAACGGAACATCGATTTCTTTCCCAGGGAAATAAATCGGTGTTCAGTGCAAAAAAAAAAAAATTTAAATACTTTAAACACTGACAAAAGTGGGGGGCTTCATCACCCACCCCCCCTACTTAAATATACCAACTCCGAGACCACACCACAGTGGAGGAAATTGTAAACTCCGATGATGGCCCACCAATTTCTTTCCCTGGGAAAGAAATCAATGTTCCGTCAGTTTGCTCTTCTGAGATTTCGAACATTTCAGGTTGATGAAATTGACTTCGGCATTTTCAGCATTCGAAATGCTGATAGGAACCCACAGTATACCTCGGTCAGGTAAGTCATATTACAGTGATTCTACACAGTGGAGGTAGCCCTGTGACTGAACACATATTGTGTTGGAGGGGTGCCTAGGTAACAAGTTCTTACACATATTCATGCAAAAAGAGTAAGACAGGTGTACTCCAGAAAATAAGCAGTATTTATATAAAGGTTAGGGTGAGACTTATAGAATTATCTGTGATTTTGGGGATTTGTCCTTCCCATTGTGTTTATATACAAGTTTGAGAAGGGGGAAATTCAGACAAAGATGATTAATGACTTTATTATAAGAAGGGGGAGGGACACTAGACACTGAACACTGCAATTATATTAAAGGGTACAAGGGTTAGCCAAGATGAACAGGACTATGTAATATTGGGCTGAGAAGGGATGACCACAGTTCTAAACGTTAGTGCACATTATACTGGAAAAAAAGAGGGAGGGTGTACTGCTTTGGCAAACTACTGTACAACCTTTTTTGGGGTTCTCTTTTACTAGGCCATTTGAATGACAGTGCAAGTTATTGTTAGGCCACTAAGATGCATTAATGTTCAAAATACCCCACAAAGCTGTTGCTTCTTACTTATTCATACTCTGAAGTCACACAACGCAAGAGAAATGGCATATCCCCTTTCTCAAACTTGTGTGATACCTGTGCATGCATGTGCACATACACATACATACACAAACACACACACACACACACACACACACACACACACACACACACACACACACACACACACACACTGAAATTCCATGTCTTGACCATTTGAGTTCATTGATGTGACTGGGTCATCTTTCAAACAACTGAGGATACCAGAGTTGCAATACTATTAGGCTGTACATTTTTTGTATGGATTAGCCAGTAAGTCATGTGACATGAAGCACTCCATATCAGATATTGATCATGTCAAGCAGAATGTGCCAGGCCTAAATATGAATAATGATTACTACCAGGGCCTAGTTTTATAGCTGTAATTTACATGCAGTCTGTATCTCATACAATAAATGTTTACTCCACTCCCTTCCTTCCTTCCTTCCTTTTATTCTTTTCATTTTATGTTACTCCACATTACTAGCTTAATGTGCACACCCTCAATGATTACCAAAGTTCTGTTTCTTTTTCAGGGATACCCGGGAAATGACTGTACTTAGGATTTTGGTGAGCACTTCAGATTATGAGTTGTAGTACACATCTTGCATTCACAAATTTGGACAGCTACTAGTCCAAAAAGTGCCAACCTTCGAAAAAAAGAATGCACATAAAAAGTCTGATGTAGTCATTTTACTTCATAAAATCCATGTAAAATAATGTATACAGGAGTGAGGTACCTAGAATCAAAGAAAGTTATACTACTTCTGCTTCAGATCCCAGGCCAGGTGTAATAGTGAGTAAAATATACTGAAGAATTTGCAGTCACACAATGTGGGAAACAGTCTGTGCTTATCCCAGCTGCTTGTCTGGTATACAAGTACATACAGTTCAGAAAGAAAGCAAGATGCACGACCATTCCTTAATAAATGCAGCAGTTTGAAATATAATGCCAGTGCTGATGTGAGGTGAAGTTTTGATCAAGTTATGCACCTGGTTAGTAACCCAAAGATCAGTTTTATGTCATTCAGTTTTTTTTTTTATAGTATATGCCGCAAAGGCAATACATTCACAACAGAATGCAGCTAAAAGGTGGATGTAAATTTCTTCTGCAGACCTGTAGTTTGCAGATGCAGTGTAAGGCGTGACAGGAAGCACTAAAATGTGTGGTTTCTGTAAGTACAACTGTTAAGACTCATAAAATCATATGCTGTGCACGTTTTACTTTTTTTCCTTCTCTGAATGCCTGACTTGCCTTACCTCCTAGCGTTCATATCTACTGAACACAGTCTGTGAGATTATGATGTTAATTTGAAGCTGGTAACCTGTGCACAATGCATTCCATCGCTACCATGTAGTCAACATATCACTTAACAAGGCTATGTCCCCCACACCCCTCCAACTATATATACTAAGTCAAGGATCGCACTACAGTGGGGAAAAGACCATATACGTTTTACTTGCCTTACAGTACTCTGCATTCAGTGAAATGTGATTCGGTGAAATGTGTTTTCAGTGATTTGAGCTTTCAGCAATTTGGTGTGGGTGAACTGAAATTCAGTGAAATGTGTTTTCAGTGAATGAAAGTAGATTTGGGTAAATATAGCATCACTGCTGAGACAGTACAGTTCGTCACAACAGTTCAGTAAACTGTGGACATAACATCACTGCAATGAAATCAACCACCATGCTGCAATACATGTAGGTAATTTGTGTCCATAACACCACTGCTGTGAAATCATCATGCTGCAATACATGTAGGTAACCTGTGTACATAACATCATTGCTGTGAAATCACCATGCTGCAATACAAGTAGGTAATCTGTGTATATAACACCACTGCTGTGAAATCACCATGCTGCAATACATGTAGGCAATCTGTGTACATAACACCGCTGCTGTGAAATGATCATGCTGCAATACATGTAGATAATGGGTGTACATAACATCACTGCCGTGAAATCACCACACTGTAATACATGTTGGTAAACTGTGGACATAATATCATTGCTGTACAATCACCATGCTGTAATACATGTAGGTAACCTGTGGACATAACATCACTGCTGTGAAATCATCTTGCTGAAATACATGTAGGTAACCTGTTACATAACATCACTGCTTTGAAATCACCATGTTGAAATACATGTAGGTGACCTGTGTACATAACATCACTGCTGTGAAATCACCGTGCTGCAATACATGTAGGTAATCTGTGTACATAACACCACTGCTGTGAAATCACCATGATGAAATACATGTAGGTAATCTGTGTACATAACATCACTGCTTGAAATCACCATTCTGCAATACATGTAGGTAACCTGTGTACATAACATCACTGCTGTGAAATCACCATGCTACAATGCATGTAGGTAACCTGTGTACATAACATCACTGCTGTGAAATCCCTGTGCTGCAGTACATATAGGTAACCTATGCACATAACATCACTGCTGTGAAATCACCATGCTACAATACATGTAGGTAACCTGTGTACATAACATCACTGCTGTGAAATCACCGTGCTGCAATACATGTAGGTAATCTGCGTACATAGCACCACTGCTGTGAAATCACCATGATGAAATACATGTAGATAATCTGTGTACATAACATCACTGCTGTGAAATCATCATTCTGCAATATATGTAGGTAACCTGTGTACATAACATCACTACTATGAAATCACCATGTTACAATGCATGTAGGTAACCTGTGTACATAACATAACTGCTATAAAATCACTGTGCTGCTGTACATATAGGTAACTTATGTACATAACATCACTGCTGTGAAATCACCATGCTACAATACATGTAGGTAACCTGTGTACATAACATAACTGCTGTGAAATCACTGTTCTGCAGTACATATAGGTAACCTATGTACATAACATCACTGCTGTGAAATCACCATGCTACAATACATGTAGGTAACCTGTGTACATAACATCACTGCTATGAAATCACTGTGCTGCAGTACATACAGATAACCTGTGTACATAACATAACTGCTGAGAAATCACTGTGCTGCAGTACATATAGGTAACCTGTATACATAACATCACTGCTGTGAAATCACCATGCTACAATACACGTAGGTAACCTGTATACATAACATCACTGCTGCGAAATCACTGTGCTGCAGTACATATAGGTAACCTGTTTACATAACATTGCTGCTGTGAAATCACCATGCTACAATACATGTAGGTAATCTGTGTACATAACATCACTGTCCTTCAGTCATAATGCCCCACAGCACTCAGGAATTGTGCACTGTTAGTCTTCAACCCCCCCCGACTCTTCATAAGGGGCACCTATTACTGATGGAATAAGTAAGGAATTCATATAAGTTATCATGGTATTTTCCCAGTCTCATCTATTGGTTATCTGACTTTTAAGACAATAGCCTTAACAAGGATATAAAATCTCTTACATCTTTAATCAACTATATGCATATGAACCCGAAATTATAAGTCATTTTACAATCTACTGTCACAGTTATATTCTTGTCATTATTTCACAGGTATAACATAACCCTGGATTCTGCAAGCCTTGCACGGGGTACAGGATTAGTGCAGGAGCTCTAGCAGGCAATATGTCTGCCGTGCAATCCAGGAATACCCTATAGGGACACGCACAAGTGCTCCTGCACTACTCCTGCATGGACTCAGCCCCTGTATGCAAATTACCCATTTGCAGGAGAACTCTATGCAAATGAGGTGAATTTGCGATCCAGGAAGCTGGAAACCAGCCGTGCAGGACTAGTGTAATCTGTAGAAATGTACTCGGTTAGTAACCGAGTACATTTCTGCAAATTCCAAAATGGAGCCGTGACAGCTCCAAATAAAGGGTGCATATAATTCAGGAAGCATGCCAATAGCCAAGTATAAAGCCATTGGCATTGAAAACAGTTTAAAAAATAAAAAAATCCACTTCTATTGTTTTAGCCTATCTTGGCTGTTTAAGGGTAGGGCAGCAGTACGCAAACGGGATCGGGCTAAAAATAACCCCCCTCCCCAAAAAAGCATTCTAACCAAAATCACTATTCTGCCATTATAGTCAATGGCAGGCAGAAGACAACATGGCCAGTGAGTAGTGGTTGCTAAGGGGAGAGGCTCAGTGCAAGACGTGTAACTATGCATTAGCAGGCAATCCTATGCAAATGAGGGGAATGACAGTGATTCCCAGATTTCCCCAGCATGCTAGTCAGCCCCCAACAGTGTAAGAGCAGGAATAGCTTGGTGCAAGCTTAGCAGTTAGCTGACATCATGGGGGGGTGTGAGGCATACTTTAAGTGGATTGGAGCCCTGTGGCTCAGGTGTGCTCCTAGCTTAGCACAGCTAGGCAAGGGGGTGTGTCTGAGACTGCCTAGCACTCTTTACATTGCCTAAGTGGGTGTGCATGATGCACACTGGGTTTTAAAGAAAAAAAAAAGTAAACCAGGAAATAGCAGTTCTGTGCACATTTGAGCACTGTGTTTGCGTGGCGCACCCCTGGGCTTAAACAGGAAGGCAATGGGAAGAGAAAATAGTAGTAGGAAGTTAATCAAGGAGAACTAGCATAGCTGGCAGGTGAAATGTATCAGAATCAGTCAATTACACAGGCAGCAGACCAGCCCAGCCCACAACACTACTATAAACTATACAAACACCTTCCACTCTGGTTTTTCCCATAGTCTACACTGATGGTGTATACAAGCATGGAAGTTTTAACAGACAAACCAACAACATTACAGGGGCTGCAATAACCATCATACAACAACTTGTAGAAGTGGCTGAGGGTTGTGAGGATGTGAATGCTGTCGAACAACCTACAGTGAGAAGATGGAGAAGAGTGTACAGACCCAGGGTAACCTACCAGGGGCTACATGAGCTGGAGATAGTGGAGCACTATAGGGTGGACAGGGACCTCCTACAGCAAATTGTTGAGCTATGCCAGCCACACCTGACACACAGAACTAACAGAGGGGAACCCATCCCAGTGGATACCAAGGTATGTGTAGGCCTAAGAATACTAGCTACAGGTACCTTGCAAAGGCCAACTGGGGATATGATGGGGATCTCACAGGCATCAGCATCCAGAATACTCCACCAGTTCCTGGATGCCATGTCAGCACATGCCGGTGAGCATGTATATTTCCCCAACACCTGTGAGGCGTTGGCCAGCAATATGCAACTGTTCCACCAAATAGTAGAATACCCTGAGGTAGTGGGTGCTATAGACTGCATGCACATATGCATCAAAGCACCACCCAGTGTGTAGGGTAGAGTCTACATCAACCGCAAGGGCTTCCCCTCCATCAACTGCCAGGCTGTGTGCAATGCCCAGGGCATAATAATGAATGCACGTGCTGGCTGCCCTGAAAGCTATCACGATTCCCACATCTAGCATCTGATGCAGCTGCACCAGAGATTTGCCAATGGGGACATCCCTGACGGTCACCTAGTGGGGGATGCTGGATACGCAGTGGAGCCATAGCTGATGACACCCATCAGAAATGCATACACACCCGAACAAGAACTTCATAATGAGGCACACACACAAAGAAAAGAATTATAATAAAGCATGTGTTTGGGATGCTCACGTCATGGTTCTGGTGCCTGGACACATCCAGTGGAGCCTTGCAATACTCAACAGCTACATGTACCCAAAGTATCATTGTATGTGCCATGCTACACAATATGATCCTGCGGAAACAGCTGCAGCTGGAACAGCACAGGGCAGGGCCACACAGCCCCCCACCATTTCCAAGGCCTGCACAGGCACAGAGTGACTCAGAGGAGGAACAACTTAAGTCCGACCCAGTAGGTTGAAGGAGGCATGCCCAGTATGCCCTGTCCTTGGCAAAGAGGCAACGCATAGCACATACACTGACACAGGAGGAACCCAGGGAATAAAACCTCTCTCTGACTCTCACATACAGTAAAAGTGATGCCAAACATGACACTACCTGTGCTCAGCCATGTGCAGGGAGTGTACTATGTGCATTTGACATAGGCAGCCCTGCAGCACCACCCTCAATACTGTGACACCCACAAGGCAAGTGATTCACACATGCTAGTCAGGTGTGCCCCCCAATCCTGTGTAGAAATGTAGAAATAGTCAAGTGTGCCCCCCCAATCCTGTGTATGAATGTAGAAACAGTCAGGTGTGCTCCCCCCAGCCCTACTTATTTATGTAACGGTCTGGTGTGCCCCCCCAATCTGATATATACAAGTCGTAACAGTCAGGTGTGCCCTCCCACAGCCTTATGTAGAAATGTAGTAACATGAACGTGTAGCAGAGATGCACAGAGGTGGCCAAGATAGCAGGATAGGTTGTAGAATCTGCACAATATACAGGTATGTGTGTGTTAGGTTGGTGTGTGTTTCATATTGTGTGAGAGTGGTCAGAATGTATGCATGTTGAGGTAAGACCTGGTGGCCGTTGCCCACTATCGCTGATGACAGGGTCAAGTCCTCACAACTGCAGGGCCAAACACAATACCAACCAGTACCCACCAGTATAACACAAGCTAGCAGTAAGCCATTGTAAATGTATGGTGGTAATATGTGTCACCATTTGAAAGACCGACATGGCATGGCTGTTGGGCTAGATATAGAAGCAGTACACAGGGAAAAGTACCCCAGACATACAGTATATATTGTGTCACTGTGAATTTTGGACACACCCTTGGAATAGTAAATACAGGTATGCATCACATTATTTGGTCCTGTAGTAGGGGACACTGGTGTTGTCTGCCCAAACAATCACAGATCACAAGGGAGGTAGGACTGATGTATTGGAAAACAGATGATGTACCTGAACATGCAAGCATAACTGGAAAACCCAATGCATATCTGTGTGTCAGATACAAGTAGTGTCCATAGCACACATGCACCCAGCTCATGCAAACACCACCCACAGTTACCTCTCTGGTTGTAGCCCTGCTGTAGGGAATGGGTTCAATATGACCCCACCTGTATATGGCAATAGGGAAAGAATGCAGCATGCAGTGCAGGTGTCCCATGTAGGTGTGTTGCCAGCTGTAGGTAGCACCCTGCCAGCATCCACACCACCTGATCAAGACTGATAGAAGGTATTGGCATGAACACCTAGCACACCTACCCTTTCACCTCAGGGGAATATACTGTATGATGGTCTGAGACTGTAGGACTGACAGAATGCAACAGCCTGCCACATCTGGCCTGCACCAACAGCCAATGGCCCACAGGCTTCGGCCAAGGGCCTGTGTCTCACATGTACTGCCAATGCATATTATGTCATGGACACCCAATTAACAACACAACACTCTCCGTATATGCCATATGCAAGGCCATGTGGACAATCCACACTAACATGTCCACCATATCCCACTGCATAAACTGTGGACCAACACCAACACACAGCCGTTCTGGGGTGACAACCATAGGGAAAGTATCAGAGAATGCATGCATAATGTAAGGAAGAGGAGAAAACGGGGGGTGGGGTGGGAGTGTGGGCAGCATGAAATGTGAAAGTTCCGACACAAACCTGTGTGCACACACTATCCCTAGCTGTAAACACATAAATGGGTGGCTACACACCTGCCCATACACCACAATAGGGGTAATGTAGTGACTCATGGCCCCTGCCTCTGGGTAACCTGTGTGGATCTGTACAGCTGTGGGGTATTGCCATAGCAGTATAAGGCCATACTGTCATGTTGATGGATATATAAGTATGGGATCCCCTGCCAGCACTGTACCAAGGTACTGAACTGGATACACAGACCGAGCAGCAAGTGTCTGCAGCTCCCCCTCCAGGATGGCATAACCTACCATGAATATGTAGGCATCTGCCCACAATACCACACACAGCTGCAGTCACCCTTGTCCCCCAAGACATCACTGTGAGCAGGGATGTCCACCTGTCAGTACATGAGCGCAGAAAACATCACAGTGTATAACAGTACACATGTCTGAATATCTCTGCTAATAGCAGTACCATGTAGCTGGAGCAGCACGGACACAATCACCTATAGTAAACAGTATTCCCTGCAAACTTGGTCCCCAATTTGCCAAATGATCAACAGATACCCTGCAGAAACAGTTTGCTACTTGTAGGTGTACAACACAAAGGTCTGCACTGGAGTACAAACTACCTGGAATCGGTCCACACATGCAATACAAAAGAGCATACTGGGCATGTCACACACTTACACACATGAAGCCCATGTCTACAAACAACAGTGGACCAGACATATCTGGCAGTTGCAGATGTTAGTGCAGACACTACTCAGTATGCACCACTCATGCTTTGCATGCACAGTGGATAGGAATACAGACATATATCCAAGAACAGAACACTATAATAAGCCAAAATTAGACATACATAGTTGTGTGGAAGAGAGTGACTGTGACAAGGAGCCATCCAGGCCTGTCCCACCGAGCACACAGTCAAATGGCTACGACGACATGAGGTTCATATTTCACTCACTGTAGATACTAGCCACCGGTATCTGTCAGCATTACAGACTATGTGGTGCAAGTGCTAGCTGTGCAACACGAGTGTGCAAGAAAGTAGTCATCTAGCAGCTGTATATACGTACCTGTGGAATATGACCCTGTGTGTGCCCACATGTGGTGTGTCAACCTCTACATGAATGGGTTTTTACCCATGCACACGCACTGCCTTTTCCATAGCCCTACTATGACAATCCTGCTGAGGTCATCCACTGTGAAATACACCTTTGGGAAAGTTGTAGCCCAGTAATTTCCGTAGCGCGTCCTATAACTGCGTACTGCTGCAGTGTGATAAACTAGTTAGGTAGTAGTTCTAATCCCAGACATGGCAACTGTGTGTGTGTGTGTGTGTGTGTGTGTGTGTGTGTGTGTGTGTGTGTGTGTGTGTGTGTATGTGTGTGTGTGTGTGTGTGTGTGTGTGTGTGTGTGTCTGTGTAGAGAGCAATGCTTTTTAGGCTAGTCACAAATGCCCTACTTTGGCAAGGCTACTGATGTCATACACTGTGAAGTACACCTTTCGGAATGTTGTAGCCCAGTAATCTCTGTGGGGCATCCTATAACTGTGCACTGCTCTAGTGTGATAAATTAGTTAGGTAGGAGTTCTAATCCCAGACATGGCGCTTGTGTGTGTGTGTGTGTGTGTGTGTGTGTGTGTGTGTGTGTGTGTGTGTGTGTGTGTGTGTTTCTGTCTGTGTAGAGAGCAATGCTTTTTAGGCTAGTCACACTCACAACAAATCAAATGCCCTACTTTGGCAAGGGTGTTGATGTCATACACTGTGAAATACACCTTTCAGAAAGTTATAGCCCAATAATCTCCGTGGCACGTCCTATAACTGCATACTGCTGTAGTGTGATAAACTAGTTTGGTAAGAGTTCTAATCCCAGATATGGCAACTGTGTGTTTGTGTGTGTGTGTGTGTGTGTGTGTGTGTGTGTGTGTGTGTGTGTGTGTGTGTGTGTGTGTGTGTATGTGTGTGTCTGTCTGTGTAGAGAGCAATGCTTTTTAGGCTAGTCGCACCCACTACAAATCAAATGCATTACTTTGGAAAGGCTGCTGATGTCATACACTGTGAAATACACCTTTCAGAAATTTATAGCCCAGTAATCTCTGTGGCACCTCCTATAACTTCATACTGCTGTAGTGTGATAAACTACTTAGATAGGAGTTCTAAACCCAAACATGGTAACCATGTGTGTGTCTCTGTCTGTGTAGGGAGCAATGCATTTTATGCTAGTTACACACACTACAATTCAAATGCCATACGTTGGCAATCCTGCTGATGTCATTCACTGTAAAATACACCTTTGGGGAAGGAGTACTCCAGTAATCCCTGTGGTGCACCTATAACAGCTTCATGCTGCAGTGTGATATAGAACTGTAGTAGGGATTCTATTCCCACACATGGCAGTTGTGGATGTTTTGTGTGTGTTTCTATGTCTGTGTAGGGAGCAATGCATTTTAGGCTAGCCACACACACACTACAATTCAAATGCCCTACTTTAGCAATCCTGCTGATGTCATTCATTGTGAAATACACCTTTGGGGAAGCAGAACTCCATTAATCCCTGTGGTGCATCCTATACCAGCTTCATGCTGTAGTTTGATATAGAACTCTGGTAGGGGTGCTATTCCCACACATGACAGTTGTGGATGTTTTGTGTGTGTTTCTATGTCTGTGTAGGGAGCAATGCATTCTAGGCTAGTCACACTCACTACAATTCAAATGCCCTAATTTAGCAATCCTGCTGATGTCAGTCAATGTGAAATACACCTTTGGGGAAGGAGTACTCCAGTAATCTCTGTGGCGTGTCCTATAACTGCATAGTGCTGTAGTGTAATAAACTAGTTAGTAGAAGTTCTAATCCCAGACATGGCAGGTGTGTGTGTGTGTGTGTGTGTGTGTGTGTGTGTGTGTGTGTGTGTCTGTGTGTGTGTTTGTAATTTGTATCCTGTGGAGGAGGTTGTAAGTGTGTAACAACTGGACTCAATGTGGAGTGAGTTTTGCAAATTTCTTATATGGTGGCCCTAGTATATATCACAATATCCACCGTACAGGGATAACAGATGTGAAATAGCCGAGAGGCTGGGGTGCAAATACATACCCCTACATGTGATATCAAGGCCAGGCAAACAAAGTTAGCAACCCTAGTATTACCCAGAGAACACACTCAACCCATGTCTCACACACACACACACACACACACACACACACACACACACACACACACACACACACGCACACACACACACAGACACACACACACACACACACACACACACACACACACACACACACACACTTGCCTAGGCAACAGCCGCTATGTTGGTAGTACCTTGCATATTGCTCACTGATAGTAACCATGGTGTGATTGCAGTGGGCTACAGAGGACATGGCACCCTGTCCATCTGTCCAATAGGCATGTACATGCCGACAGTGCACCTTCCCCATGTTCCCCACTGGACACCTGCAACACCTGTGGTGCTATCAAATGTGACCTGCAAAGGACATACCATGCCTGAAAAACATGCCCTGTATGGACAGATGCCACTGATACCAGGGAATGCTGGCATCATGCTATCAATGTAGGTGCAGTGTAAACCTGCTGTCCATTAACAGTTCCCACCACATGAGGCCAGAACTGGCACATCTGATGATAACAATCTGTGTACACAACATGGGTCAGACGCCCTAGGTATAGTCCCCACATGTCATTGTACATACATGTGTGAGGTGTGCACATCCTAGACACCATCCGTGTCATGGACTAAGGAACACATACATGGCAAGCAATGCACAGCACTGGCCACACGCAAAAGTCACCCAGGTGACTGGATGGTGAATGCAATACCCACCTGTGTGGGCAGATCCAGAAATTACATCCCTGAGTCAAAATGCAGACCATTGTCATGTGGCCTGATACCAAGGTATACCCAGCACCTAGCCTTGAATAGCTGTCTGGCACAGTCAACCACTGCAGACGTGTGAAGCAATGCACCCATGCATGTCAGTTTTACTCTCCCACCCCTCCCTGACTTTTCTTTGCCTCTGTCTGCCTCTCTCACTCCCTCTCTGGTGGATCTGGAGACCTACACCTGCTTTGCTTAGGCAGCAGCATGTGTATTTTAAGTGATGCTCTTGATCAGCTGTTGGCCTCTGCACAAATTGCAGCCCTCCTCTAGCTGATTGCATGTGGAACAGCTGTGGTAAAATTCCCATAGCCACTTGTATGGAAATACACTCCAATATTTAGGAACATCATATCGGTGTTGGTCCTTTTCATTCCCTGTGAGCAGAAACTTGATCTGTTGTTTGGCAAACAGCATCTCAGATGGATTGGGGATTTACCTCTAACAACATACACTGTAGAAAAAGGGCAACACACAGGAGGGGAATGTGCCTGACCGGACTACAGACTGTAAGTGCTGCTATACTGCATTTGGAGTAATGTTGGTTAACAGGATGTGTGTGGATATGGCTGTCCTATATGTTTTAATGCCTGCCATGTCAGTGCTATGTTTATTAGGAAACCCCCATCTGTAGGGTCATCTGCAGACTGGGCAGTGTATGGTGCCTTTTGTTTCATGTGTTACCCACAGAGCACATATCTGTGAACTGCAGAAGGTATTGTGAGGATTGCAGTCTGTAGATAGTGACAGCCGTAAGAGTTACTGACTTCATATCCCTCATAGGACATATGTTGCGACAAACCCTGTTACAACAGTAAATGTATGAGATTATCACAGCAACATGTCAATATTGGCCCTGTGTATGTGCCTCCAGCCACAACTCTGCCAAACTTTTTACATATGTCATGCAGTAAGAGGTGCATATGTGCTGTACACCATAATTAGTGACATCATATCTGATAACAGGCCAGTGAGATATCAGACTGCTACACATGTTATGTATAGTAGGGGTTATATTTGATGACATAACCTGGACATTCTGTGGTTGTGTGTACAATACTGAGATCTGTGTACTTAAGGTGAATTTCAACAGTGTGTGCATTGTTAATATGTACTTTGGCCTGTGTACAGACTGTGGTAGATGTCATTGTTCCTGGTCCCGTTCTATCTGATGTTACATGCTGATCCACTGTATGTTACCCTATCGGCTTACATGTTTGTAGGGCCATACCCACACATGTCCCATACCACATACAGGCATCGGATCATACCATGTAGTGGCCCAGTATATGTAGGGTTAGTGTGTGAGTGGCACATATGAGGATGGTGCTGAACAGATAATCCATATACTGTAATATTACGCTAGCTTACCATATGTGGCTGTATTCACATTGGTTGTGGTTATGCAATTTCACACAGATGTATTGTACTCTGTGCTGTGACATGTCTGTAGAGCCTGATATATATGCAGGTACATGTGCATTCCCCCATAGGAAATGTAGGCCAGTGTTGAGCCAGTCTGCCTGTAGCCTGCACAGTGCTGTGTTACATGCCTAGCAGCTTAGTGTACTTACCCAGTGAGATGTCATGTCCAAATACTTGCCAGATGTACTGCTGCTGGGCCTCCCTTAACAGTCATGTATGTCACACAGAGCAGTGGGATGCTGTATAGGTTCATAGGTTCATAGATTAGCACTAAGATAACTGCCCTTGTGAGACATTTTAAGCCTAGCCAATTGTCCCTTGTGAGACTCAAACCCTGCACCTTTTGTTTGCAAGGCAAACACCTTAACCATTAGGCCACCCTCCTGGGTAAGTACAGATGTATGTCAACATCTAGTGGGTAGTATGTGGCCATGGCACCTCTGTACCAGCAGTTATTATGTGTCAGGACACATGGGTGTGTGAATGCATAACTTATGGGGGCAAATGTATACCAGTCATTACGTGTTATACCCATCTACATGGCTGTTAACATCCACATTGTCAGGCTTGGTTCACATGTCTTGCACTAAGGGGTTCTGTGTATACCTTTGGACTGTCCAGAGTGTGTGAGAATGTCCACATATATAACCAATATCTGTGCTGTAGTCCAAAGGAGCATTACATGCTAGCAGCGGTACTGTACTCTGATGTCCTTAGGATGTCTGTCAGTAGCCAATGGCGCACATGTTAAAAGCAGATGTGACCTTCCACACACACATTTGTGAAGACAATCCCTATTACAGTAGAAATAGTCTATAAATATACCTGCTATACATACCTGACATCCCCTTGCAGTATGAAGTTGGGACTATAGGGGCTGAGGTAGGGCTACACTCCATGTTCAGGGCATATGGTGAAAATATATGTATATATAATTATCCAGATATCTATATAGATATATACACATATACATATCGACATATGTAGATGGCTATGTATATGTACATATACATACATATAAACACCCAGATATATACATATACAGAGCAATATATGTTTACACATATATACAGATAGAGATACATATGCACATATACATATGGATATCTATATATATATATATATATATATATATTGACAGTAGTAGGTATATCAGAATAGATATGTATGCACATATAGTTATAGATATCTACATATATACCAACATAACTAGGCATATCTGTACACACAGGATGTGCATACATATATAGCTATATATACAGATATATATATATATATATGTATATATATATACGCATATCTATATATATGTGTGTGTGTATGTATACATATCAGGAGATGTATACATGACCATATATATGCAGCACTATACAGATGTGTATACAGACATATGTATGAGTATACATGTGTATGCACTTGTAGACATATATAGACCTATTATATGTATACAACCATATTCCTGTCATGAGTAAACCTCATGGTTGTGTATACCCTCCCAGATGTATCTCACAGTATGTATCTGCTATGTGTACATTATGATAAAACAACATATGTGACGCAACAGTCATATTATTAACAAGGGCTATAGAATCTAGGAACTAAAGGCAATTGTTTGATACTAATCAATATGTGCATTGACAGCTATATTGGTAAAACAACAGCTGTCTTCACAGTGGTCATGGTGTAGTGGTTAAGTGTTGTGACTTCAGTGTACAGTGTCCTGGGTTCAAGGCCTGCAAGGGCTGTACATTTTGTTGCTGAGCAGAACAAGGGATGTCAGATACAGAGTGGTTAAGGCAGTTTTGAGCTGCTTTAAGTAGGTTTCCACAGGTTTGCATGAAGCTAAGCAGTGCTGAGCTATGGTTAAATGTACGGGCACTTACACAGTGCAGGCATCGCTTACCAGTGCGCAAATCAGCGCAGCTGTTATATTGCAGCAACGTTGATACCTGCCAAGCATGGCTTAGCCCTGGTAGCCAGGTCACGCCACCCAATCTGATAATCTGTAATAAGTGTATGTAATGCCATGTACCATACATGCAGCTATATACTGTCATTACAGTAGCAAGGCGTGTGAGTGTCATGTGTGGGACAGAGGCATATATGAGGCCTGTACTGCATGGTTATACATGTGAATGTGTTATATACAGGTGTAGTAGCTTAGGTTATGTGCTGTCACACTGGCATTTAGTGTATCATAGCAGTACTACTGTAGACAATGCTTACCCAAGCAAGAGCAGAGTGTTAAATGTAGTACTGACAACAGGCACACGTACGAGTATAGCTGGACACCAAGGCCTCCCTATTGTATCCCTGGTGTGTGAGCTGTGTCACAGTATATACCCCTTACTGAGTAATGATCCATCATGTGGAATGTAACTGTAGACTACCGTCTGTACAGCATGTGTTAGTGAGGGCTTCCAACATGTAGTTATGGTATACATATTGTTGTCAGACATCTATCTGTCAACACACTCATGCTACTGCTTAGCTACTTGCCAAGCTGATGACTGTCAGTCCCTGTACAGACATGCAGATGGCAGGTATCCAGCTGGGATATGTATAGGCAACCTAAGCTTGATTGACACTGACATTTCTGCCCAGCTGTGTAAGAAGTGGCACATATAGGAGATGTCACCCTGTATGCACCACATGCCATGGGTACCTCCACTACACTACCACAGTCAACCAAACATGCTTGGATACAGGTCTCCAACACAGACACTAACCATGTGTTGTAATGAATGTTGCATACATGTCAACTTGATAACCTCAGTGGCCATGTGCAGGAGGCACCTGGAGGATTGGCTGATGCATGTAATTCTCACCCTGAATGTCACCACAGTAGTGTCTGTCGATAGATTGCCCGCTGCCACCTGGCTGGTGGCAGGATACCAGTGTACCCACAACCTCTACACAACCCATCTCCCCTTGGACAATAGCTAGGTACAAAGCTACGACCACTTGCAGCGATGAACCCCTGTACTGACACGTGTATGTGTGCATGACTGAGTATAGCAGTGTCTGTGTGTTAGCACACCGGTACTTGGGAATTCCATGAGGGCCTTCACAACCAATGCAACACCCATTGCCATAGTCAGTTGTGGCTGCTGCTGTATGGGATATTACATGTACCCTGTTAAGTTCCCCCCATACCGGCTACATGAGCCTTGCAGTACCAGCACAGCAGTGTTTTACAAATGGGTTGATAGGCATGGGATACCCATTGTGTTCTGGCATGGGTGTGTAGTTGTGCATGTCCATATATCTGTAGGGTACAGCATTCTGAGGCCACATACTCTTATTACAATACCCATTGCCACACAGTAGTACAGATAGTGTTGTTGCTGCTCACAGGTAAGGCATGACAATGCAACACCCTACTACGCATGTGGCATGTGTATTAGATGCATATCCCTGTAGTACCACTGTTGGAGTATACTATGGGCTGTATCGCAGTCAAGGCCAATGTTTGATGGTGGGTATGGCAGAGTGTCATCATAGGTTTCAGGGAGTACAATATCCACTGGAGGATGTGGGTGCTGTTTACACTGTCATTACACCACAGTACACCCTATATATGTCCCATGTACCACATTATGATTACCACTGTCACCATCAACCATACAGGTAAGTGATACCACAATCCTAGCCAGTTATGCATGTGCTGTGTGCAGCCTACCTGTAACACACTGGACACGTGGTGAAGTTAGCAGCGATAGGCCCTGGTATCTCAGATGTGTGTCTGGCTGTTATGTGTCTGTTAATGTGTATATAACGGTACGTCACACTACATATTGTCCATATACACCCATTACATCCTCCATTAGCATGCTTTACATGTCTGGGGATGTTCTGCTTGCAACATGTAACCTGGGGCACACCTCACCCTAAATGTTGTGTGGTGTGTGCAATGTAAGCCACACACTTCAGTATCACTACATAGCTAGGTAGGGGTCTAGTCCCAGTGTTGACAAGAAACAGTGTGCATGTATGTGGATGGACCTACATCAAGTAGCAGGGTATACATGCCTCAGTGGGTCACCTGTCCATGTGGCACAGGCAATAACCATTTTAGTAACCTGTGACGTGTTCAACTGTACCCCAGATATGTCACAGCCATGGTGTCACCACAGTGCCATACCCCATTGTGGAATATGACTGTAGACCATCCTCCTGCTGACACATGTACACCTACAACACAAGTAGATAACATTATGGGGACTACAATCAACCAGTGTTACTAAGAGCTACAATGCATCATTGCTGGATTGCTACACTACCTGCCATTTATGGATTACATTTTACTCCTTACAACATGTTACACTGCAGTACTGTGGTACACTGTAGTACAGTCACCGTGTGCATCAAAACCATATTAGCCTGTCCCTGCATAGATGGTATGGATGACAGGGATGTGGCACAGGTATCATCATATGCACAGGGCATCCTTGTGCTGAGACATGTATACCTACTACACAAATGGATAACAATACAGAGACCACGACCAACCAGTGTTACTAACAGTTATAAGGCATCATTGCTGGACGGTTACACTATCTGCCATATATGCATTACACATTAGTCCTTACAACATGTTACACTGCTGTACTGTGGTACACTGTAGTACAGTCACCATGTGTATCAGAACCATATCAGCCTATCCCTGCACTGATGGTATGGATGACAGGGATGTGGCACAGTTATCATCATATGCACAGGGTGTGATGTGGGTTTGCCAGAGGCCGAGGGTGGGCCATACATTTGACATCATCTGTGTGGGTGGGGGTGTACTGTGGTGAGCTGGGCATGGTGATGTTGTGTGTGTAGGTATGGGGTTGCCCTAGATGTGTTTGCATAGTATGTGGGTATGCATGCACACTGTTCTGCCATGTGGCTGCCCTACACATGTGTTTATGGACAGCTGCAGACCATACCTGGCAGGGTGTGCAGTTCACTGCCTCTGAACATGGACACATGGACTGTGCCTGCCAGGGGTTTCATGGGCACATCCAGGTGCAGGCCGTGATGTGGTACTCTCACCTAATGATGACAAATGTCCACTAGTACCAGATCCCTCCTGGGACTGGCTAGGACCATGTGCTCATGGCCTGCTGTGGTGTGGTGTGGACTGCACCACCCTGCAGTGTCGGGGCTGGTACTGCCACTACGGGAGCCCCTTGGTGTCCTAGTACATCCACATTGACTACCAGCTGTTGGCATTGCTGGCTGGCATCAGCACGACCATTGCTACACTCCCACCACACATTCAAGCATGGACAGACCATGGTCGATGAGGGCCATCATCTCACCAGGCCATCTATCCATGAACTCAGTTAATCCACGGATGGCAGCAGCCAGTTCATGGGCATTGTCATTTGCAGATGTGAGAAAAGGCCTCTGCAGCCCCAGGCCCTGTCTGTGATAATGTTCCTGTGCAGTTGACGGCTATGGCCCACTACCCACAGGGACAGACACACAGACACTACTGTCCATAGCAGTTGTTCAGTTGAACATCATTACAACAACACCTGATGGCACATATAAATCATTCCACATCATCAATCCCATTATTATGGACCAGGTACTACATTCAATTACATGCATATATACCTCACGTACCTGTTGTAGGAATGTTGTCAGTTCTGGATGGTTTGCTGAATGTTAGACTAGTTTGTTTTTTCTTTGGCTTTTGTTTGCCTTTGCCTTGGGCTTTTTTTTTTTTGTTTTTTTCTTTCTTTTTCTCTCATGACAGCCTGAAACATGCGCCTGCTGGTACCAGGTATGTTGCCTCTGCCAGGGGCATGATGTCCAGTGGCCCTACAATGAGCACCCTGGGACATCTGCCTACGTGGTGACCTGCCGGACATCTGGCTATGCCTGCTGTGACGGGACACAGTAGGCATGTTTACCACACTTTCCCGTGCACTGCCACCAAACGCCATCTGTCCCTCCGCTATGTCCACTGGTGATGGAGTGTTTATAGGCACTGAAACTGTGTGCGAGGTTGGGGTGGCTAAAATGGGGATGTCAAATGTTGGCGCAGTGTCGGTCGCTGACAACTTCACCTGTGCTTCAACAGTACTATCACCATCTTCGGTGTCTATATGGACACCAACATCAGATTGCATGCAGGAGGGACCCTGGTCCACCTCGCCGCCTGTGGGGGAAAAACAATAAACACACTTTAAAACCTGTACAGTATTTCTTAACAGTACACACACACACACACACACACACACACACACACACACACACACACACACACCTCCGTAATACCTACCTATCCATGGCTTTACAGGCAGTCCCACGTATATGTCCATTTGGTACCCCATCCTGCATCACACTTGTTAGCATACACCCATTGATACCACTCCTTAACATATCAGTCCTGTAAATGCCTACACAAGCGGTCACACCACAAAACCTGTTACTACATTACCTGCCTGACCTGTGTGCAGTGGTTTTACATGGCCTCACTGCTGTCATTCGGTATGCACTCTCTGTATGTTCAGACATCATGAGCATGGCCCCTATATGTGTGGGCTACTATGTTCTGTACATAATATCACACTGGTGTGGCATGTGTATGTAATGCTCAGTACATGCCAGATATGCTGCTCATTCAGCCTATCATGTGAGAACTGTAATATATGGAGACACTCCCTGGTGTTTAATAGTACTTCCCCAATGTATCTGTATTGCTGCATACATGGGTTGTAGGTGACATCCCTGCTGAATGCGATATTAAGGGTGTACCTGGTGTTTACCTTCCCTCTCCATGCCTGTTCCATGCTACAGACCATATTATACTAACAGCTGTCCTGTGATTACACACATGACAGGTATTCCTGGTGTGTAAATTGGCAGTCCATGTCCATGTACTGCAAGGTCCCAAAGGGAGGTATAGCTGTATGAACACCCTACAATCCCACATGTGCATACATGGCCACCCACACAAACACACACATGCACACACACATCCTACATGTATCTACCTCCCTCCACTTCACCAGAGTGACCCTGCAGACAAAGTTACTAACCACCAGAATGTGCGCACACACACACACACACACACACACACACACACACACACACACACACACACACACACACACATAGGTGAGGTTGCACAATGATAGTACTTACAGTCCTCATATTACCCATCTGTCAACATGCAGCACATATGGTACAGAACAGCATGCAATTCACCTATAGTTAATCCATGCTAGCAACAGTATACATGTGTGTGATGCATGTGCTGTGTCACTAGGTGATGCCCCTTCCCCTGGATACCACTGCACCTCTGTACACAATATTGCTGTGCACCTGTTCTGCACCCTGCCATGTACTGTGCACCACACCTCACAGGTTTACAACCCATTGCAGAATATGTAGTACTATGTCAGTTATGTCAGCTTTAATGCTCACAGCCCCTATGTTTTTCAGCAACACATATCTGGGATGATATGTGGACAGTTGTCATTGGTGAATGCCTGATGCCTAATATACAGCTCTCAACATCAGCTGACCATGTATGACCAATCCAATACTCTTACACTAACAACCATCAGAGCATACCATGGCTATGGAGGGTGTACACACACTTCCTGATATGACGCACCCATCCATGATCTGCACTGGAACCACATCACTGCATATCTTAACAGTACATGTGCCCGATATATGACATATGTCCTGTATTTTTACATGCAGTATCTATGGAATGTGTTAGGTGTGTGGACGCTGACCAAGATGCTTACACTCTGTGTGGGCATATGTGTGCTATGATGGTTTGACGCACCTCTTGTTGTGTGTACTACAGCAGTCACTACTCCTGGCGGGTGATATACCAGCATGGGCCATCTGCAATTGCCAGTGTATGTTCAGTCTGTCCTACACATGTCCACCTACTCCGCATGATTGCAAGGTCTACTCATGGGCACATCTCATGGTGTTCACACACTGCCGTCACTATTGCTGTGGGAGTAGGGTTACATCTGCCACAGGTCCTGAACCTGACTATGTGCAGATACTGCCATTCTTAGCATCCTTAGGATTCCTGCTGCAGTGCACTGGTGTGTCATGCTGACACCCCCCCCTTAGCTTTTTTGCAGATGCATGACAAGTATGCCCTTTACATGTGTCACTTTGCAGTGTCCCATACACTGAACATCACATGTTACAGTCTAGCCCCAGCTGATAATGTGGACTATTGTAATGCCATATGCCATAGTGTATCTCTGCAGCAGTTGCCTTTGTCCTACAGGTATATACTCTGGTGTTGCACTGCATATGGGTGTTGTTCCAAACATGTCACTACTGTAGGCCATGCCTCCCACCATTATGTTACCCCCTGTGGACACATTCCGCAATAACAGGATGTTAGTTATCATGCAGGTGTCTGACATACCCTTCCAATACCCCATCATGGTCACCCTTGTGATGCCATGCATTTCACAGCAACTATATGTGCACATGTACAGCATGCATTCTGGGTAGGTGTGTTAGAAGTGTGCATGGAATATACCATCGCCATTACATGCCCGGTGTGTTGGCAAGCATCTAAATACACCATACTCACCAGCTACAGGCTGTTGCCTTGGTGGTATCCTGGAGGGATCTACATAAGTGGGTGAGAGATGCAATGTCAGTGGCCACACCTGTGGCAGTGCTACAGGGTAGGTGCAGTAATGCAATGCATCAATGGTACATTTCCACAATACTACCACATCTGGATATCTGTTTATCCCTATTATGCAGCAACACAATATATATATGACATGTCAGATATGCATGATCTACCTGTACCGATGCAGATGCATACCCAACAGTGGTCTACTGATGTGCCCTGTGTCCTTACCTGCATGCTCCTCAGCTGGTGTGTGGGTGACAGTGACACCCACCTCCACAAAGGTGTCCAGCGGTTGATCGCTGGCCGGATGGACAGGTGCCATGAGGCTGACCAGGAGCTTCTCCACACATGTCGGGGGGATGGATGGATGGCATGGCTCCCCTCTGTTGCAAGGTGATCAACCCGGACTGCAGCAGCACACTGACAGGCATTGTGAAGCAGGTCAGTTCAATGATGCCGGACCTGCTCATAACTGAGGTTGTGCAGTCCGACATCATTGACCCTGTGGACTAGGTCATTCCACAGGGCGGTCTGCTCCTCCTGGTCATGGGCAGCCCTGCCAAACAGCACTGAGTAGTGCTGGATTAGGTGTGCGATGAGCACTTCATTCTCAGCTGCCGAAAAAGTAGGCAAATGTGCATGTGACAACTTGGCTGAAAGACATAAAGAAGGAAACAGGTTTGAGCAACTCATATAGCAAGGTTACCACAGTTCATAATACACATCTCTGTCACCTCCCCACCATATCAGCTTCAACAAACTATATACACAACTTATTAGGTATGGCTACAGCTTACCTACCAGTGGGACAGATATTGTATTGTACCACACTTTCTGCTATGTGATTGTAGCCATGTTCCTTGTGTGGACACTATCATTGCTCGCCTGTTACAGACTATTCACCTGCATGCCATTGTCAGGGCCACTATGGTTCCATATATGCCTGTGGTATGGCTGCTTTGTTATTGCTGCACATCTGACATTTTCTGTTATTGGGGATATCTATGCATGCTGTTGGACATATCCCGGTATTGTGTTGACTATTACTACCAACACATGTTCTATAGCAGTGACACAATAACATGCATATGTACTATTGGCCAGAAGAAAGTACAGTTGTGCACACTTACCATAAATGTAGATGTTCGAGTGTATTCACAGTTGCAGTCATTAAATTTGGGTAATCCTGCTGGCAGGTTGCCCTCAGCCGGCCTGAATTCTAAAGTCTTGGGTCCTGTGTCAGTCGCTGTGGCCCCTTCCCTGATGTCAGGTCATCAGGGGTATAAAATAAGCAGCCGACTGCATTTTCTTCAGTTTTTCTTGCCCCAGATGTCAGGTGCCCCCTAAAAGGGTAGGCAGAATTTATAAATATATAAAAATACATGCACCAATATAAACTTTACCTTCATCTGCCAGCAAATGCACCACATAGGTCATATAAATCAGAGAAGAAAAGATAAGTACCAGCAAAAAAAAGGGGAATGGTGGGTGCGTAACCTGGACTGCAACAGGGAATACACTCGAACATCTACATTTATGGTAAGTGTACAAAACTGTACTATGTTCTTCATGTTTCACTGTTGCAGTCATTACATTTGGGTAGAGTCCCAAAGCTATGGTTGGGAGGCTGGAGCAAAACAGCATTAGGAGTGGCTATGAGGCCCTGCAGAACTGCAGTGGCAAAGCCTACCCTGGATTTAGAGTAGAGTGGCAGATGATAGTGCTTTGTACAGGTGTGCACTGAACTCCAAGTAGCAGCCTCTAAAATGTCCTTGGTTGGTACTCCCCTGAGAAAGGCTGCTGAAGTGACTGCAGCTCTCGTTGAATGTGGCCTAATACCCTTAGGCACTGGCTTGCCATGCTGTGAATAGCAGAAATGAATGCAGTGGCCTATCCACTTTGAAATAGTCTGCTTTGAGATAGCCTTTCCTTGTGATCTTGGAGTATATGCCACTAGTAATTGCTCTGTCTTCCTGAAACTTTTGGTTCTGTCCAAGTAGAATCTAAGCTGTCTGCGTATGTCCAAAGAATGCAGAATTCTCTCCCCCTTGTTCTGTGGATTTGGATAAAAAGTTGGCAGATGAATAGTTTGGTTAAGAGCCACACTGGAGACCATCTTAGGCATAAATGTTGGGTTCGTCCTCAGACAAACCCTGTCTGGATAAAAAGTGATAAAAGGTTCCACAGCCATGAGTGCCTGCAGCTCTGATACTCATCTTGCAGAAGTTATTGTTAGGAGCAGAGCTGTTTTCCAAGATAAAAACTTTATATCAGCAGTAGCAGCTGGCTCAAAAGGAGGCAGGGTGAGTTTTTCCAAGACATAGTTGAGGTCCCATGCAGGTATTGGAGATCTCCTTGGAGGCCTTAATTTTTGGCTCCTCTGAGGTACTGCCTTAACAAAGGATGAGAAAAGATTGGTGGCTCTGTATTGTAATGAGCCAAAATGGCAGAGGCATGAATTTTAACTGATGAAAAAGATAGGCCTTTGTCCAGCATCTCAATTAAGTATTGCAAAATTTGAGGAATATTTGGTACAGCTGCATCAGTTCCTTGTGCCTGGTTCCAAGCACAGAATCTCTTCCATTTTCTAGCATAAGATTTTCTAGTACTAGGCCTTCTGGCATCCAAAATGACATCCATCACAGCTTTACTGAGAGGTGTGTTTTGTATGACTACATTATCTGCCATGCTGCCAGGTTTAAAGTCCTAAGTTGGCTGTGCAGGATCTGATTGTTTTGCTGGGACAGTAGATGAGGTAGTTGAGGTAAAGTCCAAGCTGGGCATTGAGACAAGTTCCTTAGGATTGGATACCAGTACTGACGGGGCCAGTCTGGGGAAATCAGTATCATCTTTTGGCTTCTCCTGTCTGACCTTTAGGAGTACCCTGGGGAGGAGAGGAAATGGCGGAAAGGCATATACTGATAGGTTTTTTGAGCTGATAGATAGGGCGTCCACTTTCCATGCTTGTTTGTGATAAGTCCTTGTGCAGAATCTTTTTAGTTGGTAGTTTTAAGGGGAGGTAAATAGATCTAAGACCGGGCATCCCCATTTCCTTGTTATCATGTTGAAGACTTGTGGATCCAGCTGCCACTCATGGGGATCCATAAGGTTTCTGCTTAGTTCGTCTGCCAGAGTATTTTCCTTTCCTGGCAGGAATTGTGCCTGCAGATGCACTTGGTAAGTCAATGCTGTGTCCCACAAATTCATGGCTAGTCTGCAAAGGGGGTAGGAATATGTGCCCCCCTGCTTGTTTATATACCACATGACCGTGGTGTTGTCTGTCTTTATCAGTAGTTGCCCCGGATGAAGTAGGTCCTTGAAGGCTGTCAGGGCATTTTGAACAGGTAGCATCTCTTTTTGATTGATATGTACATGCATTTGGTTTGAGGAACATGTGCCCTGAATGCATCTTCCTGCCATGTGTGCCCCCCAGGCATAATCTGATGCATCCGTTGTTAGTGTCTGCCTGGCTGGGGGTAATGTGAATGGCTGTCCCTTGTTCTGGTGACAAGCCTTCGCCCACCATCAAAACTCCTGTTGCAGGCAGGGGATGAGAGTAATCATTGTTTCCAGGCTGTGGCAATGTTGAGTCCAAACACTTTTTAGGTACCATTGAAGTTTCCTCATATGCAGTCTTGCATATGGAATTAGTAGGATGCATGATGCCATGAAGCCCAAAGCCTGCATAATTTTTCTTGCAGATAACTGGGCCTTTGTTGCCAACATTTTGAAATAGGTAGTCAGTTGCCTTTGTTTGTCTGACATGAGATAAACCATCGGGGCAGTTGTATTTAAGCTTGCACCCAGGAATATTATCTCTTGAGAGAGTACTAGATTTGATTTCTTTTCGTTGACTGTGTACCCTAGGCATGTTAGAAGTCTTTTTACAAACGCCAGATGTTGTAGAAGAATGTCCTTGGTCTCTGCTTGAATTAAACAGTCGTCCAAGTAAGGATATATTTGTATTCCTCTTTGTCTGCAGAATGCCATTACTGGTGCCAGGCACTTTGTAAAGACCCTGGGCACAGTAGATAAGCTAAAGGTCAGTGCAGAGAATTGGTAATGCATTGTGCCAGCCTTGAATCTGAGGTATCTTCTGCATGATTTTCTGATTGGAACATGAAGGTATGCCTCTTTTAGGTCTAAACTTACAAGCCAAGCATTCTTGCCCAGCATGGGCAAAGTCAACATTTTGAATTTTGGTATATCCAGGAATGTGTTCAGAATAGATAGGTTCAGTATTGGTCTCCAGGCTTTGTCCTTTCTGGGTACCAAGAACAGTCTTGAGTAAAATGGTTGTCCCTGCTCTTGCTCTGGTACTTGTTGAATGGCCCCCATGGCCATGAGGGATGAGACTTGTTTTTGTGCCTCTGCCCATTAATTTTTTGGCAGATCTGGCCAACCATTTGCCTTTGGCAGTGTATGGAAATGGAACTTGTAGCCTTGTGACACTATATTTAAAACCCACTTGCCCTGGGTTATAATGTGCAAATTTTGACAAAAAAGTGCTAATTTTCCCCCTAAGGGTGCTGCCAGGAGATAAGTGCTTGGTGCAGGCAGGGGAAAGTCATTGGGACTGTTTCCTGTATGGTTGTGATTTGTCTTCTCCAACTTTGGACTTAGAAGCACCCCATTGCTTTGACCTGTATGAACCTTGATCCTGGGATCTGCCTCTAGGGCATCTGGATCTGCCCGTTTGAGGTCTGTCTGACACAGGAAAGGACCAATTCTTTGTAGGCCAGTGTCTACTAAACCTAGGTGGCTGTACTTGTAAAAAATCTTTGACAGTTTGCATAGATTTAGCTTTGTCCTCCACTTTCTTTAACACCTCTTCTACCTTAACGCCAAATAAAGTATCACGCTGTAAAGGTGCATCTAATAATTTAACTTTGACATGATCAAGCAGATTTTGTTCCTTTAACCAAGCATGCCTCCTAATTACAGAACCCGTAACTGTGGCCCTGCAGGAGGCCTCCAAAGAATCAAAACCACATTGCAAAGTATGCTTTCCAACTTGTTCAGCTGCATGCGATAAATCCTGCATTTCCTTGTTTTCTGCACATTCAGAGTTTAACAACATTTTCTGTTTAAGCAATGCCATGACATGTTGCTGATATTTGATCATATGAAACTGACAATTTAAGGCCCTTATAGCCAAGGTAGCAGATGTGTAAACCATTTTCCCCATCTATCCAGTGCCCTAGAATCTCTGTCAGAGGGGGGTAGGGTTTTTTGCAGCGGAAGCAAGCCTTAACTCCTTTGGGACCCTGTGAAATAGTTTCTAGGTCTGCAGCAGGGTTTTTAAAAAGGAATTTATGAGAGTCAGGGACCCTGTAGTATCTGCCAGGCTTAACAGGAGCTGGAGGTAAGGAGTCAGGGGTCAGACGAGACTCTGAAAATACATCATCTACAATGTCTAACACAGGTGGACTGGCTAGAGGCCTGTGTTGAGGTAGTAAAAGGAAGTCCCTGAGCCTCTTTTTAGATTCTGAAAAATCTTGGCTCTCCCAGTGGAAATGATCCCTCATGCTGTGCAAGGTTTCCCCAAAAGAATAGTCCTCTGGAGGAGAAGCTGAAGGTATAGATTCTTCAGTATCAGAATTCTCATAGGAGGGAAGAGAATATTCCTGATCAGAAGAGGAATCAGAAGAAATAGAAACCTGATCTGAAGATTCATAGTCTGTCTCTTGCCTAGGCCTCTTATCAAGAGGGGGATGGGAACCCCCTGCTCAAGGTAATCAAGTCTTCGGCCATTTTGAGCATCTGTTTTTTGGGCATAGAGGCCTGACCACGTGGCTCTTGAGTTTGTTTCTTTGCTTTAAAAAGTGCTTTAGTCTTTGCCTTTGAAGCTGAAGTCAGTTTAATGTAAAGATGTTTAGGTCTGAATACACCCTCAGAAGCCGGTGCCTGCTCAACGGTTCTGGACCCATCTGAGGGAATAGTGTCCGAGGCTCCAATACCTTGAGTTTCCAGTGGCATAGCCAACTCCACATGGGAGTTGGTAGCGGCTTGCGACTCTAAATTGCGGGAGTCAGGGGCTGCGAAAGTGCCTCACTGAGAACCGGCGAACCGGCGACTGGCTTAGGAGAAGCTTCGTCGTTGGCTTTGGGCCTCAGTTGTTTCTCTCTCTCCCTTTCTTTTAATTTTTTTGTGAACTCCGGTAGTCGGATGGCTATCTGACGACATTTCTGGATAATTAAACCAGCGTCCAAAATAGTTTAAAGCAAAATCATACCGACGCTTAATAGTGCTTGGGTTAGATCAAGCACAAAACCAACAACCAGAAACGTTGTGATCAGGTCCACAATCTCACAACACCTTCCTGCACAGCTGCACTGTTCTACCTTGCTACAACAGAGACAGGTGCCACATATGGACACAGCCTGACTTTAAGGGGGGGGGGGTATATGTAGGACCAGATTGCAGGTAACCCTATTACACACCTATGGCATTCCTGCATGCTACATTACAGATTAACCTGAGTATCCTGCAAGGGGTGGGCTGTGGGTCCCATGTGTCCATCATAATGGCATTACTTCCACCACCAGCTATTGGCCACATAATATACATACTTCCCATTACACAACACACACTATGATGGCTTGCATCTTGTCAGTCAGTGCTGATCTGCACAGTTGACATCCATGGCCCACTACCCACAGGGACAGACGCTACTGTCCATAGCAGTTGTCCAGTTGAACATCATTACAACAACACCTGATGGCACATATAAATCATTCCACATCATCAATCCCATTATTATGGACCAGGTACTACATTCAATTACAATCATATATACTTCACATACCTGTTGCAGCAATGATGTCAGTTCTGGATGGTTTGCTGGATGTTAGACTAGCTTGTTTTTCCTTTGGCTTTTGTTTGTCTTTGCCTTAGGCTTTTTTTTGTTTTTTTCTTTCTCTCTCTCTCTCTCTCTCTCTCTCTCTCCAGTAAATGGATTGAGCTGCCTTGAATAGATTGCAGCATGGCTTTAGTAGGTGATGCACATGATCAGGTGATGGCCTTTGCACCAGGCAGTGTCCTCTACTTGCTACCAGCATGCAGCTTGCTGTGTAGTACTTCCAATTGCCACTGTCATGGCAACCACCTACTGTAAATCCCTACATCATCTGGATGTGGTCCCCTTACCTTTCCTGTGTGATGGACATCCTTCCTGTGTGCGGGCATCAGTGTTACAGACAGTAGGTAGCAATACCTCTTACAGGAGAACCTGCACACTCAGGCCAGCTACATATTTGTAGTAAGTTCCAGAACTATAGACAGAGTGTGTGTAGAGTTGTGGTATGCATTGTATAGTACTGGTGTTACAGGGTTTGTGTATACATACTAGTTTACCTTGGAATACAGTCTGTCTGCATAGCTCTCAACTGTGGGCCTATCCTCTTGATGGCCAAAGGTGTGCCTATTATGTTTTGTCTGTCCACCACACAGGTCTTGTGTCAGATATTTCACTGGCAGTGTGTGTGTTGAGTGCTATCAGTACATGGCTACATCCTTTTATGTTTCTAACCTGAAATCCCTGACTAAGGGTATGTTGCAGACTATCCTGTAACACCAGCGACTTACTTAGTGTATGACAACTGTTTTCCACATATGGACCTGTGATCCAGCTTTTGTCCACCACCTACATACCAGGCTTTGGACATAGGACATGCTGTCAGGGGTTGTTCTGTAGTGGGCTAGGAGTATGTCATGTTGCCATTCCTGCCATCAGTCCACTGCTGTTGTGGCCCGCACACATATTGTGGGGCTGGGACCATATATGTGTGGGCTTCACCTACACAATACATGTGTGCCCTTATGCACTCCAGAGCCCAGTGTATTAAACAGTGGTATATGGCCCTGTATCATTGAGTTGGGGGAGATGCACCATAACTAACCTAGGCTGTTACAACATGTGGGGGTATCAGGGGTAAGCTGCCTTAAGGTATCTGGATGCACATTACCATACAATTCACCTAAAATTAAATTAATTAAATAAATTGGGTAAATGCAGGCCTACTGCATCCTGCCATACAGACTGTTCTGTTTTTCAGTGTGCTTGTGATGGTGTCAGTTATGCCTTGTTATATACCAGTTACATCCCATTGTGTCAACTGAGGTCTTTATCCTGTAGGGACTGTGTACAGAGTGTAGATAGAGGCTGCTGAACTATACATCTGCATTACTTACTGTTGATTGTTTGGTACCCTGTGGCCCAGCCTGTCTTTACTATTGTACTACTTGAAAGCATCATTAGTAAACCTTTCCAGACTACTGAATTAGTATAACTATTTCACAGTTGCATTACTTTGTCCATATGGATGTCAGTGTCTAAACATCTATATGACATGGCATATACAACTGTAATAGTACACAAATAAAGGTTTCCCATTTATGCAAACCTGTGTGTGGTGTTATATCCTTTCACCTTTCTGTGGGTATATGTTGCAGGCAACAATTGTCATTTGTATGGTTGGCTCATACAGTGTCCAGTTGTTGAGGTGTTAATTGTAGGCATAGTGGCTGTTCCATATTGTGTGCACCTTTACATATCTATCTTACTATACATATCTCTGTGTGTATGTGTAGTTACATATATATATATATATATATATATATATATATATATATATATATATATATATATATATATATATATATATATGTATATCTGTATCTGCATATATATGTCTGTGTATATGTATCCTGGGGATGTTGATAGCTTCCACATTGTATATTCCCTATAGGAGCCAGACTGTACTGCATGATATGTTATTGATACCAGCCTGACATCATACAGGTAGGATGGAGTACCGTTATCATCTTGTGCCCATGTCGTGTCAGGTCCTGGTTATGGGATCTGCAACAGTTGGTAGTGTATTGCAAGGCGGATGTGTTTGGCTGTGGGGGGTATACCTATTCATACAAGACGTATGTTGTTTGGGGCCTCTCAAACCCATTAACGGTGAATGTGGACATATATGTTTTTGTTATGTTCCCATTGTTATCTACAGATGTATGTCTGTATATACCTATTTATATATATATATATATATATATATATATATATATCTGCTTACGCTTACATATATATGTATATATATATATATATATATATATATATATATATATATATATATAAAACTTGCTGTATATATTTGGGCATACAGATGCAGACATATATATGTACAGATGTATGCATTTGCATGTATATATGTTTATATCTACATATATGGATATGTTTTATCTGTTTAAATATTACTATATATATATATATATATATATATATATATATATATATTTATATATATATACACACACACACACACACACACACACACACACACACACACACACACACACACACACACACACATACATACATCTACATGTTGGAATACATTCCCTGTACTGTTGAATGATTGGGCTGGATGATATGTTTGTGAAAACATCAGGGTTATGTATATCTGACATGGCTTAGGGGTAAATCACTTTGGCTATGGTGTGCAGGGTTTGAGCCTTGCAGAGGCTGTTTATTTTCTTGCTGGGCAGAACAAAGGCAGTTGGATACAGAGTGATTAAGGCACTTTTGTGCAGTTGTAAGCGTGTTTGCACAGGTTTGCATGGAGTTAAGCGCTGCTAACTTCTGGTTACAGTTTCTTATTCTCAGTTAGCTTCTAAATTGTTTAACCTGTGTAGGCATTGCTTACCCCCATGCAAACAGGCTTAAAACTGCTGCTTAAAAGTGCTTACTCCCACTTACCTCATGTGCTAATTTCTTTAAAAGAAAAGAAAAAAGAGTTGATAGGAAAGTGGAGAAAAAGGGGCACAAAGAGGGAAAGACCATAGGGAAAATAGCTAAGGATGTGCAGGAAGGGTGTGAGGAAGGTCCATAGCTGTCCATTTCTTCTACAACAACAGCTGTGCATATACACTCAATTTGGAGACAGATTTGGACACTCAAATCCCTGGGGGGGGGGGGGTGAGGACAGCAATAATAAGTTGTGATGCCAATTAGACCAGATTACATGTGTCCAGTGGACATGTGTGCGAAATGGACAGTTATGTATGGGGCAAGATTTTTGGGGGGGGACATATTGCCCTTTCTTTATTTTATTTTTTCAGGTGAGAGCGGGATGTTGGGGAGGGATAGTAGGTATATTTGGGGAGGTAGGTTGGGTAGGTTAACAGAGAAGACAAACAAGATGCATACAGGGGTGGTATATGACACATGTGGGGGTAGACACCTTGATGGGGAGGGGTGTTGGGACATTGGAAGCCCATGAGCCCTCTAGTGGAAACAGTGGGACTGAGATCCCCACCCATGGGGCAGTCACCACTACACCTTCACAGCCCCGAAGGTGGCTGTGCTGGATGCTGATTTGCAGAGCCAGGCTGACCCTCTAGTTGTGACACATGGCCCTCAAGCTGGCATAACAATCTCTGACCTCCCTGCAGAGTTCGCTACACATCACGACCCGGACTTGGTGACAGGTGACAGGCTCCTGTCTGCGCCCATTCCCGGAGGGGGCGAGCCCCATCCCACGAGGTGGTTCCACCTGAAGGTGGTGCAGGACCAAAGGACAGGGAGGTCCCGCATTGGGCCCTAGACATGCTGGTGCCCGGTGCCACGGTCAGCTGAGGTGGGACAGGTAGGTCTGCTGGGAGCGGCCTTCTCAAATGTGCTATAGTGCTTAGAGTTTATCATCGTATCTGGGTTAGTAATAGTCAACACATTCCAGGGTTAGGTATAACAGCATGCATAGATATTCCTATTAACCCGGACACCAGATATGGAGCAGTTGCATAGCAAACAGAACACATGCATATATGGGACCACAGTGGTAATAAGAACAGCATGCAGGTACTTTAATGTCACCATGCCACCAGTGTTGGAATAATTCAATATAGCACATGCATGGGAACAATTAAAATATTTATCAAGCAATAGGACATTAGAAGAACATTGGCGTCATTACATACCAGTTGGGGTGGGTATGTTGTTTATCGTTAGAGATATGGTGGGGGGGGGTGATGTCAATTAACAATTAGTACATTCCTGTAGTCCACATTACTTTCCAAGTCAGTGCTGTTATGTGTACGTGACAAGTTTTACTACACTACCCTATAGCCTTAGTTTGGACAGTGATATGGCTGTCGCCATCGTTATACATGAACTGGTTTTACCTGTAGTATACACCTCTTACCTGGTATACCTGTGGAGGGAATGTTTGTTAACACTAACTAACTGTTTCTACACATACATCCAGATTCAAGGTTGATGTTGTGCACATAGTTATTCAGCTCTTTCTGCACAGACTCTGGCCATGTGATGACCACATGCAGGTGCACCGGGACATATCTAGGATATTGCTCTCTTCAACCTTTAGTGACTTGACACACACATATATATATATGCTTTCCTACACAGTTATATTATGTAGCACAGTGTGGGTGACAGTGATCAGTGATACTTTATTATTCAGAGAAACTGCAACACTCACAATTCCCTACAATACCATAGTAAACAGTACCAGTACAGGGTATAATGTTTTTTATTTCTCAACACAGTGTTCATATCCGATGTACCTGTAGGATCAATGTTTGTTAGTACTACCCGAATGTTGCCACACAAAGTTCCGGATTACACATTAGTATTATGCACATACATCTCACTCTGTTACTGTACACACTCTGTTCACAGCCTGACAACATGGGGGTGTAGATAGGACATACTTATTACTCTCCTAACAGTTTCAGGAATTGCTACAGTGACAGGTTTGTTCTCATAGATGTTTGACAATCACTCGTATTCCCTGTCTGCTGGCTAAACATCTGGGATCATCCCACAGAATTACCAGGGAGACAGGGGGACAGGCAGCAGATATGGGCCCATATACTGGGCATTCTGGTCTCATCTGTACAGTTGTGGGGTATGATTCTGTATGCAGCCTACTTCCACTCCCAGGATTCAGACCATGGCTGTGTCTGCTACAACTTAAACACTGTTCATCAGAGTTGTGTGTGCTATATAGATATTGCTGTATATCTCCTAACTGCTTTCTTTTCTTCTGTGCTTTTGCATTCTCACCTTGTATTACAATTCTCTTATACAGATTTCCTAGACAGTTATATTTTGTAGGACAATGTGGGTGACAGTGATGAGTAATACTTCATTATTCAGAGCAACTTCATTAGTCACAATGCCATACAATACCAATGTAAACAGCACCAGTACAGGGTATCATTCTTGTATTTCTGAGCACAGTGTTGGTATCTGACAGACCTGTGGGTGAAATGTTTGTTAGCACTCCCTGAATGTTGCCCACACAGTACCAGATTCCACATTACTATTATGCACATATATCTCACTTTGTTACTGTACACACTCTGGCCACAGCTTGACAAGGTGGGGGGTGTAAATGGAACACACCTGGCTTCTTAGTCTCATAAGGTTTTGGGGATTTGCTAGTGTGCCAGCTTTGTTCTCATAGATGTGTGTCAATCAGTTGTTTTTTCTGTTTGCTGTCTATACATCTGGGATCATCCCAATGATTTCCCAGGGGGGTAGACACCTTGATGGGGAGGGGTGTTGGGACACTTTACTGGACATTCTGGATATATCTGTACAGTTGTGGGGTATGATTCTGTATGCAGACTACTACCAGTGGCAAGATTCGAACCATGGCTCTGTGTGCTAAAAAAAACAACAGTTCACATCTCAGTTGCATGTGCTCTGTACTGGCTCTCATCTGTTCTCCAGGTTTTGTTGTTTGCCTTTTCCCTGTTTTCTGTCTATGTGTCTCTCAGTTGTACTAAATGGCCTCTGGGGATTACACCAGTCATATACAGGCATTCCTACACATTCTATTTATGGTGCATGATGTGGGTAACAAGTGCTTAATACAACAGTACAATTATGTGAAAGGAAATCTACACTACCATATGATTCCAGAGTATACACATGCACTCCATCAGTTAGACCTTTATTGTCAGGATTTTACGGTTTTATTTACATTCATACTATATGAGTCTCTTCCTGCCATATTCTCCGGTGTATGCAGTACTTGCCTTAAACAATACAGGTTTTATACAGGCAATTGATTTACTAATACTTTTAGATTTATTTCCTATGACAGTACATGCAACAGTATTACTGACCTGCCTCGCATCGCAACCTCTCCAACTGACTGCCATGGGCCTCCTGGTTCATGGCCCGCTCGATTGCAGCTGTGGAGGACATAAGAGGAATATTTAGCCATACATATCCATGATATACATGAGCTGGCAATTATTACACACATAGTGGGGTGATACTTACACACAGCTGGGACATCCCCTGCCATTCTAGCCTCTTGGATCCACTGCTCCAAGAGGTCCCCCTCAAGCCACTTCAGGTTGGCATAGTGATGTCTGACCTGCTCACCAGTTCAGGGTATGCCAGTGGCACTGGTGAGGTCATGGGCAAGATGGTCACAGGCATCTGCCCTGCAGCAGTCTCTGCTCATGGTCTTTGATAAGGAGTCCTGCCATGACTCTGGACTCCTGGATGCACCAGCACTGCACCGGAAAGCGCACACCCTCTCACCTTCCTGACATGGTACCTGCAAGGGAAGCTACAACCAGTTATGAGATGTATTCCCACCTCTTGGGTTTAAGCAGGGCCGGTTTCCTGCACTTTTTCGTGATTGGCCAGTTTTGTAAAGGCTATGCTATGAGCAAACCTGTTTACCTAAGGTTGGCATTATTTAAAGGGATATAACACTGGGCACATTGAGTTAGCTGGCCTAGACATTTATTACTTACACCTCCTAAGCTGGTCTGTGCAATGCTTAGCATTGTTTACATTTGACTTTGCATTATATTTTCTTTTTGGCATTGATTTATTATTCATTACATCTTATATGTATGCCTGGTATCCATGATTCATGTGTACGTACACTGTATGGGGGTCCTTGTGTTTTACTGGGGACTTCAACACTCTATTACAATTACACCTAACGCCTGGGCTTACTGCTGTACTCCAGTTCACATATGTATGTTATGTAGTGGGTTATGGAACACATGTCTGTATAATGATTCCTTTCACAGGTTCAGTTTGATTTTACTATAGTGAAGACTTGTTTGCTGATACCTCATTTTTCTGTCCTGCTGTGATGGCTGGGTGGTTAACAACTGTAACTATAGTGTATAGGGTCCTGGGTTTAGGACCTGCAAGGCTGTTTATTTTGTTGGTGGGCAGAACACGGGCCATTGAATACAGAGTGATTAAAGCACTTTTGAGCAGTTGTAAGCAGGTTTGCGTGAGTTTGCACAAGGGTAAGCACTGCTAACCTTCAGTTAATGATGTTTACAGAGAGTTAGCTTTTGCATTGCTTAACCTGTGTGTGCATTGCTTACCTCCATTAAAACTGGCTTAAACTCGCTTACTACTCCTTAAATATGCTTACTACTGCTTATTGTTGCTTAAACTTGCTTACTAGTGCTTTATTCATTATGACACTGACACCTCACATGTGCATTTAATGCAGTACTCCAGTTCACAAATGTATGTTATGTAGCGGGTTATGCAACAAAAATATTGGTCATAATGTGCTTTGCCATGGAAAATGGAATGTGCTGCATTGGGGCTCAAACCAGAAATGCCTGCTCGTATGACAAATGCTCTGCCCACTACACTACTGCTATGCTGCTTCAGATGCATATATCTTCCTTGTTATCCTCTTCAGCCATTTAAGCTGCATTAACCGTAGCTAATCGATGGGTACACATGCGCACCTATGGTTAGCTTTAATTGGAATTTTAATAAAAAAAAAGGTTTGTTCATTTTATTTGTATTTACTTACAGTTGTACATGAGGGGGAATGATGGGGGGACACCTATGAGCGGTCTCACTCATTTCTTAGGCCTTTCTGCTGTTCTTCATTGCGAGGGCATGTATATTCTGAGAGATCTGCTCTCAGACATACCTCTGCACTCTTACACACTCTGTGTAAGATTAGCAGCTCAGGCAGCGTGCCTCATTAATATGCATGGCGCGCTGCCATCCTGCTCCTAAACGGCCGCTTCTTTGCAGGACTAAGCTAGTTCTACATGGAAGATTAGTAAACCCGGGGGATAATCTTTTTCCAGCAAGTGAAGGTTATAAGCTATCATAACAATGACCTTTAGAATCCATTTTAGTTCACTTTAAACACTTGGACTAACTCTCAAATACAGTAGTCAGTTCGACACCTTTGAGGTCTTTTTAGGCTCTAACTCCTTCCCCACTTTCATAATGAGGGCCTGTCAATAGACTGACTGCAATTTTGGTGACTTCCATTTTAATGAGAATCTTTTGTAGAAAGCACTTCTGCAACACTAGAGACTTTTCTGCACTGTTGCATGACCTCTGAGGAGGAATATTTATAACATTTGAGTGGGAGATGACAGTCTTTAATAATATGCAACAATATCACTCATTCTCATCTTAACATCCTTCTCCAATGTTAAAAGTAAGTCACCTGTATATACATCAATATTTCACACTTACCTTGCTAGCTAAACTTTGATTATGTCTACTGGATCACCTGTTATTCAAAGGAATAGCTGCAGTCTTCTCTTCACAGTCAATTTAAGAACTGACAGATCTTTTGTGTTTAGTTTCCTTTTTCAAATGTTATTGAAATTGGTGCAGGATGAAGTCAGTGTCAAAGAGATGCCATGCAAGGAGATAGAACAGATGACGAATATACTTTACTTGAAACACCACATATAATTAAGTCTATGATCCACTAACCAGCTTCTTCCTGTTATACATGGTTTGATTCCATCTGCTTCACATTTAGCTCCCATGTGACTTTGAGCAGACAGGCAGTATTCATGGGCTGAATTTGAAAAAAAATAGTATGGATAATGTCTCTACCCTGGAAATTACAAACAAAACAAGAACTACTGTGTGTCACTGATATTCAGTTGGTACACATCTCCTAACCTGTTAGCTGAACAGTCAGGGACAAAGACAAAAAAGGGGCACATTTCAAACATTGCTCCTATATACTCAGAAAGTTACTAGAATAATAGATTTTGTACTAATGTGAATTTTCTGAAGTATAGTAAGTGTGAAACTCAAATCCTTGCTGTTATTTAGTGACTGAAATTGCCAGTGATTTACTAAAAAATCTCAAATATTTTGAGGATTGAACCAAATCAGGAACATTCTACTAAATCAAGAGGCAGTTGAGAGGTAAGTGCAATGTGTGTAATTATGACCGAATCTTTGTAAGAATTTTTTTTTTACTTACAAGTGATGCACACCCAAGAAATATGCTTTAGAACTTAACCAATTTCCAATTTAGAGGTTGTACATTTGTTCAAACAATTTTTCTTTGAACATTGTTGCAAAGCTATGTTTTAACAAAAAAAAAGGATAACAGTCACATGATTTTGTATTACACATGTAGCCAAACAGCAACTCTGCTTGAAGGATGTACTCCATAATGTCACATTCTTCAAGTATGCCAAGCTGCAAGAACACACACACATACACATAACACATACACACACACACACACACACACACACACACACACACACACACACACACACACACACACACACACACACACACACACAAAGACTAGCAAGATGAAGAGTGCACTAGAACACTTGCCTTAATCGGGTCATGATAGAAAACAATCTAGAATTGGAAAGCTCAGCAGGAATAAAATACATTTCCAGAACATCCCAAAAAATACCAGAGATTTGGCAACTGTCACAGCCCCCCCCCCCCCACCCCCATAGCCAGATTACTCTGTTGTATCCATAGGCTTCATTGGCCTAAGGTCAGCCCTGCTCATCCAATATTACCAGTCCTTGTGATTAAAAGTTCTTTTCTGGTCTAACATCAAATTCTCAACACAGTGTGCAGGGCAAGAGTCGCCGTCATGTAAGAGGGGGAAGTACCCAAAAGGGGAAGGTGGAGAGAGAGAGAGACAAAATCTCCTGCAGGAAGTCTTCCAATAAAGAAATGGGATGTACAGGTTCACAGCACTTCACATCCTGAATTCTGGTCTCATCAGGTTGAGACAGTGAGTACGTTTCCCCATTGGTTGTATTTTTCTTTGGGGCAGGAACTAATTAAGCATCTAAGTACTTTCACTTGTACTTGCTTTTCTTAGGTTCACTCTGAGGGGAAGTGTCCAAGGATGAGGACGAGTATCATCACTCAAACACCCCTTGTCTATCCTCCTGTCAGCTCCCCATTCTTCTGCCTCTCTGTTGAGAAAATGTAGGAACTAAAGACCTAGATCCATGCATGCTCAGTGCTGAGACTGATGCTAGTGGAGGCTCCATAAACTGGTCAGTCAACATGAGGTTTTGCAACAGTGTTTTGTTTATCTGCACCAAGGGTGACACTGAGGTGCTCTAAGATGAAAGTAATTTAAGGGTCAAAGACATCAGCAATGAGAAATTAGTGGCAGACATTTGATCTCAAGCACTGATGTTGAAGCCCTCCTTCAAGCCACTTTCGATGCATCTGGCTTTGGGTATGAAATATTGAACACCTGAAACAACCCTGAAGATGCTGGAGCCATTGTTCTTATTGGTGCCTCGTCATCAACTTCCCTGCACCTAGAAATTCTTAGTGTCAAACAAGAGAGTAGTGATGTTACCAGCACTGACTGGCTAACCAATGCTTGACTTATTGGGGAACTTGACTAGGACAACTGGAATTGTGGTGATGCATCAGCCTCTATGCTAAACATTGGGATAGTGAGGAGGGACTGACATGGAAGGGACAAACAAGACTCTTTCTTTATGCTCTTGAACCAGATGGGGAAAGACAGGACACCCACATTAACCAGTTGCCTCATCATCTTCTTGCAGTCCATGTTCATTGACACAAAGAGACTGCAGAATGAGTGGGCTTTCATGTAGGCTTAACAGGGGGAATCCTGGTAGGAAGATGTCTGCTTATTTCAGTTTCAGAAACATATGAAATGCTGATAAGCATCTTACTATGAGCTAATTCTTCAACAGCAGCAGGTAATCCTTAAACAGATACTTTGCTGGTCTGAATCCTTAGTACTCCTTAAGTACTGTGGAGATCAGTGTCAATCGTAGCTGTTTTAAGAGATAGCTGGAAGGATCTAGAAGAAGGTGTACATGATGCTTTCCAATTTTTTCTACATTTCACCTTTTTCTTAAGTGTAATTTGTCAGATGAGGCTACCTTAGGGAGTAACTCCTTCAGAACTGGTTTGCCACGCCTGTCTGTTAAAGTTCTAGACTCAAAATGTCTGCAGATGTCACTATCCTCTTATAAATGCAAGGACTCTTAACAGACTATGCATAAATAGTATCTTTCTTCAGCTGGGCTCTTGCAGGTGCACACTGCACAGCTTTTCAAGTCTGGTTGCTTATCCATCTTGACTTAAAGTCCAAAACATAAACCAAGCACAGAATGACAAACAAATACTAATAGGACACACAGAAGCACTGTAAAATTCTAAGAGTAAGTAAAAATGCAAGAAAAAGTTTCCTGATTAGTCAAATCTATGCCACACAAAATGGCAGTCTAGTATCCATGACAGCTGGAAAGCCATAATTAAGTTTCTGACAGAAAATACTGCCAATGTAAGAAAGATATGACCAAGATTTTCCACATTAACTGCAGGATTAATACTAAGAAAAAAAGTATTTAATAAAAGACATCAAAACTTGATTTTAAAGGGAAAAAACAGTGGCCATTAAATAAATCAGGAGGACATTTTCTCTGGAGAACAGATGACAGCCAGTACAGAGCACTACATGAGTAGGGGAAGAATTTGAGCTTGGGAATTTTTTTGAGATGATTACCTGATTAGTGCCTGTGGTAACTACTCCTATAGTTTGCAATGGGTGCACTGAGTCAGGGTTCATGATGATTTTTTTTTTTTTTTTTGGCAAAGCTCATCACTGAAAATTTGTCAGCATTTTTCATATTAAGTAAACTAAATCCTTATGGCTTCAACTTTGCCTTCAGCTTTTATCAGCTGAAGACTACTAATATGAAGTGCGGTAGTAGCAAGCCAGGCACTAACCTTCTTCATGTGGGCTTAAGACACTTCTACACAGGACAAGTAGTCAGTTGCTGGAAGGCCTTTGCTCTGCTAATTGCCAGAAAAGGTCCACTCACTGTGTGCATGAAGTATCATCTGGAACATGACAACCATAAAAAAAACACACTCAAACAATTCTGTGGTGTTTCAAGTGCTCATCTGCACTCCCAAAACTCTTCAAGCAATTCTTTGGTGTCGCAAGTGCTCCTCTGTACTCCCAAAACTCTACTTGCTACATATATCAAATATTGCACATGTGAAGAAATTAGACACTGTCATCTGTGCTAGCAGTTTGGCTGAGGTTTTGTACATACATTTCAGATTAACCTGTGTCATATATGCCAGCATGACTAGCTATGATATTGTAAATAAGTTCTTACATGTTGATTTATACTCTGTTTGCAAATAATGTTTTAAACACTTGAATACTGCTCCTTTAGATCTCTAACTCTGCATATTTGTGAAGAAGATTCTAAATCCAGACTGTCTCAGAATCAGCTGATCTGCAGATAATGTTATCAGAATGTTGACAGTTGCTGTGTGTTACTGTCAGAGGCTGAACGACAGGAAGGAACTTTAGTAAGCAGCTGTTGGTTGATTTTCAAAATATGAAATGAAAATTAGAACTGGAATAATTGTGATAGTTAAGCTAGTCTATAAAAGAGCATGCTGAAGATAGTTGGAAGTCATAGCTGCCAGTTGTTGTCAGTTACAGTTGCCAGTTGCAGTTGTCAGTTGTTTACAGTTGTACTGTGCATTGATATCCAAAAAGAACTCTCCAAGAAAGGTAGGCCTGCCTTTGCTCTGTTTTAATAACTTAATTTAGATAAGAGACAGCGTTCTTTAGTCAGTTAGGAAATTATAACTAATCAGCCATTTTTCTAAATGTTGGATTTCCATCCTACAGTAATAATCTCATTTTACTGGTGATTAAGTTCTGTTTATTGCAAATTATTGTTTCATATATTTAATAATTTTGCTCATTATTAAATATTGTTATTAATTTGAATTGTGGCTGGTCAATCAGTGTTTTCTTTAGTGACTTGAGAATGCTTTTCCCTGCTTTGATAACTTCCCGGGCCACTCCAAAAGCCTGGGTGCTTTATTTGTTTTAATATATAATTTTAATAATTGGACACCCCTTTTAAAGGGCATGAAGGCTCTCTGATTGGTGTTAGTGTGTTACCATATTATTTTGGGGGAGGGGCATAGCTGGAAATCTGTGTCAGGCTTTCCCAGAAGTTTTTTAGTGTGTGAGGTTTAATTTATTTAAGTGTGAGTGTATAAGAGGTCGTAAACTGGGATACATTGCTCTGGAGTGTGTAATAAGTAGTTACAATAGGGGTGGACAAAAGTATACAGTCCAGTCCCAGGTTATAGACCATGTTCCTGTTGTGCTCTTAGGGAAAATTGTGAAATTTTACTCCTGTTTAAGTAACCATCTCATACTGGAGTCAGTAGTGAGGATTGAAGCTCCTTAGTTACTGACCCAGGATTGTGGGGGACATCACATTATTGTTGGCAGTCCAATGAGGTATTGTCTGGATGTCACATTATTTGGTGGCAGCAGTGTGGGATTTTTAATTTTATTTCAGTAGCCTGTGTGCAGTTGTCATTAAGTCATGCACTCTCGACAGCCACATAGTAAACATACTGAATCTTAGTCCACCACAGTTTTATTTATTTTTAGTTAGTTAAGTCAGGGACAGCAGGCAAAGAAGTCAGCAGAAGACTACAGTAAGCTGACAAACAACCAGTTGGCCAAGGAGTGTGAAGCCAGAGGACTGGTGCATGCCAACCTGACTATGGAAGCAATGATTTCAGCCTTAGCTGCAGCTTCATCTCAGACCAGCCATTCAGAGGATACCCAGTTTAGTATTGGGGATGTGCAGCCTGCTGAGTCAAGAAAGTTCACATTTTCTTCAGAGGCCATGAGAATCCATCTGGAGTTAAGGAGACTGGCCCTGGAGGCTGAAGAAAGGGAGACGTAGTGTCGATATGAACTGGAGGATGAAGAGAAATAAAGTCAATATGAACTGGAAGCCAAATAACTGGAGGTTGAGGAGATGCAGAGTCAGTATGAAATGGAGGCTGAGGGGAGAATGCAACATCATAAAGTGGAATCAGCAGAGAGACTGAAATGTTTCTAAGCTGAAGAAAATGAGAGACATTGCCAGCATAAAGTGGAGCTTCTTACCCTTCGAAGGGGTCATGGAGGTAATGGGGAAGTGAATAACTGGACCACAGAAGCTGTAAATGTCAGCAAACTTTTTCATCAATACAGGGATGGGGATGACTTTGATAGTTTTAATCACATATTTGAGAGGGTATGTAGACAGTATGATGTTGACCATGAGTTCTGGGTTTGGATCCTGACTCCCTTACTCCATGGTAAAGCTGTTCGGACCATGTCAAAATTGCCAGATGTAGATTGCTTGAATTATGATAAAGTTAAGAACTGTCTTCTTGATTGTTTTAAGCTAACTCCTGAAGCTTATAGAAAAAAGTTTTGTGAACATAGACACAAGGCAGATTAAAGTGTACGTGATTATATTGCCATCTGTCTTCTGTCTGGCAAATGGCTTGATAGTAGTCAACACATGGTTCAGAAAGAGAGACAGTCACAAGATCACGTACGCGAGTAGTCAACATGCAACTCAGGTAGACTTTCTCCGAGTAAGGAAAAGGCACTGGGGCAGAATCCATGATTGCAAAGTCATCCTCAGTGAAACAGTTGGCCCACAGCATAAACACTAGTTGCCACAATCAGCTGCAAGCAGTGGTCAGAGAAGACTCTAAGATCAACAGAGACCAGGCTGAAGACCTGTAAGTTGGCTGGAGAGAAAGTACAACAGTTCCAGGAATTACTCAGGGCTCTAGTACCCCAAGAAGATAAGGAAATAGGTGGAGTTGAAGAAGAATGGTAGTGCCTAAAAGCAGCACATGTTAGGACTACAGAAAAGATATGTGGCAGAGCCAGGTATGGAAATAAGGTACATAAGGAAAGCTGGTGGTGGAATGCAAAAGTCCAGGAAGTCATCAAAAGAAAAATGTAGTGCAGGGAGAAGTGGGAGACAGAAAAGACTGACCAGGCTAGGAAGGACTACTGGTTGGCTAACAAAGAAGCTAAGAAAGAAGTTGCAATAGCAAATAATAGGGTATCAAAGGCACTGTACCAACTTCTGGAAAATGACTCAGTAAGGGGCACAAAGAAACTATATCAGGTTGCAAGGCAAAGACAGAAAGATAAAGAAGATAGTGAGACACCCTTCATAAGGGATGCCAGCAACAACCTGCTCACCAGCCCAGAGACAGGACATCAAAGACAGATGGAAGTCATATTTCCAGCAGCTTCTGAATGAAGAAAACCCCACAGATGCTGTACTGCTCATAAAAGTACAGTTGTGTACACTTACCATAAATGTAGATGTTCGAGTGTATTCACTGTTGCAGTCATTACATTTGGGTAATCTGCTGGCAGGTTGCCCTCAGTCAGTCTGAATAACAAAGTCTTGGGTCCTGCATCGGTTGCTGTCTCCTCTTCCATGACGTCAGGTAGTCAGGAGTATAAAACATGCAGCCGACGCCATTTTATTCAGTTTTTCTTGCCCCAGATGTCAGGTGCCCCCCAAATGGGGAGCAAATAAAAAAAAAAAAAAAAATATATATATATATATATATATATATATATGAAATTAAACAGAAATATATATAAATGCACATTTAGCAACACAAACTTTACCTTCATCTAAAAGCAAATATACCACAAAGGCTTTAGCGTATAGTGAAGGAAAGAAAAGGTATAGAAAGGGGGATGGCAGGTGGGTAACCCGGACTGCAACAGTGAATACTCTCAAACATCTACATTTATGGTAATTGTACACAACTGTACTATGGTCTTCGTGTTTCACTGTTGCAGTCATTACATTTGGGTGGAATCCCATGGATGGGAGGATGGAACTAAACAGCATTAGGAGTGGCTATAAGGCCCTGCAGAACTGCAGTGGCAAAGCCTGCCCTGGATTTGGAGAACAGAGGCAAATGATAATGCTTTGTGAAGGTATGAACAGAGCTCCAAGTAACAGCTTCTAGAATGTCTTTGGTTGGAACCCCTCTGAGAAAAGCTGCTGAAGTAGAGGCAGCCCTGGTGAAATGTGATCTGATCCCCTTGGGCACAGGTTTACCATGGTGCAAGCAGCAAAAACAAATGCAGTGGCTTATCCACTTAGAAATAGTCTGCTTTAATATAGCCTTCCTCTCAGACCCTGCAGCAAATGCTACCAGTAGTTGCTCAGACTTTCATAGAGATTTGGTCCTGTTTAAGTAGAATCTTAGTTGTCTGTGTACATCCAATGAATGCAGAATCTGCTCCCTCTTGTTCTGTGGATTTGGGTAAAATGTTGGCAAGTGAATGGTCTGGTTAAGAGCCACACTAAATACCACCTTAGGCATAAAAGAAGGATTGGTCCTGAGGGACACCCTGTCCGGGTAAAATATAATAAAAGGCTCCACTGCTATTAGAGCCTGCAGTTCTGAAACCCTTCTTGCTGAAGTGACTGCCAAGAGAAAAGCTGTTTTCCAAGACAGAAATTTTATATCCGCAGTAGCTGCTGGTTCAAAAGGAGGCAGGGTGAGTTTTTCCAGCACAAAATTGAGGTGCCATGCAGGAGTTGGTGATCTTCTGGGAGGCCTTTAATTTTTGGCCCCTCTAAGACATTGTTTAAGCAGGGGATGAGAAAAGAGGGGAGGCTCTGTGTTGTAATGAGCTGAGATGGCAGAGGCATGGATTTTTATTGAAGAAAAAGATTGGCCCTAGTCAAGCATCTCAGTCAAATATTGTAAAATCTGAGGAATATTGGGCTTTGCTGTGTCTGTTCCTTGTGCTTGGTTCCAAGCACAGAATCTATTTCATTTATCAGCATAAGATTTTCTAGTATTAGGCCTTCTGGCTTCAAAAATGACATCCATCACAGATTTACTAAGAGGTGTTGTTTGAATAATTAATTGATCAGCCATGCTGCAAGATTCAGAGTTTGGAGCTGAGTGTGCAGAATTTGATTGTTCTGCTGAGACAATAGATGAGGTATTTGAGGCAAGTACCATGGAGAAAGTTGAGACATATTCCATAGAAGTGGGTACCAGTGCTGGCGAGGCCAGTCTGGAGCAACTAGGATCATTTTTATTTTTTCCTGTCTGACTTTTAGTAAGACCTTGGAGAGTAGAGGCAGAGGGGAAAGGCATGGACTGAGGTTTTTCCAGCTGAAGGATAGGGCATCCACTTTCCATGCTTTTTTGTGATGAGTTCTTGTGCAGAATTTGTCCAACTGATAATTTTGGGGAGAGGCAAATAGATCTATGTCTGGGCTCCCCCAATTTCTGTGTTAATATGCTGATGATTTGTGGATCCAGTCTCCATTCATTCGGGTCCATAATATTTCTGCTTAGGTCGTCTGCCAGATTATTTTGTTTTCTTGGCAGGAATTGAGCTTGAAGATGTATTTGGTAAGTCAAGGCTGTGTTCCACAAGACCATGGCTAGTCTGCAAAAGGGGTAGGAATGTGTACCCCCCTGTTTGTTTATGTACCACATAATTGTGGTGTTGTCCATCTTTATCAGTAGTTGTCCTGGATGAAGTATGTCCTTGAAGGCTGTCAGGGCATTCTGAACAGCTAGCATGTCTTTCTGGTTGATATGCAGATGCATTTGGTTTGGGCTCCATTTGCCCTGAATGCATCTCCCTGCCAGGTGGGCCCCCCAAGCATAGTCTGATGCATCTGTATTTAGGATTTGGGTGGCAGGGGGTAGAGTGAATGACAGTCCCTTGTTTTGGTGACATGTCTTTGCCCACCAAAGAAACTCCTGTTGTAGGCAGGGAATGAGAGGAATCATTGTTTCCAGACTGTGACAATGCTGACTCCATAAACTTTTTAGGTACCATTGAAGTTTCCTCATATGCAGTCTCACATATGGAATTAGTAGAATGCAGGATGCCATGAACCCCAAAGCCTGCAGAATTTGTCTTGCAGATAATTGGGTTTTTGTTGCCATTTGTTTGAAGTATGTTGTCAGTTGCCTTTGTTTGTCTGGCATAAGGTAAGCCATCTGGGCAGTTGAATTCAAGCTTGCACCCAGGAATGTAATTATGTGAGAGGGTACCAGTTGTGATTTATTTTCATTTATGGTGTACCCTAGGCATGGTAGAAGCCTTTTCACAAATGCCAGATGTTGAAGAAGAGTGTCTGTGTCCTCTGCTTGAATGAGACAGTCATCCAAATAAGGATAAATCTGAATGCTTCTTTGTCTGCAGAATGCAATTACTGGTGCCAGGCACTTTGTAAAGACCCTGGGCACAGTAGATAAGCCAAAGGGCAGTCCAGAGAATTGGTAATGCAAAAAACCTGCTTTGAAGCAGAGGTATCTTCTGCATGATTCCCTTATTGGGATATGCAGGTATGCCTCTTTTAAGTCTAGAGTTACTAACCAAGCATTCCTGCCTAGCATAGGCAGTAGCTGTTGTAAAGTCAGCATTATGAATTTTGGAATGTCCAGGAAAGTATTCAAAATCGAAAAGTCCAGTACTGGATGCCATTAATTGTCTTTTCTGGGTACCAGGAAAAGTCCTGAAAACCTTGTCCTTTTTCCTTTTTGGTACCAGATGAATAGCCCCCATATCCATGAGGGACATGACTTGTTTCTGGGCCTCTGCCCACTGGTTTTGTGGGAGATCTGGCCATCCGTTTGGAATTGGCAAAGTATGGAAATTAAATCTGTACCCCTGGGATACTATGTTTAATACCCACTTGTCCTGGATAATTAACTGCCAATTTTAAGTATGACGTGCTAGTCCCCCCCCCCCCCAAAGGGGCTGCCAAAAGGTAAGTGCTTGGTGATGGTAGAGGAAAGTCATTGAGACTGCTTACTGTAAGGTTATGCTTTGCACTTCCAGTTTTGGAGGTGGAGGCACCCCATTGCTTTGACCTCTAAGAACCCTGTGATTGGTATCTGGAGCCTTTTGAGCACCTGGATTTGCCTTGAGTGGCTCTGTTGGACACAGAAAAAGACCAATTTTAGTAGGCCGGTGTCTACAGAACCTGGATGGCTGCACTTGCAAGAAATATTTTACAGTTTGCATAGATTTAGCTTTGTCTTCCATTTTCTTTAAAACCTCTTCTGCTTTATTACCAAACAGAGTATTTTATTTATTTATTTATTTAACATTTGTTGACCGGGAATGTCCGACTAGGTTCCACAGAGCCTGTTTTCAGCGGAGGCCCGGGGAGAAACGCTCCAGATGCATGTCTTTGGAATCACGCTGCAAAGGGGCATCCAACAATTTAGCTTTAACATGATCAGGCAGATTTTGCTCCTTGAGCCAGGCATGCCTTCTAATCACTGATCCAGTAACGGTGGCCCTACAACAGGCCTCCAAGGAATCAAAACCACATTGCAAAGTATGCTTTCCAACCTGTTCTGCTGAATGCAATAATTCCTGTAACTCTTTATTTTCCACACAATCAGAAATCAACGTCATTTTCTGTTTCAGTAAACCCATAACATGCTGTTGATATTTAAGCATATGAAACTGGCAGTTTAAAGCCCTGATTGCCAAGGTTGCAGATGTATAAACCTTCTTTTCCCATCTATCCAGCACCCTGGAATCTCTGTCAGAGGGGTAGGATTTTTGGCTGTAGAGGCCTTTACACCCTTGGGACCCTGAGAAATAGTTTCAGGGTCAGCAGCAGGATTTTTGAATAGAAATTTGTGGGAGTCAGGAACTCTGTAATATCTATCTGGCCTACTAGGAGCCGGAGGCAGGGAATTAGGAGCTATGCTTGATTCCAAAAACACATCATCAACAATGTCTAATACAGGAGGTATTGCCAAAGGCCTATGCTGAGGAAGAAGAAGGAAATCCCTAAGCCTCTTTTTTGATTCAGAGAAGTCCTGACTCTCCCAGTCAAAATGTTCCCTTAAAGTATGCAAAGTCTCTCCAAAAGAGTAATCCTCAGGAGGAGATGCAGACGGGATGGATTCCTCTGCATCAGAATCCTCATAGGGTAGAATAGAAAATTCCTGATAAGAAGAGGAATCAGAAAAAATGGAAACCTGATATGAAGATTCATAATCAGTGCCTTGGCTAGGCCTCTTAGCAGGGGGGTGGGGTGGGGGGGTTGGGAACCCTTGATCAAGGTAATTAAATCCTCAGCCATTTTGATCATTTGTTTTTTAGGCACAGGGGCCTGAGCACGTGGCTCATGCATCAGTTTTTTTAGACATAGAAGATGTTTTTGATCTTGTTTTTGAGGAAGGCGTCAGTTTAATATAAAAATGTTGAGGCCTGAAAACACCCTCAGAAGCCGGTGCCTGCTCAGCGGCTCTGGACCCATCCAAGGGAGAAACATCCACGGGTTCAATACTCTGAGAATCTCGTGGCATACCGGACTCTGAATGGGTCTCGGCAGAGGCCTGCGACTCAAAAGTAGCGGGTATCAGGGGCTGCAAAAGCACCTCACTGAGTACCGGCAAACCGGCAACTGGCTTAGGAGAAGCTTTATCATTGGTTTTGGACCTCGACGTTCTGTCTCTGTCTTTTTCTTTGCGTTTTTTGTGAACTCCGGTAGTTGGATTGCTAACCAACGACATTTCAGGATAATTAAATTTTGAACCAAAATATTTAGAAGCAAAAATATACCGACGCTTAATAGTGCGTTGGTTAAATCTAGCACAAAACTGACAGCAAGGCACATTGTGAAATGGGCCTAGGCAAGGAATACAGTACAAATGAAAATTCTTATGAGGTATTTGCTTCCCACAAGTAATGCAATTATTAACTTTTACTGATATTTGTAAGGAGCAAGAAAAAGTTTCCCCAACGGGGTACTTAGCTTTAGTTTGATGACGTCGGTTCTGAAATCTGAACGTGAAAATTTCAGGAGTGGGCCGACCTGCACTTGCGAACTGCTTCTGCTTCGGGCACCACACGGCAAAAAAGACTGAATAAAATGGCGTTGGATGCATCTTTTATACCCCTGACAACCTGATGTCATGGAAGAGGAGACAGCAACTGATGGAGGACCCAAGACTTTGTTATTCAGGCCGACTGAGGGCAACCTGCCAGCAGATTACCCAAATGTAATGACTGCAACAGTGACACATGAAGAACATCAGCCTACAATGAGAGAAGAAGAGGAGCCTACCCTAGAAGAAGTAAGAACAGCACTAAGGAAGATGAAGTCAGGGGAAAGCAGCAGGCTCAGATGAGGTCACAGTAGGTATGATAACGATGCTGGGTGAGATAGCGGAGAAATGGCTCCTGAGGGTACTAATAGCAGTGTGGAGAAAAAGGCGTATCCTAGATGACTGGAGAATAAGCATACATGTGCCAGTGTACAAGAACAAAGGGGACATCCATAACTGTGGGCAGTACAGAGGCATCAAACTCCTATCACATTGCATGAAAGTTCTGGAGAGGATGATTGATAAATGGATCCGCAGAGTAATGGAATGTAAGATGGGAGATAAGCAATTTGGATTCAGATCAGGATGCAGCACAACTGACCCAATGTTTACACTTAGACAGATATTTGAGAAGAAGCTAGTGATGAGGAGAGAGTCCAACTGGGCATTCCTAGACTTGGAGAAAGCATATGACAAGGTTACAAGAAATCTGATCTAGGCAGCACTGTGGTGGTCTGAAGTCCCAGAAACATTTGTAGAATTAGTGCAGGCTATGTACAAGGACCCAGTGGGTCAAGTACAGGCAGTGTTCAGCCTCAGAGAGGGGTTCCAGTGGGTGTGGGTGTACATCAGGGTTCAGTTCTAAGCCCATTGCTTTTTATACTGGTGATGGACTACATTAGCAAATAGGATGGAGGGGATGGATCAACAAAGCTACTGTATGCAGATGATGTGACAGTACAGGCAGACTCTGAGCTAGAACTTCAGCAAAGGATAGGAGAATGGAATGCAAATCTGAAAGCAAACGGGATGAAACTAAGCACAGATAAGATGGTGGTAATGGAAGCAAATTGGGGAAATCAGAAGAAGCTGAGAGTAGAGATAGAAGGGAAGATAGTGGAACAGGTAAACAGATTCAAGTATCTGGGAGGAGTAGTTGAGGAGAAGGGTAGTCTGAATGAAGAGGTCAAAGCTAGAATCAGAGGGGCTGCAGCCAACTGGCATAGAGTATCAGGTGTAGTCTATGACAGAAGAATGCCAAAGAAGCTGAAAAGTAAGGTGTACAAGACAGTGGTGTGACCATTACTACTGTATGGTACAGAAACCTGGACAATAAAGGCAGAACATTTGAAGAAGCTAGAGGTGATGGAATGAAGTGCCTGAGAAAGGTGATAGGATGCACACTGTGGGACAGATGAAGAAATGAGGAGATAGGAGCAGAAGCCAAAGTAGCTCCAATTGCAGAAAAGATCACAGAGAACAGATTATGGTGGTTTGGGCACATGTGTAGAAAAGGAGAAGGCAATCTGGAGAGGAAGATTTGGGACAGACAGGAAGAAGGTAAAAGGAAGTGAGGATGTCCAGCAAAGAGGTGGATGGATTGTGTGAAAGAAGATCTGTGACAGTCAGGCATGAGTCTTGAAGAAGGCTGGAGTGTGGCACTGAATTGAGAGAGTTGGCAACAGTTAACATGATACCCTGACCCCATGTAGAAAAATGGGAAAAAAGGGGGCTGATGATGATGATTATATTGCTAATTTAAGTACTTACTTTCACAGATGGGTGAGTGGGTGTCAGGTCACCGACTCTGAGGGACTGGCAGACCTTTTACTGAGGGAGGAAGCCCTCAGCACATTATCTGATGACATGAGAATCTGGTCAGCAGACAGGGTGTGTAACTCTGTGGTGGAGTTGGGGAGAAAAGGGGATTTCTACTTAGCAAGCAAAGCAACGATGCATAAGAAAAGGGATCCCTAGTGCTGCACATGGACATAAGGGAACCCATGGGGGACAGTCTAAACCACTCCAACACAGTACACAAATAACAAGGGAAAGTACTAGCCGAAGATCACTGTTAGGGATTAGGTGTTTGAAATGTAACCAGAAGGGCCAGATAGCAGTCAAATGTCCATCAAGGCAAGGTGAGAAACAAATGTTGGGGAGCCAGCAAGTGGGGATGACAAACTGTAGGTTGTAAGTTGTTTGGAAACAATAGGGGTGCCAACATATCACCAAAATGTATATCCTGTCTTAGTAGATGGTAAACAGTTTACTGCTAAGAGAGACACAGCTTCTGACAGAACCGTTGTGAGGTCTGCAGGGGTTAGAGAAGAGTGGTACTTGCTTGGAGAGTCCACTCCAGTCAGAATTTTGGAAGGGACTCCATTCCATATACCTTTGGCTAGGGTTTATCTTGACTGGGAGGTTGGAAGAGGAAGCAAGCAGGTAGGTGTGTTTGAGGATATTGCCTGCAGATGTCCTGACAGAGAATGACTTTGATGATGCAGTGCTTTGTGTGCATGCAGTGACACACAGCCAAGCTTAGAGACAGGAATGTAAGTCCAGTAGCCTTGGGGGAGACCCAGACAGATTTCACAACCTGAAGCTGGGACTGGTGTGGTGGCTGTTTCATAGAAGAAGCTAAACTATAGCAAAGTCTAAAAGTGAACCACAGCTCCTGAAAGGTATTGGTGTTTTCCCTTGGACACAGTGACTGCAAGGACGATGGTGTGTTATAGTTCCCACATTGACAGTGAGGCACAGCTGCTGGAAGTTACTAGGTTTCCTGTGGAAGGTAAGCTTGGGAAAGACACAAAGGCAGAGTTAAGACAAGTTCACCTTAAAGACTCTAACTTACAAAACTTGAGGGAAATGGCTAAAGAAGCACCTGAGGCTCAAGGAAGAGGGGAATCTGTAAAGTTTTATTTTATTTATTTTATTTATTTTACATTTGTTGACCGGGCTAGTCTAACTGGAGACATTTCCATTTTCAGTAGAGGCCCGGGGAGAAAAGCTCCACAGAGAGTACACTTAAGGCAAGCATACTAGAGTTTAAAAAAAGTTTTAAAAGACAGAAACTAACAACTCTACAGTTACTCATTATTACTAGTGAGCTTAATACTGACTCACATAGTGACAGTAACAAAAAAAAAAATACTTATATAAATTCTACTATACTAAGACTGATAAAGATAAACTAAGAAAATAAATAAATACTACTTCACACAGTTAAACTCAATGACATCATATTAAGTTATAAAATACTTTGAGAGATAATAATAAGATAGTAAGTATGAGAAAGAGAGTTAAGAATATGAGTAATAAGAAGAGGTAGGTTGAAGGAAGGACAGCAAGTAAGATAGTTAGCAAGTAAAGAGAGCTAGAAGCCAGTCTATAAGCAAGGAATAATAGGAAAACAAGTGGCAGAAGAGGAGGAAAGCAGTTGGATAGTAGAAAAGTTTAACGAAGGAGATAGTAATGAAGTAGAGTCAGAGTAGTGAAGGATTAATCAGGTTTACTACATGTGCACAGCCAGTGGTTTTGGAAGTGAAGTTTGATGTTTAGTTTGAAAAGAGGTAATGATGCAATGGTTGTTATGTTACTAGGAAGTTGGTTCCATTTTCTACCTACTGAATTTGTGAAAAGGTTTCCTGAAAAGAGTGTGGACTCCTAAAGGAGGGCTGGAAGGTGACATAGTACAACAGTTGGTAGAGGTTAGAGCCTACTGACTGCCACTTCTAGCTATAGTCCCTAATATTTCTTGTGCATGTAATACTGAAGCAAAGGAGGAAGGTTTGTTGTATAGAAAATAGACTTTTAAGGGAGGGTTGGAAGGTGAGGTAGTATGGCGGTTGGTAGAGTCTAGAGTCTACCATCTGCCACTTCTAGTTATAGTTCCTACTATTCCTTGTGCAGGAGATATTGAGGAAGAAAAGGAAGGTTTGTTGTATAGAAAATAGACTCTTAAGGGAGGGCTGGAAGTTGAGGTAGTACGGCAGTTGATAGTGCCTAGAGGCTACTGTCTACCACTTACAGCTATAATATCTAATATTCCTTTTGCAGGTGATATGGATGCAGAAAAGGTGGCAAGTGCTTTGCTAGAAATTTTCAGCAGGGTATGTTTCTCAAGGGGGATACTGACTTGAACAGTGTTCCTTTCCATATTTAACTGCACATACTTGTGAAGATGATTCTAAATGCAGAATCAGCAGATCTGCAGATGATGTCATCAGAATGTTGACAGTTGCTGTGTGTTATTGTCAGGGGCTGAAAGACAGGAAGGAACTTTAGTAAACATCTGTTGGTTGATTTTCAAAATATGAAATGAAAATTAAAACTGGAACAGTTGTGACAGTAGAACTAGTATATAAAAGAGCCTGCTGAAGACAGCTGAAGTCAGTAGTTGCCAGTTGTCAGTTATAATTGCTAGTTGCCATTGTCAGTTATTCACAGTTGTACTGTGTAGTGGATACCTAAAAGGCACTCACCAAGAACGGTAAGCCTGCCTTTTCTCTGTTGTAATAATTTAGTTTAGGTCAAAGACACTGTCCTTTAGTCAATTAGGACATTATAACTAATCATTTAGAGTTTTTCTAAATGTTGGATTTCTATCCTACAGTAATGATTTCATTTTCCTGGTGACTGAGTTCTGTTTGTTTACTGAAAACTACTGTTTTATATTTTTAACTATTTTGCTCATTATTAAATATTTTTATTAACTTATATTGTGGCTGGTCAATCAACATTTTCTTTAGTGATTTTAGAGTGCTTATACCTGCTTTGATAACTTCCCAAGCCACTCCAAAAGCCGGTTGCTTTATGTCATTTGCTACTATTTGTTTTAATATCTAATTTTAATAATTGGACACCCCCCTTAAACCACATGAAGGCTCTATGATTGGTGGTAGCATGTTACCATATTATTTTGTGGGAGGTGCACAGCTAGAAATCTTTGTCAGGCTTTCCCAGAAGTGTTTGGATGTGTGGATGTGTGAGATTTCATTTAATTTATTTAAGTGTGAGTGCATCAGAGGTTTTAAACACATTGATCTGAAGTGTGTAATAAGGAGTAACATTGGGAGTGGACAGAACCTTACAGTCCAGTTCCAGGTAATACAGCGTGTTCCTGTTGTGCTTTTAGGGGAAACTGTTAAATGTTACTCCTGTTTAAGTGACAGTCTCACACTGGAGTCAGTAGTGAGGATTGAAGCTCCTTAGTTACTGACCCAGGATAGTGGTCACATTATTGCTGGCAGTCCGTGGGGTATTGTCCGGACAACACAACATAAACAACAAGAAACAGAACCAGCTGCTTTCAGCAATGCAAATTGTCTCCCCTTCTCCATGCTTACATGATCAATCTCAGAGCATGTAAGAAAAGGTCAAATATTCTTGCCTGTTGAAAAGAACATGCTGTCACTGACATTACTTGATGTGTTGGATCCAGTAAACTGTCCTGTGCTTAGTAGGTTTGTAAGCAGGAGTTGTTTTCCTTTTTTGACAGTACAGTACTGGATAACATTCCCCAGCAATGCAGTAAACAACCCCACAATGACGTGTCTTCATTTTGTCTCAAAGATATTGGTAGCTACAGTGCAATAAAAAAAAAAAAGAATATGACACAGTCAACATACAGAATTCCTCAAAGATGCCTTATTCTGCAGAAGGAAATCTTCACTCATCATTTTATTCCAGTTAAACCATAGCTGCTCCATTCAACACATAGTGCAGCTGTCCAATCTGCTTCAAAAAGAAAGGTCTGCACCCCAATTTAGTGCTTCCTACCTCTGTGATTACCACAATTCAGTATTGGTATTAATTTCTTTGCCTGCATTCAAAAGTGCTGGTATGGAAATGAATATTGGCACTGCATTACTGGCTGATCGGCATCTCCCAGTTGTGCTCCCCTAACATCTTGTGCCAAAAGGAGCTGCCCTCTTTGCCCAATGCTACCTATACCACTATCAGTTAAGCAAAAACATGGCCCTTTTATTTCATTTTAATATTCCTACTAGATGTACAAGTTGTATGATGCAATTTAAATATCACTTTAATTCAAAACATAGAAGAGTCAATAACAGATTACCTCTTTTAGCACATCAGCTGACTTAAACACACACACACACACACACACACACACACACACACACACACACACAACAAAGGACACATCAGACAGTTCGTGTTCCCTTCATTTCCAACTCAGAAGAGTAACACAAACTAATGAAAGCCTTGGCAAAATATGCTCTGTATATTTAAAAAGAAATTTCACTATGACATGTTATTGTTTACTACATTTACCTGTGTTCTAATGCTTTGGCTTTTGATGAAGCATTGGATACCTAAATCCCCTCAGGTAATGGATGTCTCCATATCTTTCTGTTCTCCTACATGAGATCACATGAGATCTAATGGAAATATCTTGAGTTATAAAACCCATAGATGTACACAGACAGACAGTTGCTGATGCCATTTACCATTTACACTAATGGGCAGACTGGGCGTCACACTAACACTGAACAAATTATTTTGATAATGCACATTAGCTGTCATTCATACAGAAAATATGTGCACATATATGTGTATGTGTGTGTACAGACTTTCATATGCGCTCTTTACACACAAACACACACACACACACACACACACACACACACACACACACACACACACACACACACACACACACACACACACACACACAGCTACACACAAACACTCAATAATGGCACAAAAAAGTTTGAACATACACGACTGAAAACCTGTAACACCAAACCTATAAGTACCACAAAAGGCCAGATTTTCCTTTTTGTAATCTTTACACTAAAATCCCTATATAACACTTAAGAGTAAATTTGTATCAATAATGGTGGTATTACAGAAGGAGTTTCATTGAAGATAAGGTGTAGAGTTAGGATTAAGCAAGCCCCCGCCCCATTTTAGTTATGCAAGCTAACCATAATCCTAACCTGCACCTGTCCCTAATCCTGCAACTTACTCTAAAAACAAAGTATTTTGCTAACACTTCCCCTACACAAGACATACTCAAACACACAAGCAAGTACCAACAGATAATCAAAAACAATATATCTCCTTACTCTAACCTTTACTCTGCCACGGTGGTACGGCGGTAGCATTGTTACCTCACAGCAAGAGGTTCTCCCGTTCGATTCTCGGCATGGCTTGGGAGTGCCTTCTGTGTGGAGTCTGCATGTCTTCCCCATGGTTGGGTAGCATTCGAAAGATATGCGTGCGTAAATATGTGTGCCTTTGCTGAAGGTTGGGCGTCGAGCTGGCACCTCAGTGTTTCGTAAAAATCTACTGCCAATCATTAGCGGACTGGAGTTCCGCTGTGGCGACCCCTTACTCGGAAAAAGCCGAAAGACAAACAAAACAAACTCTAACCTTTTCTTTACTTTAACCCACCCACATTCACACACACACACACACACACACACACACACACACACACACACACACACATATATATCTATATCTCTCTCTTATAATATATAGATAGATAGATAGATAGATAGAGATAGATATATAAATATTATAGTTGTGACAATCAGCAGAGATTGCAGTAATAAAAACAGTGTTCAGAACCAACATTACTGTTTTTAAATGGAGGTTTGTTTACAAGGAACATTCAAAATGGGAAGAAATTTAAAAGGAATACAGCCATCCATGGACTTCCAGGTTCCTTTCCAGAGTTTATTTCAAGAATTTCAGTATTCTAAAATACAGTGTTTTTCTTAAAACTGGGCAAAATGCACAGTACTTAGAAATGTCCTGTTTTTAATGTACTATTTATCTACAACAGCAGCTCCTGTTCCTTTTCCAGTTTTCTTGAGCACCTTCCAGACTGTCTTTTTACTTCCCAATGTAGCTCATTGCAGACTCTTTTCTATAGCCCCTTCTAGAGGAGTCAGGAAACTGATCTTTTCCATAAGTAGTAGGCCTAATATACCCCAAAAGGCAACTGCTCCTTATTAGTTATCACAGAGAAGATCACAGAGAGGCACAGGCCACTCTGAAAAATACATTTTTAATCCTGAGTGAAGATTCCTTTCCTTCTTGTTTCTGAGACATTGATAAAGTGTCATATATTCTGACATCAGGACATTGTGTGGGGGCCTTAACTTCCTCAGTCTGTCTTCAAGGTTTTAGCACATTTATGCAATACAATTGCTCCTTTTCCATTAGTTGTTTCATCTTATAACTTGCACATCTAGACCACAGGGAACACAGCAGTGAGGAGTATATTTCAGCGGTACATGAGCAAAAGAGATGAATTACAGTAAACTCTCAGTTAACCAGAACTCAAGCAACCAGCAAAAAAATATTGAAGAAATACAGTACAATTTTCATGTGTTGCACTTTCTGTTTTCTCCCCACTGAAACATACCTTACATTTTTAGAGTTTTAGAGTTTTGAAAAGGAAGACAGGAATAAATTCCCTCTCTCCCCAACCTGAGAACAAGTCAAACCAAACAAATAGCATGGGGTACAGTGTTGGTCAGGCCTATTTTTAATAGCAATTCTCAAGCAACCAGAAACTACAGTTATCTGGCATCTATCAGTCACGATGGGTGCCAGTTAACTGAGAATTTACTGCATCGAGGTTGACTACTTAGACAGGATTCAGCGAGCACTAGAGAAACAACTTCATGCCACAAATAAAAGACTTAGAATGGGAGACAGGGTGTACCACAAAAAGGCTGCCTCTTCAAAGTGGAAATGATCTGAAGTCTTCACTGGGAAGAGTGCAGCTGTGGTATTTAAGAGGCAAGTAGTGATTTCTTTTGTATGGGACTTCTACAGTGTACTTTATGGCACACTTTTACAACAGGTATATGTATTAAAGCAGACATTTACAGCAGTACCTGATTTATGGTTGTGATTGCATGCTTTTACAGCAGTATGCATAAGTCTTGGTATAGATACTTATACATATTAGATGTATGTAAAAAAGAAAAAAAAAATCATACGTCTTGAAAATTCTACTTCTTTGTGCAAGTCTAACAACAAGGTGATAAAATTATCTCCCTGGACTGGAAATGCTCTATAGAATTACATAGGCCATTAGAATATACTTTGGTAGACACACAGTTGTCAAAATGTAACTGTTCTCTTCTGCTGTTTGATCATTTATTTTGTAATCTTATTTTTTTTTTTTTAATTCTGATCCTGTATCATTTAGTGATATCAAAGGTGAAGTCATTACTACTATTACACCAAGCATGTATATTTTGTAGACCAGCAAGGAAAACTTTGGAACATTTTTACATATATTACCTAATTTGCAGTCATTAGCATATTTACTTTTTATTTTATTTAACATTTGTTTACCGGGAAAGTCTGAGTTGGAATGAAGCCCATTTTCAGTGGCCCAGGGAAAAATGCTCCAGACGCATGTCTTTGTGATGTGGGAGTAAACTGGAGTACCAGGAGGAAACCCACACGAAAGCAGGGAGAACATGCAGACTCTGCACAGAAGACACCCCAGCCGAGAATCGGACCTCAGAAACTCTAGCTGTGAGGCAACAATGCTACCGCTGCACCACTGTGCAGTCTGATTTGATTATGAAGAGCACTTTTTCCACTTTTATGTCCAAAATTACTACTCTAAATAGACATGGCCTCCTGCACAGAGCCTGTGGGACACCATTAATAACCCCTATTTTGACAGACAGGTAACCCCTTCCCACACTTAACTCCTGTTTTACCAAGTGAATTGTATAACAACGGGCAACTAATGCTTGAACATCAGGTTTGATGAGAGGGTGGGTAGGCAGCTTCAGAAGGAATATCACATCCCTGTGAGGACTACACTAGCAGTGTCCTTAACATTAATTCATGCTACTTTGAACACCTGTTTAAGCACTTAATGCTTACTGCAGTCATCTCTCATGCTAGGGTTCAATGAGAGAGATTCCAGACACACAGAAGGCAGTAATGTGACCACAGCTCTGAATCTATGGTCTCCATTTATAAATAGTCACTTTTCTTCTATGGAGCAGCTGCATTCTTTTGTGTTCATTTCAGGGTAAACTTGGTCCTTACAACTTGTGTGACATAATCAGAGATGTTTGCTACCTACACTACCCCAAACAATTGCAACAAGAATCATTCTCTTCACCCTTTGGATATAGTGGTCAAAGAGAAAGCAGTTGTCCTAAAAGGTTCAGTGACTGAATTCACTAATGAAGTTTTTTATCCCCAGCCAGGAAATGATCGTCACGACCAAAAGGCTACAGGCATTTAACTACTTCCAGACATTCTTTCTGCTCTAATTTGTAACCACAAAATGAGGCACAAATGTATCCAGTTATGTGGCATACATGTATTTAAATCCCTATCAAATCACTGCAAATAATTTCTAAGGCCATACTTCCCAAAGGAGTTCTCTGTGCCATTCCCATACTCCCAGATGTGTCCCCAAAGATGTTAACACTAAGAAGACAGTAATACTAACTGGCCATCGGAATTAAAGTTGTATGTCTTTTAGCTGCAAACAAACTTGCAAATTCAGCTCTTTCCAACTACTATTTATTAAATGAGCTTATGGCATGCACCTATTCAACAGCTCATTTTCCGAGTCGTTCTTCCAAGAGAAGCTTCTCTGGAACCTGGCTGTTTCTCGGTCACTATCACAGTACTGCATGCAGGCTGAATGCAACTGGGAATGCTATTAAATGTCACACTGCTGCCAGCATCCCTCCAGCACAGAAACGTCCAGAGCTTGAAGCAGCCAAGACAATGATCACTTAGCTGGTTCTATATGCCAAATGACCTGGATGTAAAGAAATAAAAATGGAACTACTCTTCCTTCAGATGTGTGGCAAACATGACAGAAAAATGTCACTGTAAAATGCAGCAAACAAAGGATGGCATAGAACAGCCCTGGGTTAGCACAATCTAACAGCTTGGAGAAAACTGTCAGTAACCTTCAGCTTTGTCACTGAATTCACTAACTGTATTTCATAAATCAGCAAATAATTATCCCATTGACAAAATGCACATTTCTTAATCAGTTACAGCCACTTTTCTTTCTGCATATGTGCAATTTCAAACCTTACTTCATGCGAGGTTTGATAAATTTGGGGGCAAAAAGCAAGAAGTGGATCTATTTTGTGCAGCATGCATCAAAGAAATGAGAGATATTCACAGTAACTTGCTGGATTTCTGAGTGAGGTGGTGGACATTGTTTCCTGATGATACAGTTACTGCACTCCAGGGAGGAGACCTGAAGAGACAAAGGCAGGAAGACAGGATGACACAACTCGCCCACGCTGGTAGAACACCAACTGATTTTGACAGGGCACTGCTGCAAGAAAATCTAATGCACAGCTGAGCTGTCACGGTTCGATGATACACAGTAAAGGCCGGCACACCAGTGATAGACAAAAGGAATTGCTAATGGCATGATTTTGGGCACTTTGTCTTAGGTTTTCAGCTGGTCACACAAAGATTTTTAAATATGGATATCAGCACAGCTATTTTTCTTAACTGTAGTCTATAAAAATGAGAAAATGACTAGCACTCGTGTTAACTGTTTAAACATTGATACTAGTTGTTAAAGTATGCATGCCTGCTGGCATTTTAAAAATACATTTTTTTTTTATATTTTGAAAGCTGCATTTTTAATGCAGCTTTTTTCTGTTAAACAGGAGAATAGATGAGACACAAATGGTAACAGTAGATGAAACACAAACGGGGTAAGGGGACAAAGAGACAGACAGTGATGAAAAGATAACTGCTGCAGATGCAAGAGAGCTTCCTTCAGTTATAAAACTCACACCTCTTAGAGATTTAAGTTAAACATTGCACCACAGTGCTGCCTATTAAGGATACCAGAAATGCAATGAACAAGCTTCAGCTTCTTTATTTTTTCAATAGCGACAGGTTTTGGTTAAAAAAAATAAATAAATAAAAAAAAATATATATATATATAGATATACACACACACACACATGCACACACATGCACACACACACACACTCACACACACTCACACACACACACACACACACACACACACACACACACACACACACACACACACACACACACAAAATACTATCCAGTTTCTCTAAGTGTAATGCCATAAGTGAAGCCATTTGATTCATGCAATGTTCTCTGCCTTTTTATTGTGTCTTTCGGCTTTTCCTGGTTAGGGGTCGCCACAGCGGAACTCCGGTCCGCTAATGATTGGCAGTAGATTTTTACGTACTGGCTTGCCGGGCCTAATGCGCAACCTTCAATGAAGGAATGCCCATTCATGCATGTCGCCACACAGAAGACACTCTAACTGAGAATCGAACGGGTAACGTCTAACTGTGAGGCGACAACACTACCGCAGCACCACCACTGCAGTTTATTTGAGTCATACAGTGTTGTCTGCCTTACTACTAATGCCGTGAGGCTGCTTTACAGCAACAGGTAGAGAGTTTCAGATTTATTGAGCCATGTGACTACAGACAGCATTTATTTTATGACACAGCTATGAGTCATAACAGGTAAGTAAAACCAGATGCTTTTAGGTGACTATGAATAAAGATCAGTCTTCTGTAAGATATTAAGAGACTGTTGTTGTTGTTGTTGTATCTTTCGGCTTTTCCCGGTTAGGGGGTCACAAGAGCGGAACTCCGGTCCACTAATGATTGGCAGTAGATTTTTACGTACCGAGTTGCCAGCTCTGACGCACAACCTTCAACGAAGGTCCGCCCATTCATGCATGTCTCCACACAGAAGACGATTTAGCTGATAATCGAACAGGACGTCTTACTGTGAGGAGACAACGCTACAGCAGCACCTCCACCGCAGTAAGATATTAGGAGACTGTAACATATAAATATACAAAGAAAACTGAGCTGCTAAATATTGTACATTCTAGTAAAACCAAACAAAGACAGGGTAAACATTAACTGTACTCTTTCTACTGACAGAAGAGTGGCTCTTGAGACACTCAGTAATTAGTACTTCATCATGTTCATATACTGTACTGCAGGGAGACCAGATATAAGCGTTATTTGTACTACAGATAAAACAACAATCTAAAGAAATTGTTAGCAGCAAACAGGATTGTTTTGGTCAGTGTATCCTTAAGTAGCCTGCTAGGGTATAAGGCATTTGAGGGTTTTGTTCCTGCCATGCATGGTGTGTGACAAGAACTGATGTAACACTGACCACTTGAGCCTCTCACAATTAATGGTTCTAGCTGCACGTCTTCTGCTACAGAACTTCCTAAACTGGACGCTGTGAAACTCTGTAGCTCCTAGAAATTTTTTTTATCCCACAAAAAGAAATAGCCACCAAAATGCACATTCCTTTCCTGTCCAGGCCAGCATTGTGATATCTCAAGGCCATTGCAAAGCCAGGTCACAGGCAAATATCCAAGCACTGTATTATTATCAGTCTAGTTTCTTTGATGGAGTTCTACATACAGCAAGAGGCTGAGCAAATCCGCATAACTTAGCAGGATATCAGGTACACTTTCCTGGTGCATGGCTTTGCTGAAAGTGAATACAAGAGAGTCAGCACTGAAGACTGTAGCAAAACAATGTTGTTGTTTTACAGTTAATTTCTCTGAAATGGCTCTCTGAAAAAAAAATAGAACACATACACAATGAGCACAAAATAAAATATCTCCCTTCTGCTGGTTGTTGTGAACTACAACATTTGGAAGCTACTTGCATAGGAGAGAAAGTGGAGTAAGAACCAGAACTCACTCAGAATACTCCCAAGACTTACATTAGGGACTTAAATTTAAAAGTGTCTAAGTATAAGAAATGGAGGTATGGATATCTGAAAACTGCCAAGCAGAAGATTTTAGGTTCCTGAGTGATGGATTACATACAGTGAACTGCTCTGAGAGCTGTCGGACAGTAAGGAGAAAGTCTGAAGGATATCCCTGTAGCATCTGATAAAATGTGGGTTGGAAGCAGCAACAGGCAGCAAATAAACACAGTGAAATGGGAAAGACCACAGTTCATGTCAGAAAATCAGCTCTGACAACAATGCTACACTTCGCTGTCTGACAAATAACATGGCAAATGAGGCATCATGCAGGGTGCATTTAATACCAGAGAAAGTGCAGATGTATTAAATATGCAAATGCTAGGTAAGTGAAGAAACAGTGCAAACATACTTTTTGTTCAAATTTACAGACAGCAAATTATACAGTATAACTTAATAATGCTCACAATGAAATAAACAACAAATAACTAACATGAAAAGCTTTTTTGTTTGTTTTTTACTATAAGATTTCTTTTAATATAAGAATTTCTCTCTGAAATGCATTAGGACTGTTACACTACTATGATCCATAGGTGACCATGTTCTAAAGTTTAAAAGCCCTTTAATTAAAATAATAATAATAATAATAATAATAATAATAATAATAATAATAGCAATAGTAATAATAATCATTATTCTTATTTTCCCTCACAGACAAAATTCAAGTACCTCTGCTCAACCCATTCCTAACATTAAAGTGAAAATATATACAGCTCCACAACAGTCATGTTTATAAAACAAATGCTCACTCAAATAACCCTACATGATAATCCAGGAAATGTATTTGCTCATTTACATTTGATTTGATAGCTAGGTGAGTGAACTAGTGCAGAAATCTTTTTCAAGCATGGCTGGGGCAAAGGCATGCCCCCCTCCCCTTTTATTTTAGGCTTTGCCTAGATTTTTTTGTGCTAAGAGGTTGAGAAGTATGCTTCAATAAAAGGACTACACAGTTAATGGTTTTAGAGCTCTACAGAGTATGCATGTAATCTCTGAGTCTCAATTCTAATATTAAAATATCAGAAAAAAGCTGCAGATATGATTTGATGTTTACAAATATGCATTAAGTTATACTTAGCACATTACATAGACTATATCTGTGCTCTAGCATTTGTAAATTTTACTTAGCTCACAGTTGCATATTTAATGTACCATGCTTCCAGAACATAAATTGATTACTTTATTTCTATAGATTGTCCACATTTTGGAGAAATCTGTTAAGTTTTCAATTAAAACTTTAAACAAAAACATATGATCTGAAGTAGGAAGACTTCATTTGTCTGCAACCTGTGGGATTCGGATCCGACATCAGATCCGAGCCGGCAATTCATAAGCTTTAGGATCCGAGCTCCTAGCTCCTCCCTTTAGCTGACAGGAATTTCGAGCTCCATAGCGAAAGAAAATTGGCGACATCTTTTTTGCTTATATTTTTTCTTATATAGTTAAAGTGTGTTTGTTTAGGCTTTCCTCCCTTCCTTAGTTAACCTTCTCGGGTGTTCGTTTGTTGTGTGTGTGTGTGTTTTTTAGGGCCTGTTAGGGCGTAGCTATGTCTGAAGCCCCCAAGGCTATATTTTCCAAATGTATGGAGTGTGGCCATAAGCTTTCCCCAGCTGATGGCCACACTCGGTGCATTAGATGCCTGGGAGTTGAACACCTGTCATCTGGTTGTACCATTCGTGCAGGGTTCAACCCCCGGGCTTTAAGGGAGCGGAGGTCGAAGTTGGTTCTGGCGGGACTTCTCCCTCCGGAATCAGCTTCGGCCTCGGCCCCTGCTATCCTCCCTACTCAGCCAGTGGATACTTCGGTCTCCCTTCCTCCAGCAGGGACTCAATCTCCCACTAAGAAACCGAAGGATAGGGAGACCAGGAGGGAAAAGGAGAGGCACAGAGAGGGGCACCATAAGCGGCGGGCCGAGGCCTCTCTCTCGGCCCCGCCGCCTAGGCGTGCTTCCCCTCTGGCTTCTAAATCTTCTCCTCCTCGGCTCCTATCCCCTCGGTTCTCTCCCGGACCCAAGGAGGTGGAGACTAGACCTTCGTCGAGGTCATTGAGGCGACACTCTAGATCTACCTCGGTGGCCTCGTCGAGGTCAACTTTTTCTATGTCGGACGCTGATATGGACCGGATGATGAGGCGATTCATCCAAGCCCAGATGCAGATGGGAGTGCTCCTGGCCCCCCCCATCCGGGAGGGGCCTCGACCCCTTTTTTCGGCCCCATAGCTCCTTCTCCGACCCGACTCCCGGGTTCGGAGCTTTCGGAGCTGGGCAGCGTTGGACCCAGGGTGGGTCGGATCCGACTGGTCAGCGCACATCGGATCCGATCCCTCCCTTGAGTGCTTCGGGTACTTCGGACCCGACCTCTCGGACCATGGGCCTAGCCTCGGATCCGAGGGAGCCGGTGTCTCTTTGACTCCGTCTAGGTCGGAGTGCACCAGTCTCTCGGATCCGACGGTCTCGGCTCCGGTTCTGATCCCTTCGTCGGATCCGAGTGGGGGTCGGTTCTCGGGTCTTAGAGAAGTCGGCTCCCCCTCGGCCTTCAACGTTGTGGAGAGGGTTCTGTCGAGGACATCCAGACCCCCGGTCCCTGACTCGGCTCCATCCAGCACTCCCTCGCAGCTGGGCCAGGCTCCCATCAGCCGGTCTCAGGGACAGCCCGCCTCAATGTCCCAAGTGGTTCCTTTGGAACAACTGGTTGCTGGCGAGGACTCCTCGGACAGTCCCCCCAAGGAAGTGCCTCGTAAGCATAAGTGTAAGAGGAGGCACGTGGACTCCCCCGAGTCTATTACTGAAGACATGGACTTGGAGGAAAGGGAGGGCTCCCCAAGATCACCCCCAGAAGATGTCTCCTTTGTAGACATTATGGAAATGTTAAGGATTGGGGGGGGGTGGTCTGCCCCCAAGGCCTCCTCGGACGAGTCTGTGTTCTTGGAGGCATTTGAGGAGGGCCCGTCTACCTCTTGGGTGTCCCCTCCTGCCGACACTCTGGTGGACCTTATTGCCACCAGAGCGTGGAAGGACCCGAACACCATAGAGCCTGTTCCCAAACATCCGGACTGGATTCTTAGTCCCCCATCGGACCATACACATTGGAGTACACATTGGAGTAAGGGACCCCCAGTAGATGCCATGCTGATGGCTGCAACCACAAAGAGGGAATTGGCTCAGGAGATTCCCTCTATGCATCCCCCGAGCAAGGAATCCCGCTCGATGGATCGCATTGGGAAGCGAGTCTTTAGTTCAGCAACCTGAACTATATGCCACACGTGATCAGGATGCAGCGGGACCTGATTAAGGAATACGCTGCATCTCCCCGGAGTCCATATCGGCGGAGGACAGGCAAGTGTACTCCACCCGTATGGCCACTCTCAGAGCAGTGTCTAATACTTCTATGCGGCTCTTATCTCACGCAACAGAGGGAGCCGCTAGAGCTAGCGGATCGGGCCTTGTTATGAGATGCCAGGCCTGGCTCCAGCACTGTGACTTTGCGGAGCCCTTCAAAGCGACCTTCGCGAATGCCCCCTTCAATGGTTCTGCCCTTTTTGGCAAAATGGTTCGCAAAACACTTGTCCAGAGTGAAAAGGACGGGAAGACGCTGTCTGCCGGAGTCCGCTTCTCAGCTCCCCAGAGGTCCTTCTTGAAGAACCAAAAGGGACAGAAGAAGATGTGGTTCCAGAAATCACAGCAATCCCAACCTGCTCCGGACAACCAGTCCTTCCGTGGCACAGGAGGACAGGGAGGTCGCCGTCCTAGAGACAGAGGGGCTCCTAGGAACTTTGGGTCCAGAGAACCTTTCTCTGACAGACCCATGCAGCAACCCTGAGGGGTTACTCGGCTGCTCCTCTCTGGAGGCAGTCAGGGGGCATTTTTTGTGGCACCTGACATCATGGGAGTCAATCACGTCAGACCGTTGGGTGCTTCGGATGATATCCAGAGGCTATTCAATCCCCATTAACAGGATTCCCAGATCCAAAAACCTCCCTGATGTACCACCCAATCAACGGGAGGTAGCAGCTGTGGAAATCACACAGCTGCTAACAAAAAGAGCCATCCAACACGTCCCCCAAGATCAGACCGGATCAGGGTTTTACTCCAGGTTCTTCTTGGTGCCAAAAAAGACGGGGGACTTAAGACCGATCCTAGACCTGTCACAACTGAACCTGTCTGTAACCAAACAAAAATTCCGGATGGTCACCTTACAATCTGTCCTCCCCCTTTTGCGGGAGAACGATTGGATGTGCTCTATAGACCTCAAGGACGCGTACTACCACATTCTAATGGACAGACGGTCCAGGAAGTTCAGGGTCCTTCCCTTTGGTCTCACCTCTGCCCCCAGGGTGTTTACCAAGGTACTTGCAGTGATAGCGGCCCACCTGAGACTCCAGGAAATGCAGGTGTTTCCATACCTGGACGACTGGCTCCTTACAGCATCATCAAGGCATCTACTGTGCTCAGCCAGGGACTATTTCCTTCATATAGCCCCTCGGCTGGTCATCACCATAAACCGAGAAAAATCTTCCCTGGCCCCCACACAGCTTATAGATTTTATAGGAGGAAGATTGGACACAAGAAACATGCGGGCATTCCTCACTCTAGATCGACTGTCCAACCTGAGGTGCCATATCACGGCCATCTTAGAACCTTCTCCGACTGCAGCTATGGTCCTGAGGGCCCTAGGTTCAATGGCGGCAGCCATCCCACTCCTCATCCATGCTCGACTACACATGAGGATCCTTCAATGGACCTTCCAGGTCCAATGGTCCCTGCTTTACCTTCCTCTCAACAGCCCGATAGCCATCAGCAGAGCATGCAAGAGCTCCCTGTTCTGGTGGCTCCAGTCGACGGACCTCCTGACAGGGAGACCCTTCTGTACTGCATTCCCCCTAGCCACAGTGACCACAGACACTTCTCGCCTCGGGTGGGGGGGGGCATTCAGCGGGCAGGATTGTTCAAGGCACGTGGAACAGTTCAGAGACCTCCCTGCATATAAATGTTCTGGAAATGAGGGCAGTGCTATTAGCGTTGCAAGCACTACACAGCCTTCTTCCTGTAGGAACTATTGCTATCCAGACAGACAACATGTCGGTAGTCTGGTACATCAACAAACAGGGGGGAACCAGGTCCTACCCCCTTTGTCGAGAGGTCATGAGAGTATGGGAATGGGCAATCTCCACCAACCGCTTTCTTGTGGCAATGCACATTCCGGGAAGGTCCAACATTCTAGCGGACAAGCTCAGTCGCACCATTCTTTCCCCTCACGAATGGTTTCTCAATTCTCTAGTAGCGAAGCAGATTTTTGCCACCTGGGGGCAACCCTGTTGCAATCTTTTTGCTTCTCTCTCAAACGTCAAATGCGACAGTTTCTTCGCTCTACTTCCCCCATTCGGGGAATCCCCGAGAGACGCCCTGGTGCATGCTTGGCCTCCCGGTCTCCTATACGCTTATCCTCCTCTTCTTTTCTTTCTGGATAGGGCCTAAATTCAAGAAGAGTCATAACCTGTAAAATATTTTAATTCAGTCACTGACATTACAGCAAGGCAGCAAGGACAAAGATTTATAGAATGGAAAATGTATAGGAACTCCCCTTACACCCTGCCTGCAGAAATTCCCAGTGGATGAAATATATGTTGAAGGACTAACAATTAGATTACCATTATTTGGATAAAAATGTAAATATCAGTATAATGAAATATCTTTATGACAGAGATGACAGGATAAGAGTATTAGCACCTGCTCCCTGAATCTCTTTTTTTATCTTTCCCAGGGTCTCTAGATTTATTTTGTCTTCTTAAAAATAGAAGACGTTATAAATATTTCACTAGATACATAACATTTGCTCAAGAGAACTTCAACAAAACTCAGAGGGGGAAAGGGAGATGATCTTCTTCTTCTTCATTCACACACAAAAATGTGATAAGAATGTTCTTGAATACATATCATGTACACTTAGTGTAGGCTTTTTTGAATCTGGCCCATGTTATGTGAGATATCAGAACTAGTTTATAGTGTCAAAATCATGGCAGTCATAATGTTGAAATTGCTTGCACATAACGATCATATTAAATGTTTTCAAGTCTGTAGAAAAAAAAAATTATGTTATTGACAAATCATAGAGGTTTCTACAATGGACCCAGTTCTGTACAACCTGCTCATGAGAGATACTGCATTTCAAATACAAATGTGCTAATAGCATAACACTACAGGAAACTATAAACAACAGGGAAGGGAATGTACAGCCACAGGAAAAGCATGATGTTATAGAATGGGATAGAAGCCCTGGTCTGTAAAGTTGTAACTGCCATGAACTTGCAGTGCCACAGTTTGCACAACAGTGCCTACTTCCAGAAATGAGTCATCATGAATGGAATAATAAAGAAATAGGATTTCGGAGAAAAACTTTTCATGCAATCACATCTTCACTCAAAAACAACAGTGAACAAACGAACAAAGCAAGACTGCCTACTACCAAATGTTGAGGGCTGTTTTGTGGCAGAGTTTTATGCAGCAAGTGCTGATTTTTGTGAGGCTACTGACTCGGTGCTGCGGAGGATCAAGTTTACTCATAAACACACCAATTCGAACAAGTAATTCCACTAAAATACAGGCTTATATATACCAAAGAAAAATAAAATCTTTTGAAAGCAGAAACCATGCAACTCCTCCTTGCCAGTTAATTCATTTTGTTCTAGATTTTTTTTTAAGTTTTATAATTAGCATTGCATTGTGTATACCAGTCAAACAATTCTACAAAAAGTTCTACTGGAAATTCATTTATTTTGCTTGGCAGATTAGCCTGGATTCATATTCTGTAGAAAACACCATGAAATAAAATAAAACTTGTGAAACAAGGATGTTCCAAGGACCAAAAAAGGATATGAGCAAAAATGAAAAAGTAAGTGCATTTTTACAGAAAATAACACATACATCAGCAATCAAATTAAGTTGCAAACACAGTAAGGGATTCTGGCAATACATTGAGACAGATAGGAGACACTAAACTCTAGTATATAAGTATGCATATTTCAAGGTAGGACGATTGTACAGCAATATCATTGCTGCTTCATAGTTTTCGTTTCTCCAGTTTGACTCCAAACAAAGGTGCTTTCTCTGTGGAGTCTGTATGTCCTCCCTGTGAACATGTGAACTTTAGTCATGGCCTTGTTTCTTCCTAAATCATCAAGACATGCTGTATGTGTCTGTGAGTTTGTATACGTATGTGTGTGTGTGTGTGTGTGTGTGTGTGTGTGTGTGTGCGTGTGTGTGTGTGTGTGTGTGTGTGTGTGTGTGTGTGTGTAGCTCTCTCTTTCTTGTGCTGGACAAGCATCTTCTCACGCAGGACTGTTTTTTTGTGCTACAGCTATTGCTTGCCAGCAACGGTGCCAGCTTCACTTGTCATCATAAAAATATTAAAGTGGACATCAGAAAATGCACAAAGTCATCCTGTATAGTGCATAATTAACACAGCTCCACCACATCATGTAGCATTTACTGCCTATACAATGAATATTGTATAGCAGCCCACCATATTGGGACAGTGGTACTGTTTGTGATGTTAATAAAATGCGTGTCTGTCAGAATGAGTAGAAAAACATAGATGTTGAAAGGCTGACCAACCAGCATGCTCTCTGCCCTTTACCACTTAACTTCTACCGCTGCATGAATTTACGGGCTTCCACCCCCCCCCCCCCCCATTATAGTGTTATGCACTCATTATTACAAGGCCTCTCCCCTCACACAGTCTAGTGCAGTCTGAATAAACAGTGACTATAATCTATCATCTCACAGCCTCCCTTACACATAAATATAGAACATGTTATTTAGGGTTTTCCTGCCTCCCACACTATGCCATGAAAATATGCAGTGCTGTCTCCTGGCAGCCTCAGCACTACTACAAAATGCTGCAGATGCAATGGTTGTTACCCTGAGGTCTTACATTTCATCTACCAAGCAGTGATAAATAGAGAGTTTGTTATTTTGAGACACCCTGTCTCAATGACATAAGGCTTGCCTCATGGGACATCCCAGTCCCCCATGCCTGCATACAGTGAACTGTTGCTGGTGTTGCAATGATTCACTCTGTTAGGCCGTGACTGAATGTGGATGGCTTGAACAGCCCTTGAACACAGTGCCTGTGGAGCTCATTTACATGCCAAATCAGTACAAGTACATACATCCTCAGACTAACAGTCATGTTTCCATGAGCAATTACAGCAGAGTAACTGGACAACCAAACGGAGGATCAGAAAAGCAGTACTGACAACTGAAGGGCCCATGGGTGTATACTCATCCCACTGCGCCCACAACACGTACGAAATGAGCAATGCACTGTCCCTTCAAAGGGACAGGGGCTGGCAAGCAGCATGGGTACAATTAGAGTATTGTAGGCTACAGGTTTATGGTACACAGCAAGCCTGAGTGCTACTCATGTACGACAAACTACAAACTGACAAAAACATTCTCACAGTGGTCACAATATATACTGATAAACAGCCATTCTGAAATAAGGGAAATGCTTGTCACATAATGAAGCTAACTTTTAAATGATTACTTATTACTTGGCAAAGAGGTCAATGGTAATATGACACAAAATACACAGAAATTAAACTTGCTTAGTGTTATTTCTATGAAGCTAGGCATTCAAAAGAAATGTCAGGAGAGTTTAAAGAGCAGTGTTATTGTGTGCATCATACAAAGATATAGGAGTGCACACACAATCAAGAACCTTTAGCCACAAAATGACTGTGTCTATGCATATAGTTAAAAGGTGGACAGAGATGTAAAAATGCTGGGTGAATAGGTGCTAAGTCCTATATCTACTCACTTAGAGTTACTGAAGAAGGATCCACCATACTTCTAAGATTAAGATCACCTTTTTTCTCAAACCCAATTAGGAAATAAATGCACAGAGTTGCCATGAACTGCCAAAGTGTTGACAGGAATGGTGCTCAAAAAGAGCTTCAGTAACTCTTTAAGACCAAACAGCAATTTGTCATGGGTTAAAAAAATTATAAAATACTTAATATCAGTTTGCAAAACACAGCATCTTAGTCAGAGTAAGACCTCTATAGGAAAGGCAGCACCTTAGAGTTTTGAGGAATTGATGCATTATTTGATGATAATGACAACCGTTGAATTTTGAGGAATTGATGCATTATTTGATGATAATGACAACTGTTGAATTTTGAGGAATTGATGTATTATTTGATGATAATGACAACCGTTGAATTTTGAGGAATTGATGCATTATTTGATGATAATGACAACCTTTGAGTTCTGAGGAATTGATGCATTATTTGGTGATAATGACAACCTTAGAGTTTTGAGGAATTGATGCATTATTTGATGATAATGACAACCTTTGAGTTCTGAGGAATTGATGCATTATTTGGTGATAATGACAACCTTAGAGTTTTGAGGAATTGATGCATTATTTGGTGATAATGACAACCTTTGAGTTTTGAGGAATCAACACATTATTTGGTGATAATGACAACCTTCAAGTTTTGAGGAATTGATGCATTATTTGATGATAATGACAGCCTTCAAGTTTTGAGGAATTGATGCATTATTTGGTGATAATGACAACCTTTGGGTTCTGAGGAATTGATGCATTATTTGATGATAATAACAACCTTAGAGTTTTGAGGAATTGATGCATTATTTGGTGATAATGACAACCTTAGAGTTTTGAGGAACTGATGCACTATTTGGTGATAATAACAACCTTCGAGTTTTGAGGAATTGATGCATTATTTGATGATAATGACAACCTTTGAGTTCTGAGGAATTGATGCATTATTTGGTGATAATGGCAACCTTAGAGTTTTGAGGAATTGATGCATTATTTGATGATAATGACAGCATCCTTCAGAAACAAATATTTCACTTCTACAAAAAATTATGTTGCTATCTGACTCACATATGTTTCGACACTGATGCATTTTGTTCACCTGCTTACCACAGGTACAGACTGAAAATGTAAGTCTTTACCATTCAAAAATTATCAGAAAGTGAAATCAAAGGGTGTAAACACATCTATAGCTTCAGTATACATTGTAATCTCCAAATACTCCTATTTTATTTCACTCAGTATCTATATAGCCTTAATAAATATAAGTCATGATTGACTAAAAAAGCTTTTCATCTTTCAAACATAATCAAAGCTATACTCCCTCATTCATTCATTCATTCATTCTTTGATATCCTGCTTACTCGTATTCAGGGTCACCAGTTAGCCAAAGCCTATTCCAGAATTCAGCAGATGCTACTGTATATACAAATCACGGATGGGGTGTCAGTCAACCACAGGATGTCCGCAAACAGACATGAGATTTCTTTTTTTTTCACCTTGAAATTTTGAAGAAGTAATCTAAAGAAGTACAGTGACAGCCCTAAAAGTACTGCATGCAGCTATATACCCTGGCTGGATTCTTTTTTATGCCTAGTTGTACAGCCTACAACTGTAGCAGTGTTAGTCAAATGGTCACAGATGCAACCATAAAACACATTCTTGGAAACAAAGTTCAGACTGGTAACTTTCCATACATTTATGCTGAGAAAAGAAATATACAATGAAATCAATAAATGCTACTTAAATAGCAGCTTTACATTGAAGAGCATCTCTAAAAACTGTTAACAGGGTATTTATTTTATTCCCTCGGAGCTGTGCCTGGGTGTTGTGCTTAATACAGCTTCCCTCCCCTTCACACTATGCCACTTTAGATGCTACAGTAATGAGCTATAAATAATCATAATTACTCTAATCAGGTTATTAGCTGACTAATTTGTTTTGCATTTTGCTGACTACGTAATCTCTGTGGTACAGAGATTATGTTTTTACAGGGAGTTATATTCAAAATGTTAACCTCTTTGAACACCAAACCACACGTAAGAACTTTTCCCATTTAATAGCAATGGCAGGCAAACATCATACTAGTACACATTGCACACACCTAAAAATAAACAGATAACAAAAAGGGCTCATAAAGAAAATGAACAAAAATATAGTTCAGAATGAAATCTTTAGCAAGCAGGCATGGTATAATTCTTATAAGAATCATCTGAACACTATTCAGCTCTGAACAAGTAAGCTGTTATCTCCGTCATACTTTTTATTTAATTACTCATTTATTTATTTTGTTTATTAACTGG
>NC_056748.1:547881548-547961548 GCF_019279795.1 Protopterus annectens
TATGGGGTGGAAACTGGTAATGTTATTATTACTGCCACCTTTGTGAAGGGGAATGATAAAGGCTTTTTTCCAGAGTTGGGGGACCTGGCATTCTATAATGGACCAATTAATTAGTATACTGACAGGGAAGGCTATTTCTTCTGCAGCTATCTTTAGGAAGCAGGAGGGGGTTTCGTCTGGAGCATTGGAACCAGGCTTTAATTTTAGGAGAAGATTTTTTACATTAGATGTGGAGATGGGTTTGAATGAGAAAGGTGGAGGTAGAGGACAGGGCTGGTCAGGGGAGATAGAGGTGGATAAGGGTTGATGAGAGGCTACTGAATTGTTGGTAAAGGATGATGTCAGTTTGCTGATGTAGTCAATGAAAAACAAGTTAAACTGGGTTGCTAAGTCCAGGTTGCTTGCATCTGGGATGGTGCTAGGGTTTACCGTTTTACCAGGGTTGAGGAGAGATGAAATTCCTTTCCAAAATAACTTGGGGTTGGTATTGTGATTAGTTTGGAGGGTAGTGAAGTATACTTTCAGATCAGAGGCTATATGTTTCTTGACTTTGTTTCGTAATGTTTTATATTCAGTGAGGGTGACAGAGAGAGAGAGAGAGATGTAGATATATAGATATAGATACATAGACTAGATATACACAAATAGATAGATGTAGATATAGACACAGAGAGAGAATTTAGTGTAGCCAATTAACTGATATATTTTTAAGACATGGAAAGAAATAAGAGCATCAAAAGAAAAAGCATGTAAACAAATTACTATTTGTTGCCTTGCAATTCACTTCTCTATTAAAAATGCAAGAAAACATTTGCATTTATTTTTCTTGCTAAATTGATTTGCTGAAAAACTTGTTCTGTTTCTTGGAAATTTTCTCCACGGGTCAACAATGAAAAGGAGTCCTTTAATTAGGCTCAGATAACCTAGCCCAGTGAACAAACAGAATAAATAAGATCAATAAATAAGTATATAAGTTTACGCAAACAATGTCCAGAGCTCAGGAATGAGCAACAGACCCTGAATCTGTGACCGAGAGATCTTAGTACTAAGATACCAGGCCAACATACCCTGCAGCTGTGATCCAGAGATCTTAGCACAAAGACATCAGACTAGTAGACTCTGACTCTGTGACACACAGATCTTAACACTAAGGCACCATGGCAAAGATAGGTACACCTGCCAAGCATAAGTGTTAAACAGTGAAGGAAATGCTCAGCATACTGATAAAACAAGCAATACATGTCTGCAAAGAAACATTTTCATATTAGAATAAGCAAGTGAAAATTAATAAGGCTAATATTTTAAAAAAGAAAAACTATCTGGCTACATAGCTGTCTGTTATCAAGACTTGTGAAGCAATGTGTTCCATTTGCTTAGCACTAGACCGACACCACCACGTTACACATTCACTACAGCCTAAAGCTAGTTTACTGAATCACTATTTTTTCACATCCACATCTGGGCTCATATTGCTCTGTTCTGAAAGGCAGTTGTACAGATACTACCTTTGCCCTGCAAGTGCATCCAGCTTTGTTCCAGAAGCCACAAGGATACTTGGAATTCACTGTGGAATAGTACAAGTCAACATGTGGATGGACAGTACAGTTTGCAAATAGTTTGTCAAATATCGCAGGGGATAAGGCTATGAACTGTTAACGGGCTGCTTCCTGTAGTCTAGAGTTTGATTACATCAGCCCCCAACTGCCAACTGTGCAGCTCTGAGCAAGTCAGTTAACCAGACAGTGCTTCCAGGATGAATCTGAAAAATGATCACGGATCAGAGCTCTAACATGGTTAGAATATAAATAAATAAATAAATATGTCCATGGTGAACAGACCACACACAGTGCATTGCTTGCATTGGTATGCAGAAAAGTTTTATAGTAATGCAAAAATTATTTGACTTATTATACCAGGGCTGTGAATCTGTCAAACATACCTCTCAACTGTCCAAATTTTCTCAGAATGCCCAGATTTTTGCCTAGTAATTTTGATCTGTTTCTCATCAAATTGTGGTTTACTGGCAAGTCACTGGCAAATCATTGAGTACTAAAGTCAGAAAATAATGGCAGACATGTGAGTTTCAGACTTCATATCCTTCAGAAAATTTACGCTAATGCAAAAGCTGTCATTCTACCAAATTTCTAAGTTTGTAACAACGATATTTAAAAATAGCCTCTATTTTTTAAGCTTTTGCCCCCCATTATTTGTGGCTTTGTCCAGATTTCTTGCTCTAACAGGTTGAGAGGTATGCTGTCAAATATGATCACTTGAACAAAGCCACTGTGTAACATTATAAGTAATGCCCAAATATCCTGCAGACCATACACATAAAAACATCCACCACAAAAACACACTTGTCTACTGTTTAATAAAGGCAAATCTTCATGCAGGTCACTCAACTTATAAAGAAAGGAAGACCAGGTCAGGAGGTGTTGACTTCTTTTTGGCCCTATATGTATTGAGCAGCCTGCCATCGTCTGTTCTTGATGCTTATATTCACTCCTCCACCTTTTCAATATATTTAAGAATAACATTCAGAAGACCAGGTGCTGTGCAGAGTGTTTGCCTCACCTCTTACCCATGATCAGGAAGATTTGGGTTGCTGGGCTGTTGGACTACAGAAATAGTTTTGATTCTGCAGCTGTCCGCTAATTATTTACAGCACCCATGTCAAACTTAGTCTAGCAGGCAGTGCTACCTATACACTCTGTGCATGAATGGAAAGTAGAAATAGAATATTTCTCAACTGCTGGGATGTAACTTAAAACAGCCCAGCCAATGCAGTGATTGCCCCCATGACTTACAAGCTTTTATATCAACTGTAAAGGCTCAGGCAATCTAGCCCAGTACACAAATGGAATAATCACAGCGGTCTAGTGTGCCAGCCAGCAAGTTAGAACCCACTCTAACTCTATATGCACACTAACCAAGTCTGACCCTTTAAACTGGTGGGTAACAGTAACATTTATTTTGAAAAAAAAAAAATGCAATAAATGCATTACAGAACTGCTTATGCGAATGTCCTGATACTCCACATTTTGGCACATCGGAATGCTGACAGTCAAGTCCACACTGCTTTAATAACGTTCTTGTTTGAATTACAAGTCTCTACCTGTTTACTCTCACATTACTTCTGGATTATAGGTCATGGTAAGATTAGCTTGTTTTTTAGTCAAACAGAAAGTTCTGCTTAACTTGTCAGCCTTTTTAGACACAGTTACACAATGCACATGCTGACCCACCACTCTCCTTCTACATCTGAAAACTGACACTGACAAAGCTGTTCTCTGCCTAGTGTGCTTGCCTACCTATTTCCACCTAGGGTTTTGTCTGATATTCTGATTTCTCCCACATCCCAAAGATATGCCAACTTCTGTACAGGAAAAATCTCCTGAACTGCCTCACATTGATGGTGTCTGTGTAGTAAGTGTACATTCAGCTATGAAGTAGAATCCCATCCAGGATTTAGTTCACTGCACTAATCCACTGAGAGCTGCGATAGTTTCTGATTCCCACAGCAGGTTATGGTGCAGTAGATGGAAAATAAATTAAACAACTCTCTTAATTAACTGCTCGAACTGTAAGCAGGAAGCTAAGGGCAGAAAATGGATAGCTAACTGAGCACTGGCTGGTGTGGTGGGAAAACAATATGTTTAAGAGCTGATGAGCACGCTAAGGAGATGCCTCACAGAAAGAAATCCAACTTAGTTCTGAAAGTTCCTGGCTGCAAAAGCAGCACTGCACCCAAACAGCCACACAGCATTGGCTATCTCATTCATACTGCACAGGCGATGTGAGCATACAGCACATCCACTATTTACATGATTTGTGAGGTTTAACATAAGTCTTCAACAACCATGCTCTCCTGATAAATAAAAACTGTATCAGTAGTTCCGCTTTGTCTCATGCATAGTTAATGTCAGTTTATTTAATTTTCATCGACAAGCCACCACTCTTTTAGCCCAGTTCTTCTGGTATCTACAACCTTTAGCCTGTTCCAAAACCAATAGTATTCAACTCACTGAGGTTTGATTTCTCTGTCAGATGGTCTCAGACTTATAGCAGTACGCTCACATCTTTTGGTTTGTCATCAAGAACATTATTTTGGATTGGCCATGAAATATGAAGCTAGTTTGTCGAGCTGGCTACCAAGTTTGCACTTTTTCCAAACTCCACAATTGTCTCATCAGTTGTTGCCAAGATTATGGTTAGTGTGTGCTCATCCACATTACATGATGCTGATAAGTACTGCAGCCCTGTTACATGATTATGTATACTGTGGGCTGATGATACATCTCAGCAATCAGGGATGAAAGCTGTTCCACAAACACAGTATTTTGGCATGAATGGTAAACTGAAACTAAAATACGTTTGCAACTGATTTCTATTTCCTCAACCCTTAATGGCTTCTACTGAGTTGCCGAATCTAACAAAGTAGACATATTTCATGTTTTGTTTTGTTTTTGTTTTTCAGGGTTAGTGAGCATGTTTGCAGCTATGAAACTGCCACATACTTTTTCATGCCAGTAATGCAATTATATTTATGAACCACTGGCAGTATGGCTATTCATCTGGCTTGATGCTGGATGTGATGTCTGGTTAGACATCTGCTGCTATTATGTTTTTCTTTCTCCATACATCCAGTATTTTCACTTTCTGATACTTCACTTTATCTATGCCACTTGAGACTGCATGCAAAGTACTGTTGTACATTTGTGAAGTAGGAGGAGAGCCAGAAAAAAAAATATTTCTCTATTTCATCTGTATAATTCCCTTTGAAATGAGCCTAGCTTATCATATGGCTGTTTCTGCTAGAAAGAGCATAGGATCCAAAAAATGAGTGCATATCTGGAAGACTCTGCCTTAACAAGGAGAAGTGGGAAGGATATACTTAACAAGCACCCTGTACAGATCTGGAGCACAGAGTGTAAAGCTCAGATGTAAACTACAGACTACTACTGCAGGACAGCTATTGGCACACCTCAGATGTAAACTGTAGACTACTCCTGCAGGATAGCTCTTGGTACACCTCATATGTAAACTACAGATTAGTCTTGCAGGATAGCTATTGGCACACCTCATATGTAAACTACAGACTAGTCTTGCAGGATAGCTATTGGCACACTTCAGATGTAAACTACAGACTACTACTGCAGGACAGCTTTTGGCACACCTCAGATGTAAACTGTAGACTACTCCTGCAGGATAGCTCTTGGTACACCTCATATGTAAACTACAGACTAGTCTTGCAGGATAGCTATTGGTACACCTCAGATGTAAACTACAGACTACTCCTGCAAGACAGCTATAGGTACATTTTCGACGTAAACTACAGACTACTCCTGCAGGATAGCTATTGAGCACGTGCAGTAATGTATGAACAGTTATTTGCCTAAAACTGTAAGAAGGCTCAAGGCTGACTGCACCCAGTGTAGTCCCACCCCTTCAGTTACTACATGCAGCTCCATTTTATTCTAAAGTCACCAGCCTCTACTACCCATTACTAGGTTCAAGAGGGGCAGGTATCCATTGCCATTTGTGGTTGTCCAAAACTAACTGTTTAGGTAACAACTTATACATACTACATCATGTAGAATGCACATGCATTGTACTGACACTTGAAATTCTGTACACTGTTTGTGCTGTGTCCTGTCTCAACCCTGTTGCTTATTGGAGGATACTGTTATAACTTTTGTCCATCTATGGCTGCAACTATTGCACCTGAACTCATGTTCCGCATGAACCAGGCCTTAGATAAAAAGGTTCCACTGCATCATTCCATCATCACTGTCAAAATACATAAAGTAAGATGATAAAAAAAATCCATATGAAAATAGCAAACAGCATATGCAACTAAGAGGCGTTCAATGCATGCATAATGCAGTAAAGGAAAGCAAAAACACAGTGTTAATGTAACAGTAGTTAGATTATGCAATATGGTTTTCTTGTAAATGTAACAGCCAGGGCAAGAAGTGCTAATATAACATTTACTACCCTTCCTCCGTCTCCGTCATGAAATGAGAATACCTACTTTATTCCTACAGCTATCAGAAAGGAAATAATGAGTTCTTACAAAACTCATTAATTCTAACTGCCAGTGGGTTCTGACTGAGTATTCCAAAAAGTATTCCATTACTCCTTTGGGATTTGTCTGAAGGCTAGAGATTTGTCTCCAATTAAAGTTTGTCCTAGGGTTGCATTTGCAATAACTGAACAACTAGACTTGGTCTGGAAATCCATGACACTAACTTCAGAGTACTGACTGGGGCTGGCTAACTAGTGATGCAGTGGTCAGTAACTCTGTATCATTCAGCACTGTCTTTTATATAGTGAATAAGGTTTTCTACATAGCTAACTTGTGTTTTCTACACATACTGGCTATACCTTGGGATTTGTCTCACATGAATAAAGTGGCCTGTAACCCAGCCATATACCCTATCACTTACATTCAGGGCTTTATATTCCATAATAACTTGCCTACCACTGAGAAACTGCAGTATTGTTCTCAGTACAGCAAGACCAAGATGCAGATAGCACTGAATGGTAACATTCTGATTCTGTAACCTATAATACTGGAAAAGACAAGTGAAACTGCCACACTGTCACAGAAAGAAAGATGGAATGAGAGCTCATCACCCCGGCTCCCACACACACACACACACACACACACACACACACACACACACACACACACACACACACACACACACACACACCAACACATACACACACACACACACACACACACACACACACACACACACACACACACACACACACACACACCCTACTTTAAATTTAACTGATTTCCACAAAGACTGCATTTGAAAAAAAGGGTCTGGATACCTTCCCTGATCACCTGATAAAGGGGTATTGCAGACAACTTTAGACATGCACACAAATATTTGACATTTACATTACATTTAATAACAGAAAGGAAAAATTTATCTTACCAGTCTGCCCTTTACATATAACAGTTCTGCACCCTTCCTCCCCTTTTGTTTCCTTCTGCACCTGTGCTATGACCCCATGAATGCCCTTGTGCTATCCTTTTCTGCCACCTATTCTGATGTCTCATCCCACAGCTCAACAAACACCTCTGGAAAGAAGTACTTTTTCAGACCCAGAGAATAACATTTTTCCTACAGCCTTCTATTTGTCCACCTTCTTCCCCTCCCTTTTTGTGAAGAGTGTGGGATATGTGGTAGATGCTGTGACAGGCGTGGGATATGTGGTAGATGCTGTGACAGGCAATAGGTTTGGATCGCTATACTAGCAGGACACAAAGGGATTAGAGCGGTGACCAAAACAGGAGACTTGTGTTATTCAGAAGCTAGCCACAGCACAGTTTGTCTGAACTACAGGAAGCATATTACATGCAACTGGATTTTACATGATAAAACTAGCAAGTCTACCAAGTAAAACTGGGAAAATATCTCAATATGAGACCAAATAAATATATATCTCATGAAATGTATAAGCATTTCTGAGGTTCCAAATTTGTATTCTAATTTCCAATATTTCAGATGCCAAGTACTTAAATAACTCCAACACCCCCAGTGCTGGAGATGGAGTTTCACAAAGCAAGAATCACAAAGGTTCTGTCTTAACTTAGAGGTCCCCCCACCTCCATTGATAAACATTACCCTGGCCAGAGGCAAAAATTTATCCATCCAAAGAAGTGGGATAAGAAATGTAAGTATGTTGTCAGGATCCCCATAAACGATAGGAGTCTGCTACATGTTCTGATCATGTGCCCAGGTCAACAGTGAAATAGACCACCAGAAAACCTCTTATAACACTGTAATGAAATGTTTTGTTTGAGTTGGTTGACATAAAAACATGTTTTCCACTGTGAATACAGACAATTTATTTTAGATTAAAAAAAAAAAAAAAAAAAACAGAGCCAGACACAAGACCTGTAGGATTATTTGGCAAGACATAGACTACTGGCAATCACAAAGAAATAACGCTGAAGGAGGTCCATAAATGGATAGGATATTAAAGTTTTTATTTGTACTTAAGACTTAGAGTATTAACTGGTTATGTATTATGCACAAGACACAAATGACTGTAACTTGAGAATGATTGATTTGTAGTTCCTCTGTATGTAAACAGGGAATGTGGGAATCAAACCAACATCTATTAGTTATTTGCAGTTCACTCACTGCCTTAACATAGATTGGCATGTCAGCTGCGAAAAAGGCTTAGTTATAAAATGTTCAGAATGCACAATTATTCAAGTACCCTGCTACCAATATGCAACCAAAAACTTATGTTTTAACAATCACCTGGATTCAGTTAGCAACAGTTTTACACTAGCAAACTCAATAAGGTTCTTTAATGCCTCGTTTCAGCAAGTAAAAGGTAGCTCTCTATGTATTTGTACTGCTTCATTTGCAAACAAAAAATGTAATGAAGCTTTTTTCTTGTCACATATGTATTTACAACCGGAAGGTAAGGAGTTACACAGTCTAGAAATACACCAGGGAATTACTTCCTTTTTTGTGAAACTATTATGTGCAGCTATTAGTTTTACGAGTATAATGTCACAGTTTTTCTTCCTGTTGGCATGACTACAAAGAAATCTATAAAAAGCACACCTTCCTATTTAGCAAATACTGGTGAACACATTCCATATTCATTTGCTCACTTAAATTACTGTAGTATGCAATCATTCTGGAAGCAATAAAAATGCATGTATTATCACATTTCGTCATGCAGATGTGAGCTGTGGTGATATCAACTCCCAGTAGTATGAATTCTGAATTGTTGGATGCAGCTGATGTATACTGGGCTTACTGTCCTTCAATACACAGCTGTGCTAACCTATGCAAGTGAAGAGAATTCACACTGCATAGTCGTTATATCCAGCACTACAAGCCCAGCTGTAATCACATCAGCCAACAGTAACAAACCTCCCTTAGAGAAGCATTAATTACTGATGCAGCAACCACAACCAATGAAAAAATCAAAATTGATCTCTGTAGCCTCATCACTCCAATGTGTATGATAAAGAACCAATAAACATAAAAACATGCTCATAAGTTGTAATCACAACACACAACTCATGTTTTAAATTCTATCCCACTGCAACTACATGAATATCTCAAGGCTTCTTCTTGTTCTTTGTGTTGAATTTATGATTTTTTACCCTTCCAAAATCAACATTTTGCTAGTATTACAAAATGATGTATCTTTAAGCTTTTCCCAGTTTGGGGTCGCCACAGTGGAAATCTAGTCTGCTAATGATTGGCAGAAGATTTTTATGTACCGAGTTGCCAGCCCTGACGCACAACCTTCAACGAAGGTGCGCCCATTTGCGCATGTCTCCCCACAGAAGACGCTCTAGCTGAGAATCTAACAAGACAACGTCTTACTGTGAGGTGACAACCACTCCAAAATTTGCAGAAGATACAGAAACCTAAATTTGTTCATTTATTTTTCTCGGTGATATTTCACAAATGGCTTCAAAATCTTATATGTGTATTAAGTACAGTGAATGGACATAGTGAAAAAAAGTGAACGCAGCAAAAGGAAATCCTTATGGCTTTTAAAACAGGTTTCAAAGGTACAAATTCATTTAAACCTAAGCCTAACCTCATATGAGAACGTACTTTGGCTATCCATCTTGCGTCACATCTTTCTGTTTCATTTTCAATGTTAAATATGAGAATGCTATGTTCGATAACCAGAAGGAAAAGAAAAAAGTAATGTCGATTTTCTTTTTCTGGGTTCACTTTTTTAGTAATTTCAGCTTTAACTATTTAATTGTTTTATTAGTTTTAGCTTTTGATTGGTCTGAGTATTATGACAGTGTTATATACAAGTTTAGTAAAAATGTTATTTCATTAGGGTCTGAAGAAGCTATGATTTCATAGCAAAAGGGCTTACCAGTTTGTATATGTATTAAACTTGGATTTATTTTACCTGCTGCCTACTTTACCTTTGGATACTTTAAATTGTGACTGCTGTGTTTTCACAGTTTGATGTATTTACCTGCTGCCTGCTGTTTGCTGCCTATTATACCTATGGATATTTTGAACTGTGACTGCTGCGTTTTCACCCTGGTGCTTTTCTCTGCAATCCTCACAAAAGAGGTCACATTAAGCTGCAGAATTCTGCACTTAAACCCTGCTTCAGCGGTAAAGGACAATAATGAAATGTGTTCACATTACGCTATGGAGTTCACCACTTAAATCCTAATTCAGCAGAAAAGGATAAGCTGAACTAATTTGGTCATGTTAAGCTAAAGAGCTGAGCACTTAAACCCTACCTCAACAATAAGGGATAGTGCTGAACTAATTCTGTCTAGTTCAACTACAGCACTCTCTACCTAAACCCACCCTCATCAGTAAAGGATAATACTAAAGTAATTCCCAGACATCTACAGAGCTTATGCTGAACAGCAGAACACAGCATCCTCATGTCTACAGCATCTGACCACTGCTTGCTTTTTTTTCTCACACAGTCCAATCCTGCACATACCTGTCAACACACTAAAGCCTAATGGGTTTAATGTTTTACACAAATTATACAGCATCTCTGCATTACAAAAAAAAACTATTTGGGGAAATAACTTTTAACTATACATTTTTTCCTAGATATGTACAGCCAACATACCTGTGCATAAAACTATGCCTTAAATCAACTATCCCACACTTTACCTCTGGTGCTACCCACTGGCATCTTCCACAGAGTTCTAAATGAATCTTCGGTATCTGCACTGCTACCTGCCCCACCTAGCCACACAGCAAATTTCTGTTATGCCTGAAGGGTTGGGTGTTGGGTAAATTTTAAGATGTTTACTCTGCAGACACAAGGTGCAGGGTTCGAGTCTCGCCTTTTGTCACTGTTTGGTTATTGGCTAGGTGTATAATAGTCCATAGACTGATATAAGCATATAAACAAAGACAAACTATCAAGACACCAATCTAGAGTCATGCATTTACATGTTGAAGAAGTCAGCCATCTGATCCGAGTCTCTTTCAGTGGCTCTAAGCACCTCAACTCCCACTTTCAGACATTATCAAATTTTATTCTGGAAGCCCCATTCACTGGCTGTAAGTTACAGAACAACAAGGGTGATTGTTCTTCTATATCAGAATCACATTTTATTTTTTTTTTCACCAGGTAAGTCCAATGGACACAAGTGTCCCTTTTTAAGGGTGACCTAGGAGCAAAGTCTGATGAAGTGACTTGCTCAGTAGTACAGCCAGCACACGGTGTTGGAAGGAATCATACCCTATACTCATGGGTACATGAAGCAGCCTAGAGACTTAATCCTCTATGCTAAGTATCAGATTGCAAGACGTGCTCCTTTGCTTGCTCTTAAGTACAACAATGAATAGGTAGATGGGTCCCTCACCCTGGACATGCAGTCCTTGGGTCTGCAGTACACCAGACAACTCAGTGGGTCTCTGCTGACCAGTTTTAAGTGCACTAAGTGACAAGATGCTCTACACAGCTGAAGCCAGACCAGCGCTGTTACTACAGTTTCTGTTTTTGCTAAACATTACCCCACAAATGACATCAATATCAGAAAGCAGGGTGCATATGTGTGCCCACTTCTATAACCATATTAACCATCACATAACAACTCTGTTTTAGCCATCTCACAGTGGAAGCAATTTCATACCACATTCACTGTGAAATGTTTAGTTACCAGAAGGAAAAATCAAGAGTCTGGCCTACAAATCTGAGTTGTGAGGAGAATGTTTGGAAAAAGGGGAAAGGATTATTTTTGCTCCTTATTAATGCATACTGTTTGCATAAACTGCAGAAAATTCAATAAGTGAGTGCATGCAGATTCAGGTAAATTTCTGCATAGTCTGGTGCCTTAAACTGTAGTGGAAGGTCAATAGTGAGACAATTGTCTCTGCTCCAGTTTGTGTGTCAGTGCTTTTATATTCTGCTTACTTTTTACCTGTTTAAAGTTACAGTCTGCGTCTCCACCATTACCCACTAACATATTAATCTAAAGTTTCTGAAATATCGCCTTTATTCGTATGGACGCCTCTCTAGTTAGCCTGCTCATTCTACCTAACCCTCCCACTTTTTTGCTGTTGTTCTTTCACAAGGCTGTGTCTCTGGCCTCCACCGCTTACAATAATCTGACTTCTAAAACCCCCTTTCATTACTGTTGATTGTTGTATAAGCTATTTATGTACGATTCCCACCCATCATTTTCCATAGATCCATGGACATGCTGGAGGGACAGATTCATAACCCAGAGGCTCCCTTCACTCTGGAATAAAATCCCAGTCCAGGTTAGGCAGAGTCCCTCACTGACTCTCTTCAAGAGGAATCCTGATGAGTGGATGGGAGATCGTAGGTTTACCCCGGGTATCACTTCTGTGTCACTGTTAGACAGAGGCACAGTATACTAACCTCGAAAAAGGGCATAGCAAAATAAATTTAAAATGGGTGGCGAAAGCCAAACACATTCTGATTAGGCTTATAAATGCCCTAGGGCAGATAGCCTAGTATGAACCTATGAACCTATGAACCTATGATACTGAGTGCTCACTCAGGAAACCAGTATTGCTCTTTAGTAAACCACCTTTACTACAAATTGTCTCCTACACATTTTCCTAGAGATCAGCAAATCTTGGAGTCCTAGCCTGCATTCCAGTAGTATGTTCCTTGTATCCAGTGCCATCCAGGCAAAGTTATGTACCTTTGATTGGTAAATCACCTTAGTTTACTTTGAGTGATTGCTTTTATATATGCATTTCATTGATTTTTTTGTAAAACAATTGCTCTTACTCTCACTGTTAGTGCTGTAAGACTGTGTTGAAATTTTATTTATTTATTTTATTTTTATTTTACATTTGTTTACTGGGGTTGTGCAACTGGGAGAGTGCCCATTTTCAGCTGAGGCCCCAGGAGAAAAGCTCCAGTCTAAGCTTACATACAAATAATCACAATAAGTAATGGAAATTAAAACAAACTTGACAAAAAATGAGTATTAACACCTTTAAAGGATAAAAATGTAAAACAAAAATATATACACAGTATCAAATAGAATAAATCTTTAAACACTTGAATATAGACAATATATGGTTGAATGTATATATGTGGAGGAATTTAACATTAGTTAGGAAATTAAGCGGGGAGAATCACTTAGGCAATGTTGTAGATAGTTAGCAATACTTCTGTTATGAGAGTTGCAGCTAGGAATGTAACTACTTATAGAGAAATAGTGTTGTTAGAAGGGATATGTTAACAGAGTTAGTACGTACAGCCAAACTGTATAAGTAATGCTAAGTTAATAATTAACCTGGAGTGTATTGTCTTCAACAAGGGCTTTCCAGCTAGTTGTTTAAGTAGTTTGTGGTAGCATTGCCCTTGTGGGTCTCTTGTATTGTATTTTTACATTAGGTAGAATAGGTTTAATCATCTTATGGCAAAAGGTGTTTGCCTGGTCTATCTGAGTTGGGAATTATAAAAAAAGGACTCATAGTGTAGTCATTTTATTGGCTAGAGGGCTCATTAATTAGTTTCCTGTTTTTTCTGTGCCGCTATATATTTTGTGGGTTTGCATGGGTTTGCAGTGCCCTGTGCAGTAGCAAAAACCTAGGAAGCAAATTTTCCCTGTTGAACGGTCCATACAACTCTACCCCATAAAGCAGAATTAAAGCACAAATACCTTGTGCTCTGACAAGCTTACTGCAGCTAGTTGAGAGTCAAGTGACAATACTTACAGATTTAGTAGAATCCGGTATTGTGTAAACATTAAAGTTAGTAGAATTTAGTACTGTTTAGTATAATCTGCAACATTAAAGCACCCTTATTTATTTGCACCAACAAAGCACCCTTAATAGCCTTCTAACCACAATACACCACCCCCTTGCAGCTCACACATTAAAGGGCTGGCAGTATGGATATTCAGTTTCCTAACTTCTCAGTTTAACACAACCACGACCAAAAACAATTCCCAGGACAAGACCACAATCCAATAAGTTCCACAAATATCCTCTTTATTAAAACACAAAAGAATTGTTGAGCGCTTTCATCTACACAATGTAGATTTCACCAGAACACTTGTTAATACAATTCCTTCACCTTATATACTTTAAAATACCCGCCTTACGAAACCACCTGATCAATTATACCATCAATTAACTTTTAAAAGCATATAAACTTTACTACATTCTCATATTTATAATACCAAGAATTCACATTTTATAGTAATGAAAACAATATAAATACATAAAAATATACATATACAATACATATATAATCCTCACAATACTACTAACAAAACTACCTCAAATCTATAATAAAATTCAATGTAAACTGAAACTAAAGATGTGCATCAATCTAAAGTCAATAATAATACATGTTGATAGTGTATAAAATATGTAAAATAATTCAATAGAAATATATGATTTTATTATAATACACTAGAATATTTCATTGAATGTTGATAAAAAAATGTAATTTAATAAAAAATGTTATTTAATAAAAAATCATAGCCCTATAGTCACATATATACCATTGTTAGTTTCTTATAAGGGGCTAATATCAAGGATCCCCCATTTAGACCTATTATCTCTGGAAGTCGTAGTAAGGTTTTTCCTTTTGGTAAAGTTATAGACCAATGGTTAAAACATATTTATTCCAAGATACCACACATAATCAAGGACTCCTGGGAATTTCTAGGGAAGTTCAAACAGGAATTATGGCATTCGAATTTGTTGTTTGTAACTATTGATATAAAGGAATTGCTTTTGTGTATACCAAGAGTTGATGGTGTGACTAGATTTATTAATAGTTTAAACAAACATAGTCAACTAGAATGGGACAAAACTGACCTCCTATCTGAATTTATTAATATAGTACTTGACAATAACTTCATTTTTTTTGAAGGAGAGTACTACAAACAGATAACAGGTGTAGCTATGGGGGTGGCATGTGCCCCCATATATGCTAACTTGGTACTATTGGATTGGGAGGAAGAATTTGTCTTGGACTCCCCTTGGATGGAGTATATAGTTTGTTATGTGAGATATCTGGATGATTTGTTTATTTTGTGGAAAGGAAATGAGGAGAATTTGGAACAATTCATGGAATATATCAATGGAAGTACCCCTTATCTGCAATTTACATATAATATTAGTAGGACAGGAATTAACTATCTTGACACATACATTTTCAGTGATGGAATAACTTTTCAGTCCAAGATTTTTAGAAAAGATACATTCTGTAATGCATATTTGGAATTTTCTAGTAATCACCCCTATACACAGAAAAGAAGTATCTTGAAAGGGCAGTGTATAAGGGCGGCCAGAATGACTTCTTGAAGGGAAGATATGATTGAAGAAATGAAATTTATTGGTAACTTATTTAGTCAAAGAGGCTACCCAGATCCTATGGTCAAGGACGTCACTGAATATGTTATTAATGAATGGGGAAATAAATATCCACCACTCTTGGGGAGAGATTTTATACTTCGCAATGAAGGTAAATCTAACCCATCAGGTGATGGGTACCAAAGGGCATGAATATTACAATTTGGACAACATGTGGGGGAAGTTAGAAAGATCATAGACAGTAACTGGAATATACTCACTACTGATGAAGGAATTTGTGAGAAATTAGGTGAGAGACCTACTTATGTATATAAAACTGGGATGAATTTCAAAAGAATGATTGAAGTTAGGACTAACTATAGAGACCATGTTGGGAATAAGGCTAGGACATGTACCAAACAATGTGGACACTGTAATCAATGTTCGTTTATTTTACAAGTGGAGAGTATATGTTTAGAAAATAATATTAGAAGTAGAATATTTTTTAATAATGGAAACTGTCAGACCCAACATGTAGTATATTTGGGGAAGTGTACTTCTTGTCCAAGTTTTTATGTTGGAAAACGGACAGAAGGTTATGTAATAGAATTTATGACCACCTATATTGTATTAAGAAGAAAGACAAGAACAATGCACTGTACAGACATTTGGCTGACAGTGTAGGTTGGGATTCATTTAGATTTGCTATTTTAGAAGTGGTCAAGATTAATCCTAGGGGGTTGTGATATTAAAGCTGTTCTGGGGGAAAAAGAGATCAAATGTTTGTGATAACTTCTCAGTTTGGTGGATATGGGCAACTTGTGACAATGCAGTACTGTCTCATGTTTACTGACCACCACTTAATCCTTAAAGAAGCATACATGGTATGCGACAGGTGTACTTACACAATGACACTCTAGGCTAAATTCTTGGGCACAAGTGCACATCAGGTTGTCAAAACCACTCGCACAACAGTCACCTCACACAGTACACAACACACACATAGACTAACATATAGTGAGGTGCTTAAAAGCAATCTTCCTAAACAAAAAAGATCACCTAGACCACCTGTTATCAGAGCTATGCCTCAGCAAACCCAAACACACTCAGAAAAATAAACACACCTAACACCACACAAACTGTTACTTTCAGAATAGTAAGCTCCTAAGGCAGTGATGGCAAACCTATGATATGTGTCAAAGGTGACATGCCACAATGTTTTGGGTGACACACCAGTATTCACCAACACCTGAGTTACCAAGGAAACTGAATGAACAAAAATACAAGAAATATGTGACCCTGCACTTATCTATTAAAACTCACTTACAAAAAGTCATTAACTGATGTTAATCAAATCAAATGCAGTATATTTCTGATGTTAATCAAATCAAATGCAGTATATTTCTTATTTTTTAGTTCAATTCAAAATTACTATTAAAAGTAGGGTAATTTTTGGTGCACTATTTAAGCCCAATTATCAGTGTACATGGCATTTTCTATGTTGTAAGTCACTGATTTTTCTTTTACTTTTATAATACATAGTAGCAGACATGACTGGACTGTATTTCTTTAAATAAATGAATATGCAAAGAATTGTTTCTCTTTTGTTCCTGGGGTGGGGGGGGGGGTGGCACACCAGCAGAGTCAAGATAGGCATTTTCCAAAATGTTGACACGTCGAACCCAAAAGATTTGCCATCACTGTCCTAAGGTAAGCAAACACGCTTCCATGGGCTCTTGCATTGGGGACCCCACTGTACAGTATTCTGTTGCCCCTCTAACCAGGCTGAATAAGGAGAAGATAACTATTACTTGCTTATCTGGACACAGAATCCACCAGATCACGCACATACTTAAGTCAGTACGCCACAGGTACCAGTATGATTCCATCATAGTCCATGTACGTGTAAATGACCTGAGACGTACCTCCCTTGACTATATGAAGAGAAACATTATGGAGCTTTCAGACTATGTGTCTCAGCTGGTATGAGCCTGGCACTGAGCAGCATAATACCATCATCGAGACTGAAGAACTAAAAAGATGGTTGAAATATGAACACTGCTCGTTCCACAGGACAATAATCACCAACGGTTTATTGTAAAACACACGATATCAAGTTGAGCGCTTTCGACTGTACCCCAGTCTTCATCAGAACAAATAAAATATCTAAAAAAGTGATATATATACACATACATCTCCTAATCATACAATGAAGTAATTAATTAATTGATGAAAAAAACGCCAAAAAGTTTAAAGGTACATGGTCATAATTCATACAAACTATGTTCCCTACTTTAAAATCAACACATCAAAAACCCAGATGTAAACATACGATTCCTGCATATGAATAAAATATATAAATGCAAAGAATGTAAAAAAACATAAAAAACATATAAAAGTATATACACTAAACTGATGCTCTCTCTATAGGTGCATATGTACTAAATGTATTAGTGTGAAATTAGTATATGCAACTCATATACTAAACCATGACGGGATGGAAACTACAGCACGGGTGAAAGTGCACTACTAAATAATTATTCCAATGCTAAAAAAGGTTTGATACTGATAAAATCATTGAGACCGGGTGGTCTCGTGGAGTCCGTTAATATTTGCCATTTACTTTCACACAATGCCAATTTCATTTTCCAATCCCCTCCAAAAGGTGCAATGTCCACCTGTTCAATAATAGAAAATAAGAAGCTATGGTCGTCTCCCTTTTCTAATATATGCCTATATAATGTGTTTTTTGTGTCATGCTTCCCTATTTTATACAGGTGTTCATAAATACGCCTGTTCAGCTGTCTCTCAGTCTTGCCTATATAGTGTGCATTACATGTAATGCAGACAGCCAAATAGACCTGTTTCGTTTTACAATTTCCTCTCTTACACCTGATGGTAGTATGACAGATGTCATCAAGTTTAATAGTCTTGTTCAGGTTAATATATTTACACTGTTTACAATTTCCACATTTAACAGTGCCCTTAGATGTGTCTTGTAAATGTGTAGTGTAACTACCTCTTTCCAATAACCTCCTCAAATTTGGGGCTGTTTTAAAAACACATCTCGGTTTTGTACCCAATATTTGATCCCTGTCCATCACCATCAAAGTCATCCAATGTCTTTCCAAAATTTCTTTAATAATATATGTACTGGGAGTATACATAAGTATACAAACCCTACCTAGAGATGCACTAAGTGTTCCCTCATGTTTAGTCAATTTATATGAGCCTAAAAGGGGTGGATATTTACTTCCCCATTCATGGTATACATAGTTGATTCCTTCCGCGACCATCTTTTCTGGATAAGCTCTACGGATGAACATATCCTTAATAATTCTGAGTTCAGAATCCAAGATGTACATATTGGATGACATCCTCGCCACACGTATACATTGTCCTTTGATCACATTTTGAAATACGTGTGGAGGGTGGTTGCTACTGTAATGGACGTAATCATTTGAGAATGTGGGTTTTCTGTAAATTCTAGAAGTAAACCCACAGTTGTCATGACTCAAAAGTACGTCCAAATACGAAATTTCTGTATGGCTGTATTCATGTGTGAATTGTAAAAACTCCACAGTATTATTTAAATACACCATGAATTCCTGCAGCCTGTCCTCTGAAGCCTTCCACAGAATGAATATGTCGTCCAAGTACCTAACATATAAAACTATATCTTTATAAAAAGAACTCTTGAACACGTATTCAGATTCCCATTCGGCCATGACCAGGTTCACGAAGATGGGGGCACAGGCAGCTCCCATCGCCACTCCCCTGGTCTGCCTGAAGTACTCTCCTTGGAAGGAGATGTAATTGTAGTCTAACACAAGTGACATCATGTCACATATGAGGCTGATTTTCTCCCAAGAGAAACCAGTATACCTGGTGAGACTTCTTTCGAAGTATTCCAATCCTTCTGTCTTAGGGATGCTTGAAAAAAGGTCAACAACATCTACAGTCAAATAAATCAAGTTGGTATCCCATATGTCATTTGTTATAGCACCCAAAAATCTCCAAGAATCCTTGATGATATGTGGGATGCTATCATATACCTTCTTGAGCCAACTATCGATAAGTTGTCCTAGTTTGAAGGTTTTCGACCTGGAACCTGACACGATTGGTCGAAATGGAGGTTGTTCGATAGATTTATGTATCTTGGGGATACCTACCATCTTTGCTAAAACCGGGTAGTCTACTTTCATGAAGGAATATGTATCGTTGGAAATCCTATTATCTATAAGATATTCCTCAATAATAAGGTCAATACGCTTGTGCCCGATGTTAACTTGATTCAATGAGATGTTCTCATAGTTTCCTGAATTGTGAAGTATATTATATATCTCCTGATTGTAGTCGTCAGTAGAAAAGATCACAACCCCACCTCCTTTATCAGGTTTCATGACCCTGATGTCCCTGTTAGTCATGAGGTCGAATAAACATTTTCTTTCCATACTGGTTAAATTGTCAGATGTAATATTCCCTTGGTGTTGCATCTTATTGTATGTCCAATAAATGTCATTACACACAAGTTGCTCAAAATTGTGCACATGAGGGTTGGAAATCGGCATATAAGTACTTTTTTTAATGAGCTCAGTCCCTGCTATACCTTTAGCCTTAGTATTCGAATCCGGGTTTTTATCAAATTGTAAAGCCAAGTTCAACTTCCTACAATATTTTTTCACCTCCTTAATACTATCCAATACATTCCATCCCCTCATCGGTATGAACTTCATACCTTTACTTAGTAATTTAGCACAAGTGTTATCAATCTCCATGGTGGTGTAGTTAAACACCTTAAAACCATCATGTATAATGACTCTAGGTTTAGAATAGTTAACGTGTTGATCTGTCAGGTTCACATCATGCATAGTCATAGAAGTATTGCCTGTCGTCAAAAGATTATCGGCATTTGTAATGTTCCTAGACTGATTTAAGTCCTGTGCCATTGTTTTGGGACCCTCCAAGCTGGGTAGAATCTTCCCCCCTGAAAATTTTCTTCCCTATAGGATTTATTTGGTTCATTTCTCCTGGATGGGTATTTATTATGCATATCAGGATCCTTGTGCCTTGGCCATACATAAGCCCTATCCTTCTTGTAGGCCTCCACATCATGTTGTATTTTCTTATTTTTCCTGTCTACAATATTCTGCACATTGTTGTCTGCATAATAATACTGCTTCATATACAAATCCTTCAAACTATCATAATCTTTATGCTGTGTGATAGTAATGTTGATATGTTCTAATTGGTCTGCTAACATACTCAGTTTTTCATGTACGTGTAAATGACCTGAGACGTACCTCCCTTGACTATATGAAGAGAAACATTATGGAGCTTTCAGACTATGTGTCTCAGCTGGTATGAGCCTGGCACTGAGCAGCATAATACCATCATCGAGACTGATGCCACAATATGAGCAAAAATGATAGATTTTAACAACTAGCTGTCTTTCTGGTGTCAGTCTAAGGAGATCCAATATTTGTCAGCTTGGGAGGACATAGTTAACAGAACATATTACTTTGCTGAGGATGGTCTGCACCTCTGCCCTCTAGGCTTTTGAATACTGGCTAAAACTTACCACCCCAATAGTGTCTTTTTTTAGACAATGTTAAATTGACAGCAAAATCAACTCAACTGAACCTCAAGGTGTTACTGCTCAATGCCAAGGAGCCTAAATAACAAATTGCACTCTCTCCATGCCCTCATCACACAGGAGAATACAGGCACCTGTGCAGTTACCAAGACGTGGTTTAAAGTGGCAGACAGTAAGCCAGCAGTGCAAGGTTTCAGTGCAATCCCAACTTTTAGACCAGTACCTGCAGACAAGGGCTAAAGGGGGAGGTGTCACAATATACATCAATAACAAGCATATATCTAGTGTGGTCAAACAGGATGACGTGTTTGAGTTTCCTTCACATACAGATCACTATAGACAAAATCCCATACCATATCTTAGCCAGCTATAAGTCGCCCTCCATGTCCTATGAACCTCACAATGCATACATGAACCTAATGGAGACATGGAGACACTTACCATCCAACCTAACAACCGACTCATGGGAGACATTAATTACCCTTCTATAGACTGGGCTCCTGCATGGCTTCAAATCTACAGGCACAGACATTCCTAAATGTCCTAAATACAAACACCCTTGACCAAATAGTAAATATTCCCACTAAAGGCTCCAACATACTGGACCTTGTGCTTACAAATATGGGAGAATGCCCCCCCCCCTGCCCCCAGAAAAAAGTCTCATCTTTCCTGGTAAGGTCCAACCATAATGCTGTCTGCTTCAAAATCAAAATCAGTTCTGTAATCCCATTAAAACCAGTAACAGTTAAGAACTATTCCAAAACAAATTACCTTTTATGAAATGATTGTTTGCCAAAATTCAATGCCCCTGCAAACCCAAAGAACACAGCAGCTTATGCTGAATTGGTCTCAGAAACTCCATACAACCATGTCAATGGCAGCACAGTGGCTATTGTACCTACCAAAAGTAAGCCCAGGACTACCCCCAAAAACAAACCACACTGGTGGCATCACAAATTAAGCAAGATATACAACAAAAGGGAAAAAATTCAGGAAGGGTAATTCTCATAAAGATATAAACTCTCTTCTCAAATAAATAAGCAACTAAGAGGGTTAATTAGGTCAAGAAAAGCTAACTTTGAGGTTAATCTAGTATCCCAGGTGAAAGATAGCCATAACACCTTCTACAGCTATGTCAGAAACCTCAAGGGCAGCATACGGCAATGTGATAAACTGGTGGCTAATGGTTCCACATTCACCAGGTCTGGAGAAAAAGCAACCTATTAGCAGACAAATTCAGTTCTGACTTTACCCCCCCCCCCATCCCCTCAAAAAAAAATTTCAAACGTAAAGCCTCCAGTTATAATTAGGTAGCATGAACTGGCTGTGCTCATATAAAAGCCGAGAACATGCCTCATTGTCCCCCAATAACATTCCAGGATGCCTCTAAAATATGACTTATGAGGACCCCTGGAGTCACTATGTAACTATAGTCTTAAAACAGGCTTTATAACATGTGAATGGAGGACTATGATGGCCCTCACCCTTCATAAGGAGGGCCTTCCATCAGATCCTGGAAACTTCAGACCAATTAGTCTGACTAGTCTTATTTACAAAGCCATGGAAAAAAATATCATGGAAATTATAAACAAGGACATAGAAGACCTCCAGACACTAGATCTATCCCAGTTTGGCTTTGTCAAAAGAAGGGGCAAACAGTGCATACTGCCTACCCAGATCTGGCTAAAGCATTTGATACAATACCCCATTCGGGCATTGTCAACAAACTTATGGAACTAGGTATAAACCCCTTTATTTATAACACATCGGATAGACAGTTGGCTCACTGACAGGACCCAGGAGATTAGAACTGGTGAGACCACCTCCACAAAGAGGCTGGTCATCAGTGTAGTCCCCCAGGGTTCTGTGCTGGGCCCACTCCTCTTTGGCATCTACTTCTTAGATATCAAAAGCAATGTCAAAGCTCCTTGGCTAACCAGGTTCGCAGATGATTGCAAACTGGGAGCAGTCACTGAATTCCCCCAAGATGAGAACACCCTTCAGGAAGGTCTAATACTGACAGCTCGTAGTGTGAAAGCCATGGCTTAAACCTCAATACCAAGAAATGCATTATAGTACCTTTTGTGAAATCTACCACCCTGAGTGACTACTTCATCAATAAAACACCTTTAAGAGTTGACTTACTAGTCAGGGATCTGGGAACTCATGTAGATAGTAACCTAGCCTTTAACCAAAGTGGGTCCAAGACAGTAAGAAAATCCTTCCATGTTGCTCAACGTATAAACAAGGGCATGAGTTGGAATTGCCTAGACACAGTGAGGCTCTGCTGAGCCTAATTATGATAGCTGCCAAAAAAGCAATAACTAGAAAATGGAAATAAAAGTCTTAAACCAACTTTACTAGACATAACTAAGATAGTAACACAGAGTTAAAACAACTGGAACTGGGATCTTTAGAAAGGGTAGGAGAAATTACACAGGAAAAAAATGGAAAATGTGGGACCACTACATGCAGAGGAGGAATGATGTTTAAAAGAAGGCAGGGTCTGAGTTAGCCATGCAATGGTTGACTGACAATGACTGGATAAATTAAAATTGATGTATAACATTTACAGCTACAGTTGTGTTGGCACGGTTTGTAAGGTATAATGTTCGGAACTGAGATTGTGCCACTGTGATTTATTTTCATTTATATAAATGCAAGATTCTCTTTGTCAACCATGATAATTTAATAAAAATGTTTATTGAAAAAAAACTTATAAGCAAGAGCATTGTATCCAGGTCCAGAGAGGTCATCATACTATTATACTCGGCTCTCATCAGACCCATCATAGAGTATAATGGCCCCTTCAGTATGTACCCGACTAGACACACACAGCAACTGGAATGTCCACAAAGGTTCTTTTCAAAAAGAATACAGGGAGTGAACACAATGCCCTACACTGACCGCTTCAAAGCCCTGTCTCTTTACTGACTGACAAGGCAAGTGAAACGTGTATGCTTGAAGGTTGCAAACGTGGATATATGTACTAACAAATGCCTCATCATATTTGGATATTAACAGCAAGAAGGATGGGGGAATTAAAAAAAAATCAGGAATGGAAATTTCTAAAGCATAACATAAGAAGCCTCTCCAATCTCACAAGGGACTCAGGTCATCAGCTAACCTCTATTACAAGAGTACACAAAAGTTACATGTACAAAATCTAATTTTTTAAAGTACCACATTCAAAACATGAAACAGTTACTGAGTATTAGTTACAGGAGAAAGCAAATCAATCTGTTACACTTCCTGTTTCTGATCAAGCATTGCATAGCCAGCCTGTGTGCAATAAATTATGCACTACTTGCAAAAATACTTTTGATTTACCCAAGACATCTCCTTATTCCAGTCTAAGGCACACTAAAAGGAAACAAAATAAGAAAGCATAAAATACATTTAAAAATACAAATATCTAACTGCACAAGGTATTTTTAATTAGTCCTTTTGAATTCATTTTTATTAATAAATAAATAAATGCAAGTGTCTAGTTGCATAAGGTATTTAATTAGTTCTTTTAAATCAATCTGAGGAAAAAGAACAAAGAAGAAGAAGAAGAAAGCATGTTCACTTTTATAACATTTCATATGCTTGATGATTTATTTCTATGTGATTTTTCTCTTTTTATCACCAATGACTCTCAATCTGCTAGTGGCCCCCCACTTCCATATATTGTGATAAAGTAATGCCTTGCATGTCAAAGTGTCAGCCTTCACTTCCTTAATGAGATGTGGCCTCAACACCTCGTTCTACATTTAAGTGGCAGTCTAGAAACCTATCCAGCAGCTTTACATTATGGCCAGGCCATGTTTAAGATGATACCAATGCCAGAGTACCCACTTCTGACTGTATACTGATACACCACTTACAATGGTCTGGCAGTCAGTTCTCCCCACAGAGCTTCTTTGGTGGTAGATTACGACTGGTGAATAGTGTAAACGCAAAACAGCTATTGGTCAAAGATGAAACAGAAAGGAAAAAAAAAGAAGAGGCTCATGAATTATCCAAAAAACAAATTATGCAGGTATTACCTATTACCAGCTCATGAAAGTGGTTCTGTGGTTCTTTATGTGAATTCAAACTCCCGATTAAAAGAATACAAAATTGAAAGATCTGTCACTCAAGGGATTTCAGTACCTAGTGCAGCTAGGTACTTGTATTTTAACTGTGTAGGGTGCTACTTCCCTCAGCAACATGCAACACTGTATTTGAAGACAGAGGCTTTTTCAGTTTCACTTTTTCCTGCTACAAATCGTATATACTGAAAACCATCCAAGCGTAGCAACATAAACTGCTTATAAGTCAGTAGGGGTGAACTGGTATTCACTTTTTTGTGCTTTCTTCAAATTCTACTATATTATTTAAGAAACAGACTGCAGTGCTACATACTATCTTCTTCATTTATTTTGTATTAATTCCTATAAACCAGAATTTATTTGTCAAAAGTTTACTATTTAATTATTTTAAGAAATTATAACAGCATTTTTCTGCTAAATATAATTCACAATATTTATTTATATTTTTTATATTAAATACTACAAACCAGGAGGTATTTTAGTGCAAAACACAATTTTACTCCATTAATTTAAATTTTTAAATTGGATGCTAAAATCCAGGAGCTATTCTATACCCCTTTTCTCTTGTACCTTGGACTAAAATGGAGGGTCAACAAACTAGTCTTACCTTAGTTGCCAGCCTGATAGCACTTGATTACTCAGGCAGTGTAACCATTACCTGATGTATACAGACAATGAATTATTGTCTGTATACAGACAATGAATTATTACTTATCTCAACATTACCTACTTGTAGGAGATTCAAGTACTTAATTAAACTAGAGACCACCCTCTCAAAATCTAACATATCCTGTGAGCAACATATGATAGCACACCATTCCACACAAATGTACTCTAAATTATACTTTCCGGCTGCCAAAAAGTCCTTAATCAAGTGTCCAATGCCCATTAAAAACAGGAGCCCATGTAAACTAAGCACTACAACATGTATTGGTACAACCATAACTAACAGTTTCCATGTGGTAGATTATCATAAATGCAGTGCATCAATACACTTGGGAGAGTTAAATAAAAATGCAGTATTGATTGGTTAGTCCATAACCAGCCACACTGAGTCTACTCTTACAAGGATAGATAAAAACAGGGTTGACAGTGAGTTGTCTTTCAGAACAGCTGACATTTCAAGGGCACTCAAGGACATTAAATCAGACAAACATGATTACGATATAATATTGATCCATGGGGAGGTAAACAACCTGGTATGCCAACCCATGGGGGTTATACAAAGAGACATGTCAGAGCTCTCCATGCATATCACAAATTTAGGAAAGGCCTTGGTGTAGAGCAGAATCCTTCTTTCATCAAGGACGATGTTGAAGTAGAAAGAAAAGATGATTGGTTTTAACAACTGGCTAAAAGGCTGGTGTCATTTAAGAGGATGCAATATATGTCAGTGTGGGATGAAACACCCGATAACTCAAACCGCTTTTCAGAGATGGATTGCACCCCTCATTCCAAGGCTTCCTTATACTGGCAAAAGCCTTTGCTGCCCCCATAGTGCCTTTTGTAGTCAAGGTCCAGTGAATTCAGCTCCCAACCTATCAATTAAAACAAATCAAGCACACAACCACATCAAGTTAGGTTTGTTCAATGCTAGGAGTCTAAATAACAGCTTAACTGACAGTGATGCCTTCTTGCATTTGGAGCACATTCATGTATGTGAATTGTTAATGAAATGTAGTTTAAATGTTCAGAGAACACTCCATCTATACATGGGTTTTGTATATACCATGCCAATTGAAACTGTGGTGGCATATCCATATTTGTTAGAGACCACATTACCTCGAGGAAAACTCAGACAGTCCTAGAAACAGAATATATTGAGATCCAAATTACACTAAATAGGATCAATTATCAGATCATAGCTTGCTATAGGACCTCCTCTGTGTTCCATATTAGATTCCTAAATATTCTGGTTGAACTTAGAAATGCCATCATCCTGTCAGTCTATAATTACTCAATGATTAACTGGGAAACCTCAAACATAAGATATATCCAAACATTCTTAGACTTCATAAACAAGAATTCCCTTGCCCAAATTGACAAATAACCAACTAGAGACAAAGTATTTTAGCTCTTGTCCTTACAAACATAACAACTGTATGTACTACTTCCATGTTATTCCATTCAGTTGTTAAGTCTAAATGAACAATATCTGCAAACCTTCAGAAGCAAATATCACTGAATTCAAGGATTTCAAATGTACAGACATTCTAAAATTCGATAACGAAGTCTCCACATTCATACATTACCCACTATGTTAATGTGGCAAGTTCATATGCAAACAAATTCCATTCAGACCAGGATAAAAGTAATAACTTAGTTATTTCAACTTTATCAAAACAAAATGGGAAACTTACGAGCAAACCGGCATGTTGGTCCACAAGCATAAATAAACTATACGGTAAAGAAAAAAATTCTTAAAATACAAAGTAAAACTAAAGTCCCTCAAATCAAGGATAACATCAGCACATTATTAAAGGAATTGAAATATTAATCAGGAAAAGAAAGGTATTCCATGAACTTAGACTAACATTGAAAGCTAAATACAGCAATAAATCTTTCTTTAGTTACAAGAGGAATATAAGGAATAACACTCAACATCACTCAGATCTCATTAAAAAGGAAACACCCACTTGGTTCCAGTTGATATTGCCAACATACTATCAGATTCAGTGCAAACTTCATCCTAGAGACAACTATACCAATCCACATATTCCTGAAGGGCTCACCTCCCAATTATCACCAAAGAATATTTACTAAATTTGCTTTCTATAACAAAAAATACATCTTCCTTAGGACCTAAACATATAGCCGGCTGCCTAATAAACAACACTAAACAAGCTCTGACAGACCATCCCCCTTAATCTATTAAACCTGTGCCTAGCAAGACATAAAGCACATTTTTGATGACATCACTTCACAAGGGTGGCCCCACCAATGACCTGGGAAGTTTCAGACCCATCAATCTAATGAGTCTCATGTGCAAAGCCATGAAACACATCATGTCATAACAGACCTGATTAATGCTGATATTAAAAATCTTATGAGACCATGAGTTGGCACATTTTAAAAATTCCCAACATAGTAGTCTTTCAGAAATATTGGGTGAGCAAATGGCTGTAAGCAATGAAATGATTATTTTGAGCTGTGATACAGGATTTTAATTGTCTACACGTAGTAAGGCCTTATTAAGTTTAATTCAGTTGATCAAAATCTACTTGCATAAAAAAGATAAATAAACTGGAAGATGGATCTTTAGAAAAGGGAAGGAGCAAGTTACATAGAAGTAAATGGAAAATGTGGGAAAAATGCATGCATAATAATGTTCAGGAGGAGTGAGGTTTAAGGGGAGGCAGGAATTCAGCAATTTTTGAAATGTTGGACTGATGATTGTAACAAAGAAAATATATGTGATGTATATTGTATTTAAAAGGTAAACGTTAAAATGGTTTATTTTATTTTCTGTTAATGTATATGTGCTTATGTCTTAACTGATAATTTAGTAAAGGTGTTTAAAAAAAAATCTTATGAGACCTGATCCCCCAACAGTTTGGCTTTGTCATAAATAGGTCCTGCCTGATGAATTTGGTAAATATTTTCAAGAGGATGACATGGGCAGTGGACAGTGGTCATGCTGTCTGTACCACTTACCTTGACCTTCCAAGGCATTTGGAACTAAATTTCATGCCAACATAATAGACAAAGTAATGTTGTTGGTCTTTCGGCTTTTCCCAGTTAGGGGTTGTTACAGCGGAACTCTGGTCCGCTAATGATTGGCAGTAGGTTTTTACGGTACCGAGTTGCCAGCACGACGCCCAACCTTCAACGAAGGCACGCCCATTCATGCATGTCTTTCGGAATGCCACTCAACCGCGGGGAGAACTTGCAGTCTATACACAGAAGGCACTCCCCGCACTCCAGCCAAGAATCGAATGGGAGAACCTCTTGCTGTGAAGCAACAGCACTACCACTGCACAAAGTAAATACACTCCAAATCGATCCCTACATAGTTATATGGATTCCAAATTGGTTGAAGGACAGAACATACACAAAACGAGAGTGGTGGGTGCTTCTTCAGAGACCAGGAAGGTATCCATTATAGAGTTTCCTCAGAGATTTACCTTGGGATCTCTGCTGTTTGGCATCTACTTTTTGAATCTCCAAATCACAAAGGAGGATCTCTGATTAACAACATTTGTGGATGACTGTAAATTGGTTGTCATTCTCATGTCCCCTACTGACATCAACGGCATTCAAACATAAATTTTCATTTATTAATGACTGATGTACTAGAAAGGACTCAAGTTAAATGCCAAAAAGAACAATCCTGTACATTTGGTAACTTATCACTCCCTCCATCTTACAGTATGGCTAGCACCCAACTTCAGATTGAAAATGTAGTAAGAGATCTTGGAACATAGGTAATTAGTTCCCTCTCATTTGGCCATCATGCTGAAGGATGGTTAGAAAGCCGTTTTACCTTGCAAAACCCATTTCAAAAGGTTTATCTTCAAAATCAAAAGAAGTCCTTACTCCCTAGTACTTTGTACTGATTAGTCCAGTCACAGAATACAATTCCCCCTTTCAGATGTGTCTCACTAGACCCATCAAGCAACTGGAGTGATCACAGGGGTTCCTAACTAAAAAGGCCAAGGGCTTAAAAAGCCTGACATACAAAGAGACACTGGAAGCTGTATCACTTTACTCAGTATCCTATAGATTCCTTGTGGATGAAAATGTGACTTAAGGGATCCACTAATACAACACCCCTATACATTCATAAATCAAATATTACTACACATACTAGGACCACAGACCAGAATCTTTTCAAACAAATAAATGAAACAAGGTAGGGAGATAGATTTGTCATGCAATGCCTACCCCTTCTCTGGAACAGACTTTCTCTTCAAATGCGATTCAGTATCTTTCTTCTAAAGGGAGCTAAATAATTTGAGGGACACTTAAATCCTCTCCTGACATGAACAGCCCATTCCTCCTTGAAAAGGGAGGTAAGGCCTAGGGTGGGTACTGCAAAAGTGTTAACAGCCTCCTAGCCCAGCTGTCTTGTATTTTCAATGATTCTATGAAAATGGCTTCCAAAGCAAATCCATTTGCAAGTGCAGAAGTGCTGCTTGGCTATTACTTATATGCCTATAAAAAGCACATCTCATAAGTAAAACAGGAAGTAAATGAACCACATACACTGATTATAGTCACAGTCTCTATCAGTAGGTCTCCAGTAATAACCCAAAAACTGTACTGCAATAATTAGCCTCACTAACATGTTCTAAGAGATAGCACTGCAGAAAGAACAATTACTTTATTCATTTAACAAAAATTTAAAGCAACAGGAAAACTTTGTTTCAATATTTTACTTGGGCTACAAATATATTTTTTTAAGCACAAAGCAAGGCCTCTGACTCTGCAGCATAAATGGATAAAGACTCAATTACGACTCAGGTGATCCGAGTTCAATTAGTGGCTTAAGTAAGATGGAAGCTAGTGGCTTGTGCCAGCTCACCCATGTGACTGTGAGGGGATGGTAGCTGCAGTCAGGTGATGGGCATCATGCCAACTGATGTTACGCAGCACTAATATGGCCAAGACTGGTGATCTAAAACCAGTGACAGTATTCCTTATACGTTGTTGATAGAAACATGCACAACCAAGATGAGGATATAGGGCACATTACAGTGACATGGGTGCTCACTCAGCCACCGGGATTAGTTTAAGTCACGATACAAATACCCTAATAGCCAGGATGACATTGATGGCACAAATCATCTTCATGGCTGCCTGGATGATGGTCTTTCCAGTTGGATAATGACTTTGAGACACATTGGGAGAAGGTCTGATAGTCAGCAGGCATGGAGACAAAAAGGACCGAGACAAAACACAAATAGCTAGAAACAGGACTGTAACCTACTAAGGGCATCAAAGCTAAGTGTCTTATTAAAATATTAATAAAAAGAGTATCACCTGGCATATACAATAGCAAAAGTATATAACATAGCAACAGAAAACAAGAAATGTTTAAAGAACAACCACACAGAAAATGAGAATGACTTCTGAGAATATTACTAAAACAGAATATGAAATGCCAGACACAGGTTCATAAGCTCATACTGCAAGATGGGGATGAGAAAACAGAACAATGCTGACTGTAAGAAATAATATAATAAATTATATCTTTCATATGTGTAGATCTTTTACACAGAGATTTACAACATTATGTATTATAATGGCCAACTTTCTGTATAGCGCCAGCTGTTTTGTTGACACAGTTTAGTCAACAAAATAACTGATTAATATTTTTGCAATATCTCTACGTTACCAGGGTTGGGGAATATGCTTTTTTCCCAGGTAGTGTGTGATCTCAGAGTTGGAATATATAATTTGTAAGGGGTGTACAGGGTGCACTGTGGATTGCTCCCTGCAAAAACATAATTTTCTAGTTGCATGCTCTGAACGTATTACTCATTGTCGTTGTATGTCAGGTTCATTGTCAACCTTTTTCTTCTTTCCTTCAATTTTTTGTGTTGACATTAGTGACGTCAGCATTTGGATGTTTACATATTTTTAATTCCACCCATATATCTATATGGGTGCATTCATATACAGTGAATACACCCATCATCGACATGCTAAATATCATCATTTTTACTTCAAAATTGCATATATCAGCAAGCAACTACAAGAAATGGCCACAGTGCATGCAAATAAACAAACAAACAAACCAGACATTGTGTTTTGCAGGGGGGTAAGTCCCTCTCCACAAACAGCATGCTAATTATATATACTAACTCTGAGATCACACAAACACATGGTAAGAGAATATTCCCCAACCCCAGTTATTGTTCAATCTCAGACACCTTTGTCCAGCTATTTAGTTGATCATAAATGGTCAACTAAACAGTTATCGACCAAACACACATACTCTGCCAATGGAATGGAATGCATCTATATCTATCTACATACATACCTACATATATATATATATATATATATGTATATCTATATCTATATATTTCTATATATATATATATATATATATATATCTATATATGTATATCTATCGATCTATATATATATATATATATATGTGTATACATATATATATATCTATATATATATATCATGCATACAAACACACACACACACACACACACACACACACACACACACACACACACACACATATACACCTGTATGCACCCGTGTCTGTCTTTATCTGTCTCTCTCTGTGTGTACAAAAATATAATGTGTGTATGTATACGTCTGTGTGTGTGTGTGTGTGTGTGTGTGTGTGTGTGTGTGTGTGTGTGTGTGTATGTGTACATATATGTAAGATTGTAGCAGTCACATTGACTCTCTAAAAATGTAGAATATGAAATGCATAACTTTAACATGTTCAAAAGTATAAATAGAAAACAAATGAGTCCATTCAGATGTATTATATCACTCTGAGGACATTAGAAATAAACCCAGTTCTCTGGCATTACTAAAAAATAATAAAGATACTGACATAGAGCCCCATATCACTAGTTTGGTAAGGAGAAAAATAACATACAAGCTAGAAATAACTTTAGAAAAGCTGCTGGATTTGCCAAAAAAGACTACAGTCAAAATAAACCTGAGATGTATAAACAGGACAAACTTAAACGAAAAAAAAAAAGCAAAGAAAGAGAGCTGTACAATGGACAAAACTGAATTGAGTGAAACAGTTAACACAGCAAAGGGGATTAGATATAAAGAAAATGCAGGCATTATAATGTGAGGAATTATCATATGAAAATGGATCTGCATGTAGAAAAATGCATGAAAAAACAACAGAAATAATCATTTTGCTACAGTAGGCAGAATTAGAAGTTTTAAGGGATAAACAACAGCACCAAATAAACAGATTCCAGATACAGAACAAATAGGACAGTGTAGAAGAACAGGTCAATGAAAAGGGCACATAACAATGACAGAGCTATAATGAAGGATGACATTGATGAAGAGAACAAAATATGTGTAAACACTACAAGTAAAAATGATGATGTAGAAACAGGGCTGGATCCAGCACAAGATGATCTAGACATCTGCTTAGGGCCAGTGGTGGTTAGGGGGGCCTGGCATGGCTGTAAAAGTAACAAATAAAATGTTCTAAAATTTGAAGTGGTTGTTACTCCCACACCTTCCACCTTCAGCAAGCATGAAAAGGAAATTTCTTCTAAAGTGGTTGTTCAACCTTCCTGCGTCAGCATGCACCTTTCCTTTGAGCAAGCACATCAGAACTTACACACCTGCCTGAACTGAGGAGAGAATGAAGGAGAAGAGATGTGAAGGTGCTGTGTCAGAAATGGAGATATATGTTTTCCAAGGTGTGTGTGTGTGTGTGTGTGTGTGTGTGTGTGTGTGTGTGTGTGTGTGTGTGTGTGGTGTGTGTGTGTGTGTGTGTGTGTGTGTGTGTGTGTGTGTGTGTGTGTGTGTGTGTGTGTGTGTGTGTGTGTGTTTATGAAACTACGCTCCAAGATGATTACAGGAAACTTAGGTAAGGTAAATTACACTGGACTGCCATTAGTCACTAATACCAATCATTACTGTGTTATAGTAACTGCTCAGAAAATACATATTCTTAGTCTCGAAATCCAAGGAGCACTGTCTGGTTAAATTAATTGCTCAAAGTCACAATGCAGTCAAATTCAGCTAAAAAGAATCAAATCCTGCACCCTTGACTACAGGAAGCCATTCATTAAGAGTTTAGAGACTTAATGCATGGCACTAACTGACAAATTTTCCATAATTTCTTCATTTTCTGATAAATCACTTAGGGCAACAATCAGTCAGTACTGCTAGTCATTAGAGTTTTATAGTTGTTGTTCAGAAAATGTTATAGAGGTTACAGACATTTACATCATTATGTATTATTAAGGCTGACTTTTTGTATAGCTCCAGCTGTTTTGCTGACACAGTTTAGTTAACAAAATAACTGATTAACATTTTTGCAATATCTCTACATTACCAGGGTTGGGGAATATGCTTTTTACCAGGTTGTGTGTGATCTCAGAGTTGGAATATATAATTAGTAAGGGACGTACAGAGTGCACTGTGGCTTGCTCCCTGCAAAAAACATAATCTTCTGGTTGCGTGCTCTGAAGTTACTTGGAGCTAGTTGGTTCTATCTAAAGGCTCTGAGCCATCGACAAACTGTTCCCTGTACAAAAAGTACAGGGTTTGAATCCTTCCACCTCTATTTGCCTACTGTGTGCCTTTAATCAAATTACTTAGAAGGTGCTCCTGGGTCATGTTAGCAAACATATGAAAGGAATGGTATTTAAAATGTGGGCCTTTCCCCCTCATTATTTTTGGCTTTTCCGGAATTCTTTTTGTAAACAGCTTTAATGAATTATCTCTTAACACACAGGCAAACATATATTTATATAAAAGAAAACAAATCATATGAACATATTCCTAGTTGCAAACATTATACATCACATTTTTTTATAAATATCATCAATCACACAATGCATAACTTGCTCAGTCACTGCCTTCCCTTAAATATCACTCCATATCTAAAACATTATTCTGCATGTATTGCTCCACTGTTTCATTTTTTTTCCATGTAATTTGCTCTTACCCATTTCTAAAGAACCGACTCCCAGTCCTTTTATCTCTGTTACAATATTCAGTACTTCAAATATAGTTGGTTTAGACTTTGATTTCCATTTTTTAGTAATTGCTGTTTTGGCAGCCACTAGAATTAATCTTAACAAAGATTTACTATGTCTAGGCAATTCAGATTTTGTATCCCAGCTCAGAAAATAATAATTTCTTTAGATAGATCCATTTGCTAACCCAATATTTCTGACAGAGTACTCTGTAGGGAATTTCTGAAGCCAACTAATTACACTTCCAAAGCATATATTCCCAGTTACCTCTTTCTTCCCCATCATACCTACAACATTTGCCATCTACCTGTAAAACTACTTTGTAGTCTGCTTGGGGTATAAAAATACCTATGCAAACACTTCCAAGTAAAAATCTTAAATCTTCTATGAGACATACATATATCCTCCCATTGTTTCCTTGTGAATTGATTATCTAATCTCTCTTTCCAATCGTTTTTAACCCTTTCTGATTGATTCCTATAGTTATCATGCAATATTTTATAGGCCACACAATTATTCCTCTTTCCATTCTATTACATTTCCCTCTCTAGTTATTTGCTCCCAATACTTTCACTCCTTTGCCAGTGTTCTTCAATAAATTTCAGCTCCCTCTTGTTTATTGTTTGAACCCCTAATTGCAGTCATCCCTATGTCCTTTCTCCATTCTCATGTTGGCTTAGTTCTTAGAACACTATCTCTACTTTATGAATATAAATATTCAGTAGTAGGAATGTATGAAGTAGTAGGAGTATTCTGTATAGCTGTTATTATTCTCCTTAAGGATCTGCATCCAAAATCTCATTCTCTCTCCTTATTTCTTCAATATCCCCCCACTCATCATCATCCCTTTCCACTTTGAATTATAGCTTTCTGCTATCCCTTCAAATCAGGTAATTCTAATCCACCTTATTCTTTTAGAAGAATAATCTTATCCCACTTGACCCTTGTCTGCTTCTCTTCCCACATAAATTCCTTCCATTCTTTATTAATTATTGCCCACAACTTCTTCTCTCTTATTTTTACATAAGCAGCACCCTTCAGTTGTGCCTCTTCTTGGCCAGTGAGGTTCCCCTTACTCTGCCATACTTTAACCTTTGTCAGTCCCTTTAAATAATTCATGTTACTTCTTAACCATATCTGTTTTTCTTTTATTTCTATACGATTTTTAAACTCCACTTTCATTTTATCCCACTAACTACCTATAACTCCTGAAGAAACTTCTGTGTTTCTTAATAACTCTTGAATAATTTCTACCACTCATTCCTTACATTTCTCTCTTTTTAATGGGTAGCTTGAGAATTGCCAGTGTCTCATTTTTTACCTCATTAGCCCGCACTTTTGTCTTAGTTGTCATTGCCACATGATCCGAAATAGTTACTGGATGTAAGTTGAAGCCTTCAATTAAATGTATATGTTGCTGGGAAATATAATTTCTATTTAATACAGCTCAGTTACTGTACCTTGGGGAATAATATGTAAATTCTCTCCACATTCCTACTACTGAATTCATGTCTCCCATACCAAACGGTTTCATAAAGTTCTTCAGAAATCTACCTCCTTTGTTATATTTTCCCTTCTAGGACCCCAGATACAGCCTCACTGTTGCAAATCAAATTCCAGTCTACAATTATAAGTACTGTTCCCTGCTGAAAGCTGATTATTTCTCTCAAAAAGTTCTTAAGTTCCATAACAATAGCTTTAGGTGGAATACAAATACATGCCAGCATAATCCTCCCCCCTTGCCAGTAGCTCCTTCCTACAACACATCTACTACTACTACTACTACTATCATTTTTCCTCTTCTATCACTGTTGGAGCTCATTTAGCAATTAGTGTAAGTACTCCTCCCAACTCTCTTTTTCTCTCTGATTCTCTGCTGGATACCCCTCATGAAATCCTTTCTTTATCAAATTCACATGCTGATTTCTTTCCAAATGTGTCTCCTGTAGCACTGCTATTTGCACTGTGCATTTTTTAATATAATTCAATATTATTTTCTTTTTGTCTATACCTGTGAGGCCATTAACATTCCAAAATAATAATGCTAGTGTAGCAATTATGATAAGAAGTTATAATTCTACCTGATATATATGTCAGATTTATTCTTCCCTGTTATATATGACAGATTTTTTTAAATGTCTATTTCCATTAACCTATGCCCCATTTTACAAGACTTTTTGTTTTAATGAATACCCTCAAGCAAAAAAATAAAATAAAAAAAAACAAGCACACCATCAGAACAAATCCATAACCTATTAACAAATGCACAACACTATGTACATTTTCAAGTAATTAAGTATAACCCTCCTGATAGGATCAACTGTCCAATATTGACAGCTGCACACACAGGCATTGCCTAACCTAGGTTTTGTCCAGAATTCTTGAGCATTGTCTCACTTCATTGCTGACATCTGCAGGAGCACAGATGTGCCTTCCATGCAATGGGCCTAGTGATGCTGGCACTGCATGAGTTATGCCATTACTGAGGGTGCCACGTGTAGTAATGTCCGTCCTCATTCCATGGGAACAGCTATAGCAAAAATCCATCTGTGGGAACATGGATTTACAAATGCTGCTCTGTCCTGCTAACTAGCCTGTATGTTATTACATAACTATCACAGTGTGTATCCTCAATCCATGGCAGCAGCTATAGTAAAACTCCACATGTGGGAACATGGAGTTAGAAATGCTGCTGTGACCTGCTGACTGGTCTGTGTCCTATCACATAGCTTTCACCTCTGTTAGGGAATGGAGATGGTGAGTCAGTGCTAGAGAACAATGGACTCTAGGGGTCTACCTGAACTGCATTGATTCTGACATTTGTCCTGCATTATGAGGGCTCTGGTGACTCCACGGGCAGGAAGTGAATAGGATATACGATTCCTGCCCTATTTGAGGAAGGGCCAAGAGTACTCTCCTGGAGTTGGGGATGGTCATCTCCATGACAGACTAATTCTAATCCTTCAAGAGAAGAAATAAATTAGTCAGAGGAGGGAAGGCAAAGGATCCATTGAATGACTTTAGGGGACAATATACCTGTTCCTTTTTTACCATCAACACAATTTCTAACTTTTGAAACATCTACACCTTAAGTTAATGCCTAGCAAAGATTATTTTGGGATTTATATGCTGCTACCTACTTGTGTAAGGGAAAGTATGAGTGTACCTCTTAGAAGGTCAATTTACTTAGACAGATTTTTGAAAGAGTAGTATGATTTATGCATTTAATGCCACTGATATGAATACTGGAACAAAACCTGGTCTCTGACAAGTTGGGTCTGCATACAAAACGACAAACCACTATCCTTCACAGGGAGGCAGCTAGGAAAATCACTTATGCCAGCAAGGGACCTGATATTGTCCAGAAATACAACCATGACTTAAAGGATGCTACATCTGCTGGTGCTTAGAAGACTGGTCTTTTATTACCTTTTTCTAGTCCTTCAATATTATTTTACACTTTTTTTATGGTCTGCAGCACAAAACATCTTACAAGTGTGGAATGTTATTGGTTTGTTAGGTGTCATGTGACCAGTGGGAAAAAATTAAGCAGTGTTGGCACTAACTCTACCAGTTTGACAAAGTTCTCTCAATAGGTACAAAATCAATAACACACATTTTATTATTGCACTTCTCATATTTTGTATACATGTATGTAATATATAACATATACCTTTAATTTCTGTCACCAATACTACATTTTTTTTTTCTTTTCATGCTCACTTTGCATTCATTCTGCATATTTTTCTTTCATACTAACTTATCTCAAATGCATTTATTTTGTATATTTCCTATAGCTTTGTTTGTTTATATTTTTTACCATTGTATATTTTATTATCAGTAAAATTAATCTGCTGTTGTAATTTGTATTCTGTGGGTCTTTTCTCCTCTCCAGTGAGCATGTGTTCTTACCCAGTTGGACTACCCTGGTAAACAAATGCCAATAAATACATTTACTTCAGCTTCCTCTTCTGTCTACTATACTGATGATCCATTACAAAAATGTCTTAATTCTGCCATATACAAACATCTGTTTAGTTAATATGCAGTGTGTCAGTCCTTATATACAACGGTGCTTTTCTGTTTATCAAATTATAATGGGGAGAAAGTCCCACCACAAGATTCAGAACATTGTGCATAATGTGGTACTGTATTAACTTGTAATAGTTTTCTTTCTAATGAACTTAGGTTGCTTATCTTATCACCAGTATCATACTTTCATCATCGCATTTCCCCTTTAAGTTGTTTATTTACATTACACTGTAAGTGTTGTTCTGGCTTTGCACTTCAATGTATTTTGTGTGCCTTGTATTACACATACATGTACCAAGTTTTGCATATTAGCATCCTTGTTCCTTGAATCATCCCGCCCACCAAGTTAACAAACACAATCATTGTCTGGTTATCCAGATATTTGGGAATGAAATTAGTAAGAATCTCACTGTATTTTTTTCTGCATTTCTTTTATTGCATGTAGTCAGCCTCTGGCCACTGCTTCAGTTTCTACTACACTACAACTAGGCCAACATTCTCACAGAATAAAAGCAGATCACTATAAAAGCTGCTTACAAGGCTACCAGGTATCATAAAGTAGAAATAATGTCTTCAAGAGAAAAGTAAACTGTTGTTGGTGCCATCATAATTTCTTAGATATACAAATTACAAATTCAGCCCAGAGACACAAAGTATTTTGCCCATATCCACAGGTTTTGCAGATATTGATGGCTACAAGGCTAATGTTCTCTTCAGCTACTGATTGTCACATACAGACTACCCTGCACATTTCTTGAATTCACTACTCCTAGCATCTATGATCTGTTGCACATATAAAAACATCTTGTGTTTAGTAAACAATATTTAATGACATATGTCGAAGACTATGCTAATACTAATGTAAATGCTAAAGGTTCAGTTTAGTACTTGGCTAACAGCCCTTGTAGGCCATTTTGAAGCTAACCAAAATTCCTGTTCAGTGCTTCAAATTACCTCCTTTGCTTAGTGTTTAGAATAATCTTACCCATTCATAGACTATATTTATATTAACTCTCATGGTAGTAACTATGACCATACAACAGATATTTAGAAAGTCTCCAATTGTGGTTTAAATCATTTAAAATCTACTTCTGTTCATCTGGAGTAGCACAAGGGGGGCCATGAGGTAAATTTCCTATTACCCGTCCATAGATCCAAGTTGCGCTTGAATTTGTACAGGAATGAGCTTTGCTTTACATGAAGAAGTAGTCTGTTTCAGAGTAATGGTATCCCCTGGGGGGATATACATTTGTCTCCAAACTGTTCAACTGATGTTCCAAACAGCATTAGATCCATGAAATGGGTGTTTCTGATGATGACTGAACTTCTGACATGTAGTAAGTCCTTCAGTATTGTGTCACAGAATGCCTTTTATGCCAGACATGGGTCACTTCTCAGCAGTCTGGAAGAGATCAAGTATAGCCACAGGGCTTTGAGGTGGTCCAAGTAGGGCAAATTATTTAAGCCCAATATCCTTTTGTAAGGTTTCTCTGTGGCTGTTCCAGCTGCTGCAAGTGTCTGCACAGACACTTGCCAAAGTGGGCATTATGAAGGCTGAGTAAATGGGGAAAATCACATTCATGGACCCGGAAGTAATCCCTTTGTTAATGAGCTGTATGACATATAAGGACTTCCTCACCACAGGACACATTTCATTTTGGTCGAAAGTTAGGTCACTGTCCACATAAGTTCCCAGATTGCAAACAGCTGGGTTGACTCTTAGGGTTGTATTATCAATTTAGCAAGTTCCATGCAGCAGTTGATTTCCCATATGATATGGTAATGCATTTTTTGGCATTTAGCTTTAGACCATGATTCTGGAATTAGTTATCTGTTTGGGATAAGCCTTCTTGAAACATGAACATGGCTCAGAAGAACTATTTACATAGACATGGGATGCAACATTCTACAGGTTCAAGTAGCAATTAAAATCTGCAAGATCTTTCTCCAGCCTATGTGCTATATACTTTACTTGCAATGTAATGTACAATTATGGGGCAGCACAGAGGAACAGCGAATAGCCCTGTTGCATGTAGGCACTTGCTTTTTCAATTCGGTTCATAGACTGTCTTTTATATAGACTCTGCATGTTTGCCCTGCGCGCACATGGCTTTCTGTCAGGTACTCCAATTTAGTTTTACATCCCAAAGATGGCCTGTAGGTACGCTAACTTTCAAATAATTTTTTTCAAAGGTGTGCATGCTGGTAGAAAGTCTAAGTGTGTGAGTGTGTGTGTGTGTGTGTGTGTGTGTGTGTGTGTGTGTGTGTGTGTGTGTGTGTGTGTGTGCATGTGTGTGTGCATGTGTGTGTGTGAGTGTTTGTGTGTGTGTGTGTGTGTGTGTGTGTGTGTGTGTGTGTGTGTGTGTGTGTGTGTGTGTGTGGATGTGCGTGTACATTCTGCAATGGGTTGGCACCCCATTCAAGATGATCTTCTTTGTCTTGCACCCATTAAGTGCTGGGACAGACTCCAGCGTCCCCACAGCCATACACTGGATTAAGCAGATATCTGGAGAATGAATTAATGCAAATGTAGAAGGGCAAGGAAAAAAGTAAGAAAAATCAACTTACTACTCCACTGGAGAAGGTTCCTACATGATTTACTCAATGACTATGTAGTGGTTATCTTACATTTTTTCCCTTCGTATAAATCAAATTTCTGTCTTGGTTGGGGATACATTTGGGGAAAAAATTATACATTTATGATGCAATGGGAGGGTTTAATAAAAGAAATGGAAAAAAATGTCTTCTGTGTAAGATGTACAGATTAGCATTCAGGAAAATTATTTATCTAGTGAATTCTGTATTAATGGGAAAAACTGCATTCATGTCAGAATTTTATATGATCCAGGAAACTGGAAAAGGAAATTGTGCAATTGGTGTTTTCTATCATATGGGGTTCAAGATTAAATCCAAAGGAAAGAGGTGTGTTGTACATGAGTGAAAATGAAGGAGGATTGGGGATACTAAACCCAGTTGTTTATTCTGCTTCTTTAAACTTATATAGAGTATTAAAGTGGGTAAAGGAAGAGCATGAGAAATTAATAGTGAGAATGTTTAAATATAAGTACAAAAAACTTCTGGGAGTTGACAAGAATAAGAAAAATAGAAAAATAATATGTAAATGAAGAAATTACAAATTATCAAGAAAACATACTAACATGGAAAATAAAAATTGATGATATACAAAAAGATAGCGGGCGTGGTATAATAAATGTGATGAAACAATATTTTTATGTAAATCCACGGGAAAATTTACCAGAAATGATTACAACCATTAAAGTCAGGTAAAAGTGGTGTACCAAGGTAGAAGGGTATGAAGAGCTTGGTAATAAATAAGTTACCAATAAAGGGGAATACGCCATTTAAAAAGAAAGTTGAAACAGTGTGTTTATTTTGTGGGGAGATAAGGAGAGCAGAGCATTTATTTTAAAAGTAAGAAGATTGATGAAACTCTTGAACAATTTTTATGAAGATTTTTTTTTTGAGAATATCACATAAACCATATAGATATGAATAGGATTATGTGCAGATATAAGTACAAGAAGAAAGAATATGTGAGAAGGGTAGATAACTATTTATTAAATGTAATTTGGGTTATTTGGAATAAAAGGTTGAATGAAATTTTGTTTAATGAGAAATGGATTTTGGCAGATATATTGCAAAAAAATTAGACTGTTTATGGAAGAAGGAATGACGGACAATTATGGAAGGAAAACTGAAGTTTTTTTTTAAGAAAAATGATTAATAGTACAAAAATTGAAATGTGTGTGTATGTATATACCTCTAAAAATGTAGAATTCTGTAAATATATAAATATGTGATTTTTTTACATTGTGTTAAATAAAGGACCCCTACACTTTATGATATGTTCTGTGGGATCTTTTACATTCACCTGAGTTACTACCAACTCAAGCAGATAAGACCTTGGCTAAATGTCTCATCTGAAAGGTGGCACTAATGCTGTACTACAATGTCAACAATCTGAAAATGAATCCAATCACCTGGAGTAAGAATAGAACCCACAACCTTCTTATCTTCCAACACCAAAGGTGAGTATGCTACTTGTTGAGCCACTGACTGCTAACTCAAGCTGGTGCTGCAAAGCCTTGATGTGATCTGTATACAATCATCAATGTGATATGGCTAAGGAGCTCAAGCTGTGACTTTCCTAACATTACAAAAGAATACTCTACGTCTGTAGGTTTCTCCAGAAGCAGTTGAAAAAATAATGAGGCCTGAATAATACAAACTGCCTGGAATAAGGAAGGATACTTAACAGGCTGCATAAGTGATATGTTTTTGATTGGATATAAAAGGATGGGGCACCAGGGTCTTCCTAGTCCAAATAAGCATCTCAGTACTTCTGGTGAGAAGAGTGCAAGTGCTCTGCCCAAACTAAAACCTCTACTGTCATCCTATGTAACTCTTCAGAGAAGTAGCCATGAATGAAAAGCTTCATCATCTCTGCTACCTCTGAACTTAATATCCCAGTAACCACAATTGGTGCCAGGGAGAAAATGCTTTCATGTAACTACATCACAATAGGGATCAAGGCTGGTAACTACCACAAGGAGATATAGGAGAGCATCTAGGGAATCAGCGGTGAAATCAACAATCCATACACTTGACAGCACAAAAGTACAACAGATAATGATGCATCTGTAGGATGATGTATCTGAAGGACACACCAAAAGCAACATCTAACAACACAAATAAACCTACATGTAGAGATAAATGGGGTCCGAATGGAGAGATGAAAAGTCAGTAATCAAAGGAGAGTAGTAGTGCTGAAATTTAATTCCTCCTTAAGTCTTGGTGAGTACCTTCACAAGGTGGACCCCGTTTTTTTTTTTTTTTTTGCAAAATCAAGGTGACATATAGACTGTATTTATATAGCATATATCATGGACGAAGTAGGTCAAATACTAAAAAAGATAGCTGGTTGCACAGGACCCAGGATAAAAAAGTGCCCAATCCTGGTAGGCTCACTAGAGCCAGGACTGGAAAAAATGACAGTGTAGAATCCTCAAAATACAGAAATATTCCTACAATGGGCCCAGGCCATGCCCAGGGGCAGGATGGCCCCCCTGTTGTAGAAAGAAGTAGCAGTCCAAAAAAACTGATAGGCCAAAGAAGAGCCATAAAGAAGATAGACTGGACTATTGAGGATACGAAAGAAATTATGTATTGTTACTATTATGCAAAAAGCCCAGAATTTCCAGAGACAAGACATAAAAAAAAATTAAGAGAAATTAGAGGAAAGAACAATATTTCCACAAGGAAAACTGTCAGAAACTACAAATGAAAATTTATGCTCATTAATACAACAGATTTCTGAAAAACAATATATAGATCCAGAAACTTTGATCTGTTTGGAAAAAGAAGCATCTGAGGAAGTGCGAAAATGTAAACAACAAAACCAACAGATATTTAAAAAATATATAAAAAAGAAATATGGACATGGGAAAGAGAGATTTCATATGGTGTAATATTTATGCAAAGAAGAAAGACAAAATAATCAATATAAAGAAGGCAGCCCCAAAGATATTCAAAGAGAAATACAGGCAAAGACATCCAGATATGGAACATTTCACAATAAAAAATAATGTCACAAAGATGGAATGTAGAAAATAAGATCAGTAAAGTAGAATTTATGGAGTGCCTGCAAAGTGAAGGGTTTGATGTAGAAGGTCTAACACAGGTTATGTCACAGCATGATGGAACGAATCCCCAAAGTAATGAGAAGCAGGCAGATCAGGAGACATCTGAAGAAGGAATATGGACATGGGAAAGAAAAAGATATTTAATATGATGTAATATCTATGCCAAGCAGAAAGCAAAACTAACCAATACAAAAAGGGCAAAATTAAAGCTATTTGAATAGAAATGGAATCCAGACATGGAAAACTTTACAATACAAAAAATAAGAAGACAAAGGGGAAAGGTAGAAAAGGAGATTAGTAATAAGTTAGAGAAATAGAAACTGAAGTTATGGAGTACCTGTGAAGTGAAGGATTCAGTGTAGAAAAGCTAATGCTGAAAGCACCACAACAGGACAGTGCAATGGATATCCAAATTAAGGGGAAACCAGTGGAACGAAAGCAACTGGTTAGGTGCCATATCAAGATATTTTGGAGCCTTCCACAGGAAACCAGTATAAACATTCATTTAAAGCTAGACAGCAAGGGAATGAACAGGAAACTGTGGGAATTATGATGCAGTCAATGTTGAGGAGTGATAGGCCAGTGGGTTCCCATATGACAGAGCAATGGATGGCACAGGATGAAATTGAAGAGAATGTGCCAAAGTTGCTATAGAACTTTCTACAGAATGCCAGCAGGGAATGGAAAACAAGGGATGTGCCCTCAGTATGGAAGGAAATGAGTTAAGAGAAGAGTTGCTCGATTTAATAGGCATAGATAGATTAAGAGCAACAAAAGAAATAGACTGCAGAACATCAATAAAACCCCAAAAGTTAGAAGTCTGATAAAACAAAGGAATACAGTAATTAGGACTGTCCATAGAGATCCATGTGATATAACAGAAGTAAACAGGATATATTACTGTGCAGCTAAATTAATAACTGATAAAGTTCTACTACAAGAATACAGGGTAGCGAGGAAAAGGAAGAGGAGAAATCGAATACCATCATGAAAGTATCGAATAGAGAAAACTATAAAGCAATTAAGACAAGAAGTGTCACTGTTACGAGACTATACAAGAGGGAATAGATCAACAAAAATACTAAGAAAGATAGTTGTGATAAACGCAATGTGCAGTATTAGAACAGACAAGGATCTATCATGCACCATCGCAAATAACAAACTAAAAATTTCAGCACAGGTGGAAAAACTTAGAAGATACGCAGATAAATATAAAGGAAAAGTACAAAATACGCAATTTATTAATGACCCGAAAAAGTTTTATAGAGAATTGGGAAACAAGGTAAAAGAAATTGAAAGACCAACAGAAAAAAGAAGAAATAGATACATTTTGGAGAATTATCTACGAAGATCTTGTGGAAAATAACAAACATGTTAAATGGATAGAAGAAGTAAAAGAAAGAATAACAAGTTTAAACATACAGGATATGAAATGGGATGAAGTAACAGCCAGAGAGATTGAAACGAAGTTAAGAAAAGCCTTTAACTGGAAAACCCCAGGCCCAGATGCAGTAACTTTTGATTAAAAGTATTAACATCTTTGCACGAATATTTAGCCATGAGTAAGAACTATTTATATGCACACTGAACAGACACCAACCTGGCTAATAACAGGAAAAACAATGCTCCTACTTAAGAGTGAACCTGCAAGCTACCCTAAAAATTATAGACTAATAACCTGCATTCCGACAACATATAAACTATACATGGGAATTGATGCAGACAGAGTCTATAGTCATTTGGAAGAAAACTCTATTACGGCAATAGAACAAAAGGGCAACAAAAGAAAGGCATATGGAATATAGGATAATTTGTTGTTAAATAAAGTCATAGTGGAGAACTGTAAAAAAGGGAAGAATTTAAGTATAGCATGGACTGACAACAAAAAAAATTTGATAGTATTCCACATTCATGGATAAAAGAGTGCTTAAAAATGTATAAGATATACCCTACACTGATCAACTACATTACATTGACCATGGAACAGTGGCAGACCACCTTGCAATTAAGCCATGATAAAGGACAAATTATTATTCCAGGGATACAAATTCAAAGGGGGGTATTTCAGGGTGACTCTCTGTCACCACTACAATTCTGCCTTGCCCTTAACCTATTAAGCTGTCTACTTAACAGCTTAGGCTATGGTTATAATTTGGCTCCTAGAAAACAACAAAGGGTAAAGACTTCTCATCTTCTCTCTGTCAATGATTTAAAACCGTACAGCTCATCAGATGAGGAACTGAAAGCACAACTGCAAGTTGTCAAAACTTTTTTAGATGATATAACAATGTCATTTGGTCTTGATAAATGTGCAAAAGCAATCTTTAAGACAGGAAAACTGCATCACCAAGTAAACATCACTTTGGGACAAGAGTGTGACATAAAAGAACTCGAACAAGAGAGAGTGTATAAATATTTGGTAATTGATGAAGGATCAACAATAAAACATTAACAAATGTGAATAAAACTTAGTAAGGAGTACTTTAGAAGACTTAAATTAATCCTGAAAACAGCATTGACATCTAGGAACAAAATCCAAGTTGTAAACCAATTTGCTCTTCCTGTCCTAACTTACAGTTTTGGAGTGACTGACTAGCCCCAAAATGTGTTGATAGATTAGACAGGAAAACAAGAAGGATGTTTCATGCTCCCCAAATGATTTATAAAATTAGTGCATACCAAGATTATATATTTCCCAATCAGAAGGAGGGATGGGCCTCCTTGACATTTATTACATGTACAGATCTGTAATCGTGGGACTCCACACATATTTGCTGACCTCACAAGACCCAAATATAGTGAAAGATTTGAAAAATGAGGAGAATAAATCTAAGATGACTTCCCTGCTTAATCTAGCAGAAGCATATCAGTGTCAAGCAGGAATGGTAATCAAACCACAGGTGGATAAAAAAGTAGGCAGCAACTGAGTATGCCAAAAAACAAAAGAAAGAATATAAGGTGAACAACCAGATGAGAAGGCAAGAAATGTGGAAAATGGATAAATACAGTTGCAAGTATAGAAAACTTCTGGAAGAACCTCATGTTGTTCAGGAATGAACACAGGCATGGCTAAGGAGAGGCGAATTCAAACCAAGAGATGAAAGATTAATATTGGCAGCACAAGATAGTGGGCTACATACACGTTGGTTTACAAAGTCCACTGAACATGTGGAAGAAACAGACAAATGCAGGTTTTGCAAAACAGAATAGGAAACAGTTGCATACCTTGTTGCTGGTTGCGACATACTAATGGCAGAAGGACTGTATACTGAAAGGCATGATAATGTGGTGAGGCTGTTGTACTGGGGATTGTGCAAACATTATGTACTGAAGTGGCTGAAAAACACTGGAAACATGAGCCACAAAGCATCACAGAAAATGATGAAGTCTATATCACATGGGATCATCCATTACCAACAATTCAAAAGATAGATGCTAGAAAACCAGATACAGTGGTCCAGAAAAAAAAAAGATAAGAGTAGCACTGATCATTGAAATCACCACACCCAATAATTATAGTGTCCGGTGTACAGAGAGACACAAAGTCATAAAATACCAAGATTTGCAGAAGTGAGAACAGTATATGGAAGAAAGATATCCAGATAGTTCCAATAGTAGTAGGAGCAAAGGGTCTCATAAAAAAAGAGTCTACAATCATATTTAGATATCCTACCAATGCATGTAACTCCATATGAATTACAGAAGTCATTACTGGGCACATTGTGGGTGCTGAGAAAAAACCCTTTTGGCTGACATCAAAGAGTGAAACAATACTAATTTCATGCACTTTAACTGTACTTTGACTTAGGAATGGGGTCCATTCTAGTCATGATATTAGACACCCAAAAGATTTGGAGCAATTAAAAAAAATGCCTACACACATTGATCTTAAAGTCCATAAGGTAAGCAAACATTTTACCTAATACTCTTGTCATAGGGATTCTACTGTATGACACACAGATGCTCCCTCTCACCAGGCTGGATAAGGAGAAGATACTAGTTAGTTGCTTATCTGGAGCCAGGATTCTCAACATCATATACACACTCAAGCCACTGCACCACAGGCAATAGCATGAGTCTGTCATGGACCATGTGGTTGTAAATGAACTGAGACCTACCGGCACTATATTAAAAGAGATATTATGGATCTGTCTGAATAAGTGTCACAGACAATTGCGTACCTTGCACTGAGCAGCATTCTACCTTCACCAAGGATGATGCCACCATATGACTAGAACATGGTTGAGTTTGATAATTAGCTTAGTTTCTGCTATCACTCAGAGAAATCCCATATCTATCAGCATGGAAGGACATGGCTTCAGGGAATGCTTTGCCAAAGATGGTCTGCACCTGTCTATCCTGGGGTTTCAGATACTGGCTAAAACTTTATCATGTCCCTTAGAGTCTTTTTTAGGCAATGTCAAAATGGCAAAACTACCAGCATAGCAAAAAAAAAAAAAAAAAAAAACTCAAAGCAACCTTAAGGTTTTACTGCTCAATGTTAGGAGCCTAAACAAGAAACTCTGCACCCTACAACCTTTCCTCATTCTGAAGAACTGAAAAATGTAGTTATCTCTGCTGTTACCGACACTTGGTTTAGAGCGATCAAAAGTACTTCAGCAGTGTAAGGTTAAAGTGCCTTCCACACATTTAGACCAACAGTGGCACAGAGAGGTTGGTTAACACAATGATGCCCTGGAGTTCATCCATATCCAAATCTCCACAGGCATGGTTCCTTACCATGTCCTGGCTAGCTGCAGGTCACCCTATATTACCCACTTAGCTCACAACTCTTACCTAGACCTACTACAGGTGCAAAAAACATTCAGCCAAATACCATAGATATGGGAGACTTTACTTCTGCACAGACTGTGAAATGTATACTGCCTCTAACTCAAGGGCACAACATTTCCTGAACTTTATCGACACAAACATTTGGACCAGACAGTGCACACTCCAACTAGAGGATCAAACATATTGGACTAGTGCTCACCAACATGGGACAGTACTGCACCCCATCATGTCACTTCCTCGTTGTTGATGTTGAAACACAAAGCTGTCTCCCTCAAAATAAAAATTAACCCAGAAAATCCAACTAAACCTGTAACAGTTAGGAACTATTCTAAAACAAACTACATCCTATTAAGCGACAGTTTGTCAAAATTAACAGTTCCCCATAAGCCCCTAGAACATAGCTACCTATGCAGAATTATTTACAGCAACCCTTTACAAACATGTATATGGCTGCACTGAGGCTGCCATACTTACCAGAAACAAGCTGAGATCTAAAACCAAAATCAAACTCCAGTGGTGGAATCATTGCCTTAACAGGATATATAACAAACAAAAAATGTCATGGCCAAAATCAGAAAGAGCAACTCTCATAGAAACAAGAGCTCTCTGAGTCAACTAATCAAGATACTAACAGTTCTTATAAAGTTTAACAGGGCCTATTATAAGTTCAGGACAGCCTCCCAAGCTAAGGACAATCACAAGGCCTTCTTCAGCTATGTCAGGAACCTTAGAGGTAACACTCAGCAGTGTGTAAAACTGGTGGCAAATGGCATAGCCTTCACTGACCAGGGTGACATAGCAAATCTACTGGATGAAAAATTTAACTCCAACTACACCCCCGATGTGAAATCCCTGCAACCATATCCCCCCTCCAACTATCAACAGGGTGCATGTCCTGGTGGTGCTTGCTAAGGCCAAAAAAATTACTTCGGTTGGCCCTGACAGTATCCTTAGTTGCTTCCTAAATAGCCTAAATCATGACATAAATGGACCACTTGAGGCAGCTATATCCTCAAGCAGGTTACATGCCAGGTGAATGAAGGGCCACAACAGTCATTCTTCCTTATTAAGGGTAGACCATCCACCAATCCCAGGAACTACAGACTCATCATTCTGACAAGTCTAATATGTAAAGACATGGAACAAATTATCATGGAAATGATCGATAAGAACACTGGTAACCTACAGAGACTGGAACCCATCCCAGTTTGCTTTTGTTAAGGGAAGGTCCTACCTACTCAATCTGGAAGACTTCTTCAAGAGGGTCACCAAGGCTATGGAAGTTGGGAAAATGGTGCGCACTGCCTACCTTCACCTGGTCAAGGCATTCAATACAATACCTCACTCAAGTGTTGACAAATGCTCAGATCTAGGCCTAAATCCCTGCATAACTCATTGGATTGCTGTCTGGCTCACAGATAGGACTCAAGAGGTCAGGATTGGTGACACCACCTCCATCAGGAGACCAGTCATCAGAGGAGTAAGTACCCCAGGGGCCCATGCTGGCTCCACCCCTTTTTGCCACCTACTTATCAGAAGTCAAGCTTAATGTCAAAGGTCTCTGGCTCACCAAGTTTGCAGATAACTATAAACTGGGAACTATCATAGATTCATCCTACAAGAGAGTCTAACACAGATAAATAACTGGTGTCAAAGCCACAGATAAAAATTAAATGCAAAGAAATGCATTATAAAGCCCTTTGGGGAATTATCCATTCAAGTAATTTACTCCAGCGATAAAACACCCCTAAGAGATAACCAGACAGTTGGGGATCTAGGAACATATGTATACAGTAATCTGATGTTCGCCCAACATGTAACCAAGATATTAAGAAAATCATTCCATGTCACCCATCTCATAGACAAGGGTATGCCATCCAGGTCCAAAGATGTTATAGTACCACTCTATTCAGCCCTTATCAGACCCTTCATTGAGTACAATACCCCCTCTGGCCTGTATATTAACAGACATTTGCAAATGTTGGAATACCCTCACCACAGGAATGCAGGGTCTAAATACCCTGTCCTACACAGATTGCCTTAAGGCCCTATCTCTGTACTCAGTCTCCTACATCTTACTAACAGGCAATCTATGCCCGACATAAAGGCATCCTTAGATCTGCCTCTGATAGATCTCCTGCACATCCACAGGACAAACGGAACAATAAACACTAGATCTGAGAACCTGTACTTTGCCTGCAACATAAATAGAACAAGCTGGAGAGACTGATACATGTCTCAAAGGATCTCTGCACTATGGAATAAGCTCCCCATCGTCATAAAGCAGAGTTAATCCCTGACCCTGTTCAGATGAAACCTTGATTACTAGATGGAAAACCATAAATTCTCCCGAAGTATAGTCCTCACATCTCTGACGGACAGAGGTCAGCAGTAAGTAAATCAATCCCCAACTAGCAAACCTTTCCCAAATTACCCTTAGCTACTTCCTGACTAACATGCCCCACCATACAGGCATCCAAAGAACTTGGGGACAAAACTGGGTGAGGTTGCACATCTAGGCTTGTAAAGATCTTGGTGGTCATTAGCCTGGTATAAACCTATGAATCAATGAATCTGTTGTTTAGAGGGAGAACTGTGCTTGTGGAACCAGCAGAATAAAAACATTCTGGGCATCATATAAACATTTGCATCACATTTTCCTGTTGTACAGCCTGACAAATTAGCCCTGCTGCAGCTGAAATTGCTTATCTACGGTTAAAAATTATATAATTGTCATAGTAAAAATACAAATCAAATATTCACCTTGGCAATTTCATAAACGTGTAATGAAATAAGTGATCTTCTAAGCATTTCACTCATGCCTTCACCTCAAAAAACCTTGTAGTTGGATTTTAAAATGCTCAGATTGAAGTCAAGCTGGCTTTATTGAGCTGGACCTACCTGATTGGGTCATCACTGTGAACACAAATGCTGTCATTATGTTGGAAAGGTCACTGTTTCTATACCACCTGATGTTTGCCGGTTAAAAAGTCAGATCTTTTATTATTCAACTTCTACAGAACCTTACTAAAAAAGAAATTTATTTTATGATGTACATCAAAACAGTTTATAAGACATATCTGAAAGATAGCAGTTGTTCCATATAATGCCACAAATGGCATGAAAACCTCCCTGTTCAACAATTCTTACTTGTGTAAAATGCAGAGTCCCTGAGGTATTTTTGTCACTGCTTTTGTTTTTTTCAAAGCATCCACATATATTTACATCAAAGTCATTAATAGCTTTACTGGCATCATGCTAACAAAACATTTAAATGAATGTCTTCCAAATGCAAGCATTAACAGGGCATTTGTATTGAATTTTAAAATGCATCTGGAAAATAAAATTAATGTATGGTGTTCAGATCAAACAAGCTAAATGCTACTGTTAAAATAATTAAATCACTGGCTATGTAATAAAAAGGCCTGTGAGCTGTATCTCTGTACCACTAATGAAAGCTCAGTTTATTTTGCAATTATGTTGCAAGTTACTTAAATACAAAAAAAAAAAAAAAAACAGAGTCACTGAAGGACATTTTAAGAACAAATTATTTTCATATATTAATAAAGTAAAAAATAAACAACAACACGACTATGAACGGTACAATAAAAGCAAGTAAATAAAAATAAAATAAAAGTACTGAGCCTGCAAGGCTTAAAATAAAACCAATTTTTAATACACAAGAGAACAAGGTAAAACAAAGTAAGCGCTTTCACGGTTCTCACACCGCTTCATCAGACATTCTCAATACAGAAAGAAATCAATTAAATAAGATTACAATAAAACAATCAAACCAATAAAAGACAAGCCTCTAATTAAAAAGACTATACTAGTGTTTCAGAGGCTGTGACATGGATTCAACAGTTATTAGGGAAGATGAGCATTGTTTCAGAAGACGCAGACACTATATGGGATAAAATGAAATTAAGAGTTTAAAAATATGCCTGAAATAAGAGACAAAGCTATTGGAAAGAAGCAATATGAATTACTTAGGGGGTTGACAAAGGCTAATGCATTGCAGAACAAGGGGAAATCTCACAGAAAAGGAGCAACTCCACAGTGTTAAAGGAAAAATAATGGAGCATTTAGATAATATGCATGAATCTATTAAAGTTGCTATTACTCAACTATTTCTGATAACAAATCTAGAGCACATAAATTATTAGCACAATGATTTAGACAACAGAGAGTAGAAAGAGCTATAACCAAACTTATGAAGCCTATGGAAGAAAAAACAGAGATCCCAAAGAGGTATTACAGATATTTTAAAATATAAAGCAAAATCCATAAAGCAAAGGAACTGGAAACCATGAAAATGCACAAATGGAAATATCAGTGGAGGAAAAAGCCAAACAATTAATAGCTAAGATAGGCAGAAATGAGGCAGAATGGTGATGTATAATTGTTCACCAGGGAAGTCAATGAGAACAGACAGAATTGTAGTGAAAACTCAGAGGCTAGGAGGAAGAAGGTTTTTTTCAACAATATTTTAAAATGGGGATTTCTAACAACTTAGAAGAAAGATGCAGAGGCTGTATTAGCCAAAGCAGGTAAAGACCCCTTTGGATCAAGCTTCACATAGATCCATTTCAATTGCAAACCATACATATAGTGTTTTCGTTTATGTTAAGTATGAGAATTGCACATTGTGCCACCAAAGTTGATAGACATTAATCAGTGTGTATTTGTGGGGGAGAGACAAACATTTGACAACATCAGAAAAAACAATAATTAATAAAACAATGATGATCCAGAGAGAAGCAGAGTGTAAGAAGATGCTACTATTCTTGATGGGGTTTGACTCAGAGAAAGCATTATATAGAGGCAGCTGGGATTTTATGAGTAGTGTAATAGTAACATTTATGTTCCATGACAGAATAACAAGGTTAATAAAGAGGATATATGAAGTATCAGAGGCAAGAATGAAGGTGAAATAGTTCATCTCTAACAAATTATTATGGTGGGAGGATTCCTCCCTGGCAATCTGTGACTGAGCAGAGTAGCCAAGCAGGGATATCCTTTTATCCCTTTGTTATTTGTATTATATTTGGAACACAAAAAGTGATTCACAAATTCAAGGATAGAACATTTAGCTTAATTTGCAGATATTTTGTTCCCAATAAAGGAAATTGTGGTATTCAGGAACATTTTGAGATATTTTTAAATCTTTTCATGATATAAAATAAATGAAGATAAAACAAAGGCTTTAGCTCTAAACTATGTACCCATGTTATTCGTTAGTTCGGCAGTACATATATTAATGAGGGCATGATAATATGAAATACTTATGTGTATAAATAAAAAAAAAATGGATTCTGTTATGGCAGCAAAGGATATGTGGGAGGAGAGTAACCAAAAGGTGATGCAAGAACTGAGAAGATTAACACACTTGATTATTGATATGTACAGTAAAATACAAGCAGTGAAAATGTCTTTTCAGTCCTTTAGTCTTTTATACAGGGCATGCATACTTTTATCAACCAGAGGACAAGTTGTGAATGATAATTAATAGAGTTAAGGAGTTTATTTGGGAGGAGAAGAAGGCAAGAGTTAAGTGAGAAAAGTTGATTGTATCCATAGAACAAGGTTGTTTAGGTTTACTTGATTTGCAAAGGTACTTTAGTGCTATGCAGTTAAGGATAATGTGCATAACTCATGTGGTAGGTTGTAAATCAGGGCGGAAATGGATGATGAAGAAATATTGGCATTCAAGAGATAAATAGACTAGGATCCTGGGTGCAGGTCTTTACAGAGAGTAGCAAAAATCATACAGAATATCAAATTAACAACATAGTAGGAAATATACTAAGAACTAAGTGCAGGAATGGAGAAGAGAAATTATCTCAATAAGGGATGACTGCAAGTAGGGTTATAGAAAATAGGCAAAAGCACAGTGCTAAAGCTTACATGTGAGCATAGGCAGAGTGCTGAGTTAGATATCCACGATCAAAATGCTCACATGTAAGTTTCTAGCACTGTGATTTCTTGTAGGAATAGTTAAAGCTAGTAAAGATTAATTAGGTATTTTTCTTTGAAATCAGACCTGTCCTACTGCATTGCTTTAAGTTTCTGTGTGATCTCTGAACTCTTAGATATCTCTGTGGCGTAGTAGTTTTGTCTTGTGTTTTAATTATTTATTATTAAATACTTTTAAAACCTTCTACCTGTGGCTGGTTTGTGTAGAGATAAGCTCTAGAGTACATTGCATATTTATAGAGGTTATTGTAATAGGCCACTCTAAAGTAAGCCTTGACTGGCAGTCATACTACCATTGGATTATAATATTGTACAGTAATAATCGGACACCCTTTTAAGGGCCTTTTAGTAGCTGATATTATTAGCTGGGTGGTGGCAGGGATTACTACCATGTGGTCTGGGTGAAAGGGCACAGCTGGAAAATCTGTGTCAGCCTTTCCCAGGAGTGTCTTGTGAAGTTGTATAAATACGTATCTCAAAGTGTGTGTGTGTTGTGTGAGCTACTTGACAGGGACATGAAGCACTGGCTGGACAGAGAGGGTACTGGAGGTTCTAGCTTGCCCAGCTAGGCTGAGACCTGGACCCTATAGCTGTGCTAGTGCGGAGACGTATTGGTGATCTGGTGAGCAAAGGAGCAACCAGCCCCAGACTGACTGTGATTTCTGTGTGCACATAAGGGAAATTGTACTTTACTGTGTGTATTAGCTATCCTTTCCTCTCTTCTTGAAGATGACCTCCCTGGTGTTAGTAGTGAGGATTGAGGCTCCTTGATTGCTGGGCCAGGCCACAGTCATCACAACTACCATGAACTGAAAAATGATGTTTAAGCTTACTGATAACAGCTGTTGAAGTTAAGTTTGGCAGAAGATATATCTCACACCAGTTTGAGTAAGAGTCTACCAAAACCAAATAGTGTTGATTATTCCATTCAAAGATATCAGTTGCAACAGTAGACCAAGGTAGTTCAGGTATTGGAGTTAGCTGAAGTGGTTTCTTTTGCAAATGTACTCTAGTACTATTACATATCGAACAAGAAGAAAGAACTATCAATGTCTTTGGATAATGAAGACCAAAGTACTAGTTCTCTAGTCCTTCTCTTAGTGGATGATAAACCTGGTGGCCACTATGAAAAATCTGAATGTATTCATGCTGTAATGAAGCAGGAGCAACAATTAAATGACCTTTGAAAATGATACTATTTTCCATAAACACTTCATCTCTGTAGGGAAAGTATGATTGCACCTCAGGTGATATCTTAGATTGTTTTGATGGCCATCCAACACTGACATTGTGATTGAGCTTTTGTGAAATTCGATCAGCCATAGTGTGATTTCTCAACTCATCAAGTCTAGTGGTGGAAAAATTACACACTGACATTACATCAAAGTCAAAATTTTCAGCATCCAGCAGTTTTGTTGTATTTCTAGGTGATCTGGATAAAGTATCAGCCAGAAAAAGCAATTTATCTTTAGTATAGACAATTCTGAAATTGTACTTGAGCAATTTGAGCAACATTCTTTGTAATCTTGCTGGAGCAGAAGGCATAGGTTTCTTTAGAATAGTAACCAAAGACTGATGATCAGTTTCAGTTTGAATAGCTCAACCATAAATATAATCATGAAACTTGGAAAGTACAGTTGTGTACACTTACCATAAATGTAGATGTTCGAGTGTATTCACTGTTGCAGTCATTACACTTGGGTAATCTGCTGGCAGGTTGCCCTAAGTCAGCCTGAATTCCAAAGTCTTGGGTCCTGCATCAGTTGCTGTCTCCTCTTCCATGACGTCAGGTCATCAGGGGTATAAAACAGGCAGCCGACACCATTTTCTTTAGTTTTTCTTGTCCCAGATGTCAGGTGCCCCCCAAATGGGTAGCAAAAAAATATTTATAAGCTATATTTACATGCAACAATACAAGCTTTACCTTCATCTACAAGCAAATATACCACAAAGGCTATAGAAGATAGTGAAGGAAAGAGAAACTCCAGAATAAAAGGGGGGTGGCGGGCGGGTGTCCTGGACTGCAACAGTGAATACACTCGAACATCTACATTTATGGTAAGTGTACACAACTGTACTATGTTCTTCGTGTTTCACTGTTGCAGTCATTACATTTGGGTAGAATCCCAAAGCTATGGGTGGGAGGCTGGAGCTAAACTGCCTTATGGGTGGCTATATGGCCCTGCAGGACTGCAGTGGTAAAGTCTGCCCTGGACTTAGAGTAGAGAGGCAAGTGATAACGCTTTGTAAAAGTGTGAACAGAACTCCAAGTAGCAGCCTCTAGAATGTCTTTGGTTGGCACCCCCCTGAGAAAAGCTGCTGATGTAGCTGCAGCCCTAGTGGAATGAGACCTAATGCCCTTTGGCACCGGTTTGCCATGATGTAAGTAGCAGAAACAAATGCAGTGGCTTATCCACTTTGAAATAGTCTGCTTTGAAATAGCCTTTCCCTCTGATCCTGCAGCAAATGTCACTAGTAACTGCTCAGTTTTCTTAGAGCTTTAATCCTGCTCAAGTAGAATCTTAGTTGTCTGTGTACATCCAAGGAATGCAGAATCCGCCCCCCCCCCCCTTGTTCTGCAGATTTGGATAAAAAGTTGGCAGATGAATAGTTTGTTTAAGGGCCACACTGGAAACCACCTTAGGCATAAATGAAGGATTGGTCCTGAGGGACACTCTGTCTGGGTAAAATATGATAAAAAGACTCCACAGCCATGAGGGCCTGTAGCTCCGAGACCCTTCTTGCTGAAGTAATTGCCAGGAGCAGAGCTGCTTTCCATGATAAGAACTTTAGATCTGCAGTAGCAGCTGGTTCAAATGGAGGCAGAGTGAGCTTTTCCAATACATAATTGAGGTCCCATGCAGGAATTGGTGATCTTCTGGGAGGCCTTAAATTTTTGGCCCCTCTAAGATACTGCTTTAGTAAAAGATGAGAAAAGATTGGTAGCTCTGTATTGTAATGAGCCAAGATGGCAGAGGCATGGATTTTTATTGATGAAAAGATAGGCCTATGTCAAGCATCTCAGACAAGTATTGTAAAATCTGAGGAATATTTGGCTCTGCTGCATCAGTTTCTTGTGCTTGGTTCCAAGCACAGAATCTCTTCCATTTATCAGCATAAGATTTTCTAGTACTAGGCCTTCTGGCTTCCAAAATGGCATCCATCACAGCTGTACTGAGAGGTGTTGTTTGAATAACTACATGATCAGCCATGCTGCCAGGTTCAGTGTTTGGAGCTGATTGTGCAGGATCTGATTGTTTTGCTGGGATAGTAAGTGAGGCATTTGAGGCAAGTACCAAGCTGGGAATTGAGACATATTCCTTAGGATTGGGTTCCAGTATTGGTGGGGCCAGTCTGGGGCAATTAGTATCATCTTTGGTTTCTCTTGTCTGGCTTTTAGTAGGACCTTGGGAAGAAGAGGCAGAGGAGGAAAGGCGTAAACTGATAGTTTTTTCCAACTGAAGGATAGGGCATCCACTTTCCATGCTTGTCTGTGATAAGTCCTTGTGCAGAATTTTTCCACTTGATAATTCTGAGGAGAGGCAAATAGGTCTATGTCCGGCTCCCCCATTTCTTTGTTATCATGCTGAAGACTTGTGGATCTAGTTTCCACTTGTGGGGGTCCATAAGGTTTCTGTTTAAATCGTCTGCCAGAGTATTATGCTTTCCTGGCAGGAATTGAGCTTGAAGATGTACTTGGTAAGTCAAGGCTGTGTCTCACAGTGCCATGGCTAGTCTGCAAAGGGGGTATAAGTGTGTGGCCCCATGCTTGTTTATGTACCACATAATCATGGTGTTGTCTGTCTTTACCAGTAGTTGTCCTGGATGAAGTAAGTCCTTGAAGGCTGTTAGGGCATTTTGAACAGCTAACATCTCTTTTTTTGGTTGATATGCAGATGCATTTGTTTTGGGGTCCATATGCCCTGAATGCATCTTCCCACCAGGTGGGCCCCCCATGCATAATCTGATGCGTCTGTTGTTAAGGATTGGCTGGCAGGGGTAGAGTGAAAGCCCATCCCATGTTTTGGTGACATGCCCTTGCCCACCATAGAAACTCCTGTTGTAGGCAGGAATGAGAGGAATCATTGTTTCCAGACTGTGAAAATGTTGACTCCATAAACATTTTAGGTACCACTGTAGTTTCCTCATATGCAGTCTTGCATATGGAATTCAGTAGAATGCAGAATGCCATGAACCCCAAAGTCTGCAGAGTTTGTCTTGCAGATAACTGGGTTTTTACTGCCATCAGTTTGAAGTAAGTAGTCAGTTGCCTTTGTTTGTCTGGCATGAGGAAAGCCATCTGGGCAGTTGTAGTCAAGCTTGTACCCAGGAATGTTATCTTTTGAGAGGGTACCAGTTGTGATTTCTTTTCATTTATTGTGTACCCTAGGCATGTTAGAAGCCTTTTCACAAATGCCAGATGCTGAAGAAGAATGTCCTTGTTCTCTGCTTGAATGAGACAGTCATCCAAGTAAGGATAGATTTGTATACTTCTTTGTCTGCAAAATGCAATTACTGGTGCCAGGCACTTTGTAAAGACCCTGGGCGCAGTAGATAAGCCAAAGGGTAGTGCAGAGAATTGATAATGAATAAAGCCAGCCTTGAAACGGAGATATCTTCTGCACAATTCCCTTATTGGGATATGCAGGTATGCCTCTTTTAGGTCTAATGTCACCAGCCAAGCATTCTTGCACAGCATGGGCAGAAGCTGCTGCAAAGTTAGCATTTTTAATTTTGGAATGTCCAGGTATGTGTTCAGAATTGATAAATCCAGTATTGGGTGCCAGGCCTTGTCTTTTCTGGGTACCAAGAACAGTCTTGAATAAAACCCTTGTCCTTTTTCCTGTTCTGGTACTGGCTGAATAGCCCCCATATCCATGAGAGACATAACTTGTTTCTGTGCATCTGTCCATTGATTTTTTTGGCAGATCTGGCCAACCGTTTGCAATTGGCAGAGTGTGGAAGTGGAATCTGTATCCCTGAGATACTATGTTTAACACCCACTTGCCCTGGGTTATTAACTGGCAATTTTGAGCATAAAGTGCTAATTTTCCCCCTAAGGGTGCTGCCAAAAGATAAGTGCTTGGTGATGGCAGAGGGAAGTCATTGAGACTGTTTACTGTAGGGTTGCACTTTATTTCCTCCAGATTTGGAGGTAGAAGCACCCCATTGTTTTGACCTGTAAGAATCCTGTGACTGGTATCTAGAACCTTTAGGGCACCTGGATTTGCCCTGTTGAGCTTTGTCAGACACAGAAAAGGACCAATTTTTTGTAGGCCAGTGTCTACTGAATCTTGGTGGCTGCACTTGTAAGAAGTCTTTTACAGTTTGCATAGACTTAGCTTTGTCTTCCATTTTCTTTAACACCTCTTCTGCCTTAATACCAAACAGAGTATCATGCTGTAAAGGTGCATCTAGCAATTTAGCTTTAACATGATCAGGCAAATTTTGCTCTTTTAGCCAGGCATGCCTCCTAATCACAGATCCAGTAACTGTGGCCCTACAGGAGGCCTCTAAGGAATCAAAACCACATTGCAAAGTATGCTTTCCAACTTGTTCTGCTGCATGCAATAATTCTTGCAATTCTTTATTTTCTGCACATTCAGAAATCAACATCATTTTCTGTTTCAGTAATCCCATAACATGTTGTTGATACTTTATCATATGAAACTGGCAGTTTAAGGCCCTAATTGACAAGATTGCAGATGTATAAACCTTCTTTACCCATCTATCCAGTGCCCTGGAAACTCTGTCAGAGGGGGTAGGATTTTTTGCTGTTGAGGCCTTAACAACTTTTGGACCCTGTGAAATAGTTTCAGGGTCAGCAGCAGGGTTTCTAAATAAAATTTTGTGTGAGTCAGGAACCTTGTAATATCTGTCTGGCTTGCTAGGAGCCGGAAGTAAGGAGTCTGGAGTCAAGTTTGACTCTGAAAACATATCATCCACAATGTCTAAAACAGGAGGTATGGCTAAAGGCCTATGCTGAGGGAGAAGAAGGAAATCCCTGAGCCTCTTTTTTGATTCTGAGAAATCTTGACTCTCCCAGTGAAAACGCTCCCTCAAAGTATGCAAGGTTTCTCCAAAGGAATAATCTTCAGGAGGAGATGCAGATGGGATAGATTCCTCTGCATCAAAATCCTCATAGGGTGGCATAGATAATTCCTGATCAGAAGAGGAATCAGAAGAAATAGAAACCTGATCTGAAGATTCATAATCAGTGTCTTGCCTACGCCTCTTATCAGGAGGGGGTTGGGAACCCCTGATCAAGGCAATTAGGTCTTCAGCCATTTTGATCATCTGCTTTTTGGACATAGAGGCCTGTGCACATGGCTCATGCGTCGATTTTTTAGCTTTAGAAATTGGTTTTGTATTTGATTTTGAAGCTGGTGTCAGTTTTAGATAAAAATGTTGTGGCCTGAATACACTCTCAAAAGCCGGTGCCTGCTCAGCGGTTCTGGACCCATCCAAGGGAGAGACATCCGCAGGTACCATTGAGAATCTTGCAGCGTGCCGGACTCCACATGGGTCTCGGTAGGGGCCTGCAACTCAAAAGTAGCGGGTATCAGGGGCTGTGAAAGCACCTCACTGAGTACCGGCGAACCGGCGACTGGCTTAGGAGAAGCTTCATCATCGGTTTTGGACCCTGACGGTCTGTCTCTGTCCTTTGCTTTGAATTTTTTGTGTACTCCGATAGTCGGATTGTTATCCGATGACATTTCAGGATAGTTAAATCTGTTTCCAAAATAGTTTGAGGCAAAGATATACCAACGCTTAATAGTGCGTTGGTTAAATCTAGCACAAAACCGACAGCTAGGCACATTATGATCAGGGCCTAGGCAAGGAATACAGTAAAAATGGAAATCCTTATGAGGTATTTGCTTCCCACAAGTAATGCAATTATTAACTTTTACTGACATCGGTATGGAGCAACAAAAAAGTTTCCCCAATGGGGTACTTAGCTTTAGTGAAGACTTTGGTTCTGAAATTCGAATTTGAAAATTTCAGGAGTCAGCCAACTGGCACTTGTGAACTGCTTCTGCTTCAGGCACCGCGTGGCAAGAAAGACTAAAGAAAATGGCATCTGCTGCCTGTTTTATACCCCTGACGACCTGATGTCATGAAAGAGGAGACAGCAACTAACGCAGGACCCAAGACTTTGGAATTCAGGCTGACTGAGGGCAACCTGCCAGCAGATTACCCAAATGTAATGACTGCAACAGTGAAACATGAAGAACATCATGCAAAAACTATTGCTAGAAGTTCTTTCTCTATTTGAGCATAATACATCTCAGTTTGAGTAAGTATCCTAGATGCATAGGCTACTGGTCTGCCCTCCTGCAGAATAACTGCACCAAGACCAAAATTAGAAGCATCACAGGACAGGACATCTGGTTTATTCACATCATAGTACCTTAACGTAGGGGGAAAGAAATTTTTTGCTTAAGATCATTAAATGCCTTCTGATGATGTTGCAACTGTGACCATACAACATTCTTTCAGGTTAGTTCTCTTAATGATGCTGTCATCTCACTGAAATCTGGTATAAACTTACTCAAATAAGTGACCATGCCCAAAATACACTGTAAACTCTGCACATTATCTGGTGCTAACATCTCTAAGATAGCTCTTTGTTGGTTTTAAGCCTGTACTTGCAAACAAAGGTCCTATGTAACAATCCAATTAGACCGAAAAACTTGTAAAGTAAACCAAATACAGCTCCCAAGAAACAGCAAGCCGAAGAACCAGCAGTATGGGGAAACAGCACAAATGTTTAATAATCCAAAAATCCAGAGAAGTCCATAAAAGATATAAAAACATAAAAACAGGTCCACTACTAAGCGCTTTCACCCATTAGTACATTCGGGCATCTTCAGAGTACTGAGCTTTAAATTTACTTCATGTACTCTATCTAGAACTTTCTTGAGGTTTCAGTCATGCCCTGCTTTGCCATTGCCTCCAACTAGTAGATCATCTATTATTATTGCAAAAGGATAATCTGAAAAAAATTCGTTCCATTGTATGCTGAAAAACATGACTTGTAGAATTTACTCCAAATGGCATCCTTAGAAATCTGTATTTGCCAAACAGGGTACTAAAAATAGTTAGAAATGAAGATTTATGATCAAGCATCACTTGCCAAAATTAACTCTTTGCATCCAAAACAGAAAATACAATAGCATTTGGTCTTAGAGCTGTAACTTCCTCTACTGTGTGCATTGGATGATATGACCTCTTTAGTTCTTTGCTCAAATCTCTAGGGTCAGTGCATATTCTGATTTCATCTGAACCTTTCTTGTGAGTGGCTACCATGGCTGACACCCATTCATTTGGTTCTGTGACTGGACAAATCATGCCTTGCTGCACCATCTTGTCCACCTGAGCTTTGACTTTATCTTGCAAAGCTATCTGTACTCTTCTTGCTGGTCTGACTACTGGAGTGACTTTGAGGTGTAATTTCATAGAATACACAACTGGAAGCTTGCCCAACTTGTCATCGAAAACATCATACTCTGAGAAAATGGCTTCTGCAAAACCTGAACTTGGAATTGCACTCACATGATGAACTTCTTTAGGAAAAGAAAGCATACTCATTCTCAAACTGTCTTTGAGACCTAATAAAGACTGCACTGGTCACTGGACTATGTAGAATAATAAGTTGCAACAATTCTTAGCCAAATAACATGGAAGAATTACTGAACCTTCAGTTTGAATTTCTTCACCTCCACACACAAGTCTCACACTGCTGGTTACATTGAGTTGTTTGTTGGTACTTACTTTTGCAAATGTATCTGCTGATATAACAGTGCACTTTGATCCAGTGTCTGCTTTGAGCTCTGTGGATTTCCCATTGATACAAACTGGTCAAAATACTTCACTCCTTGTTAATAAGTTTACTGCATCAAATCTTTCTCCCAGCACTGGTACACCATCTATGTAGAAAGTTGTTTTGGCTCTACTTGATCAACTTGCTTTTTTGTATGACCTTTCTTTACAACTGGGTGAGGCTTTCTGGATCTGCAAAACTTTTGAAAGTGGTTCCATTTCTTACACTTAATGCACTGCTGACCATATGCTAAACATTTCTCTCTTTTAGATTCATGATTTGCACCAGTTTCAACAGTTAACAATAAGGCTAGACCTGGGTTTTGCTGACTCATGCTTGTATGGCACTGAGATGGCGCTGGAGCTTGCACTTCTCCTTCAACGTTCTGGAACACTCTGTAACTTCTTTGGAATTCCTTTGGTTGCTCTTTGCTTAGGCCTGTTAATGCTTGCTACGTGTTGCATACTGTCTACGTTCACTCTGGAGCTTACGGAAACCATTCTTTTGTCACTTGTAAGCATGTTCATGTGCCTTTCTGTCCCCTCATAGATCTGACAAATCTCTTTTGCCTTACTTAATGTCATATCACTGTCACAAAGCAAAATCTTCCTCATGGCAGCACTATTAATACCACATACATCTATCCTTTTTCAGCTCATCTTTCAAGTCACCAAACTGACACATTTTTGCCTTATTCCTCAAGTCAGTTATATAAGCTGCAAATGTTTCCCCTGGCTTCTGATATTGTTGATACTTGTGAACCTCTGCTATCTCTGAAAAAACAAAAAAAAAAAAAAAATCTTGCTTTTTTCCCACTTTTCTGAGATTTAAAAAAGTTCAGTTACAGGCTTGCTGTTCTTGAACTGTTTGTAGGTTTCTGTGAGGCCATTTTTTGCTTGGGCTAAAGGGAAGTCTCTCTGTTGATCAGTGGCAGCGAAAAACATTGAGCAGCCTGCCTGCCCCTGTGGGAGTGGTTACTGACTTGAAACTGTAGTTTTATTGGCCATTTTGGGTCAATTCCAAAACTCCTTCATCTTCCTCTCTTAAAACCTGGTTGCCTCGTGGTTTTGGTGTCTTTTCAGGCGTGTTGGCTGTTGGTGAAGCACCCACCAAGAGGAGACAACGCTGAGAGAAGAAAGGAGCCACTTTTGAGATTTTAAGTATTTTTCCTCTGTTTATTTGCTAAGTTGATCTGCATAGCCGCCTAATTTGAGCATTTTCTGGCTTGTTAAACTTGATTTCTGCATTAGTAACTGTATTTAGAGCACAACCTAGAGCTGTTTATTGAATTTCCTGTTTGCACTTATTTTTAAAATCGTTTTTTTTCTCAAAACTTGCATTTTATCTGTCTTTGGCCTAGCACTCTTGTGTGGGGTCATTTACTGCACTGTTATAACTTGTTGATACTTGTGAACCTCTGCTATCTCTGAAAAAACAAAAAAAAAAAATCTTGCTTTTTTCCCACTTTTCTGAGATTTAAAAAAGTTCAGTTACAGGCTTGCTGTTCTTGAACTGTTTGTAAGTTTCTGTGAGGCCATTTTTTTTGCTTGGGCTAAAGGGAAGTCTCTCTGTTGATCAGTGGCAGTGAAAAACATTGAGCAGCCTGCCTGCCCCTGTGGGAGTGGTTACTGACTTGAAACTGTAGTTTTATTGGCCATTTTGGGTCAATTCCAAAACTCCTTCATCTTCCTCTCTTAAAACCTGGTTGCCTCGTGGTTTTGGCATCTTTTCAGGCGTGTTGGCTGTTGGTGAAGCACCCACCAAGAGGAGAAAATGCTGAGAGAAGAAATGAGCCACTTTTGAGATTTTAAGTATTTTTCCTCTGTTTATTTGCTAAGTTGTTCTGCATAGCCACCTATTTTGAGCATTTTCTGGCTTGTTAAATTTGATTTCTGCATTAGTAACTGTATTTAGAGCACAACCTAGAGCTGTTTACTGAATTTCCTGTTTGCACTTATTTTTAAAATTGTTTTTTTTCTCAAAACTTGCATTTTATCGCTCTTTGACCTAGCACTCTTGTGTGGGGTCATTTACTGCACTGTTATAACTTGTTGATACTTGTGAACCTCTGCTATCTCTGAAAAAACAAAACAAAAAAATCTTGCTTTTTTCCCACTTTTCTGAGATTTAAAAAAGTTCAGTTACAGGCTTGCTGTTCTTGAACTGTTTGTAAGTTTCTGTGAGGCCATTTTTTGCTTGGGCTAAAAGGAAGTCTCTCTGTTGATCAGTGGCAGTGAAAAACATTGAGCAGCCTGCCTGCCCCTGTGGGAGTGGTTACTGACTTGAAACTGTAGTTTTATTGGCCATTTTGGGTCAATTCCAAAACTCCTTCATCTTCCTCTCTTAAAACCTGGTTGCCTCGTGGTTTTGGCATCTTTTCAGGCTTGTTGGCTGTTGGTGAAGCACCCACCAAGAGGAGAAAACGCTGAGAGAAGAAAGGAGCCACTTTTGAGATTTTAAATATTTTTCCTATGTTTATTTGTTAAGTTGTTCTGCATAGCCGCCTATTTTGAGCATTTTCTGGTTTGTTAAACTTGATTTCTGCATTAGTAACTGTATTTAGAGTGCAACCTAGAGCTGTTTACTGAATTTCCTGTTTGCACTTATTTTTAAAATCGTTTTTTTCTCATAACTTGCATTTTATCTGTCTTTGGCCTAGCACTCTTGTGTGGGGTCATTTACTGCACTGTTATAACTTGTTGATACTTGTGAACCTCTGCTATCTCTGGAAAAACAAAAAAACAAAAAAAATCTTGCTTTTTCCCACTTTTCTGAGATTTAAAAAAGTTCAGTTACAGGCTTGCTGTTCTTGAACTGTTTGTAAGTTTCTGTGAGGCCATTTTTTGCTTGGGCTAAAGGGAAGTCTCTCTGTTGATCAGTGGCAGTGAAAAACATTGAGCAGCCTGCCTGCCCCGTGGGAGTGGTTACTGACTTGAAACTGTAGTTTTATTGGCCATTTTGGGTCAATTCCAAAACTGCTTCATCTTCCTCTCTTAAAACCCTCTTTTGCACAGTTTTGCACGGTTTTGTGCATAGAGCAACAGCGGGCAGTGCTGCCTAATTGGGTTTAAACTATTCCTGGCTATCTGCCTGGCTCCACAAAGTCTGCTCTTCACTTTTTCCCTTAGAACTGCTCTATCTCTCAATTTAAACACCATATTCTCATTCTAAGGCCATTCACTGGTCCAATTAAGTAATCCTACAAGTTAGCACTATTAAACCATAAGCACGACTTACTCTTATACTCTCTACGATTTCCCTGTCCTCTATTGGTCTATCTTAAATTCAGTTTCCCTATATTACTCTAGCATGTCCAAAGGTCAGTCAATGGTTTCCTCTCCAGTCCAGCTGGTGAATCCGGGAATTTTGAGGCAATGTTACAACTATCTCATGTACATGGACAACCCTCTCCTCCTCCAAACAGGTTCAAATATATGTGAGAGATGCAACTATTTAGCCAAACTGGAGGCTGAGCTCTCTCATCTCAAAACTGGTGTAACCAGTCAGGAGGAGAAGGTAACCTCACACAACACAATTCCAGTATCACATAGTCCCACCACATCAGCGAACCAAACATATAAATACACAAAAACATACTAGGAGGCTCTAAATAAAAATCTACCTAAGCAACAGAGACCTCCAAAGTAGACATCCAAGCAAAAGCTAACTCAAAACAAAACACACACAAAACATAACCCACAAAGTCAGTGTGCCAAGCAGCCACAGCCCTTAAGGCTGAATAACACACCTGATACTCTTGTAATAGGTGACTCTACTGTCAGACACACTGACATCCTGCTCACCAGGCTGAATAAAGAGAAGGTCATGGTGAGCTGCCTGTCGGGTGCTAGGATCTGCCAGATAACGCAAGCACTCAGGTCACTCCAAAGCAAATACAAATATGACTCAGTCATTGTACATGCTGGTGTGAATGACCTGAGATGTACCTCCCTGGACTACATGAAAAGAGACATAGAGGAGCTCTCTGATCATATAGCCCAGGTGGTATGACCCTGACCTTGAGCAGCATCTTAACCTCACCTAGAATGACGCCACAGTACAAAGACAAAATGATCGATTTTAACAATTGGCTAAAATTTTGGTGTCATTCAAAGGGGATCCAGTGTCTGTCAGCCTGGGATGACATGCTCGACAAGCCACGTTGCTTCGCTAGGGACGGCTTGCACCTGTCACCACTGGGCTTTCGGATATTGGCAAAGGCTCTTGCCACCCCCATAGTGCCTTTTTTAGGCAAGGCTCAAATGTCAAACCCACCCCCATAGACAGCACAAGGAACAAGAAACTAAGGGGAATGCTGCTAAACGCCAGAAGTCTTAACCTCAAGATGCACACACTCGAAGCTCTCCTCAGTATGGAGAACATCGATATCTGTGCAGTGACAGAAACCTGGTTCAAGGCTCCAGAGAGCACCCCAGCACTACCAGGCTATACCTCATATCATGCTTTTCGGCCCCAAATCCTGGACCGAACCACAAAAGGAGGGGGAGTTTCCATATCTATCAAGGATATCCACACCTCCAGGTTAGTGGCATTGCATGAAGTATCGGAGACCATCCATGTGCAACTAACAGTGGGCAAGACTGCTTTTCAGTTTATAGCATCCTACAGACTACCCTCTCAAAGTCAGGAATCCCACTCGGCTTTCCTGAAAACATTGGAGAACATGAAGATCTCTCCGAACACCATTATATTGGGCGACTTCAACTACCCAAACATAGACTGGGAGCACTACTCAAGCCCCAGCACCTTAGCCCAAAGGTTCCTGGAAATTATAAACTCAAATGCTATGGAACAACTAGTCACCACTCCCACAAGAGGGGACAACATACTAGACCTGATCATTACCAACATGGAGACTCTATGCTCCACACCAGAAGTATATCCCTCATTGGTAAGATCAGACCATAAATTAATTTCACTGGATGTCCACATCCCGACCCCATCCCCAGCCCAGAAAACCACAGTGAAAAACTTCTCAAAAGCAAACTTCTCACTTCTCAAAACCAAAGTGGAATCCTTCAAGGCCCCAGGGCCAGTGGAAACTATGGCCCAAACTGCAGAATCCTATATAGATGCATTCTACGGAATCTCCAGGAATGCATGGATCATGCTATCCCAAACAAAACCAAGACCCAATCATCCAAAGGCAGGCATCCAGTCTGGCGGACCCCTGCCATAAATAAACTGTACAACAGAAGGAGGAAGCTACTACATGATAGAGCAAAATCCCTAATAGGGAAGGCATCTCTGATCAGTACTAGCAAAAAATTACGATCCCTCATAAAATCTTCCAAGGCCAGCTACGAGAGAAAAATTGCACAGGACACCAAAGACAATCATAAGGCTTTTTTCAGTTATGTTAAAAACCTGGGATGCAACTCCCAAACTTGTTCTGAGTTGATTCTAAACGACAAAAAATACACTGAACCCACAGACATCGCCAATATCCTGGCAGACAGGTTCAGTGCAAACTTCTCCACCCCCTCCCCCCCAAAAGAGCAAGTATCTATCCCGGCAGAGGGCTGCCTCCCAAACATCTCTGATGCTCAGGTGAAGGCTGCCCTCTCCAAAGCAAAAAACACTGCTTCCATGGGACCAGATGGCGTTCCAGGTTGCTTCCTACATGAACTCCAAGAGGAACTAATCCCTCAAATAAAACAGCTATACAATCTCAGCCTCACTACAGGATATAAGCCCACAGAATGGCGTACAGCAACAGTGGTCCCACTCCACAAAGGTGGAGCCTATACGGACCCTGGAAACTATCGCCCCATAAGGCTGACTAGCTTAGTCTGCAAGGCTGTGGAGAGGATCATCATGGAGTTCATAAACAAAGACATTGGTGACCTACAGACACTAGATCCTACCCAGTTCGGCTTTGTCAATGGCAGATCCTGCCTTTTGAACCTGGTTGACTTCTTTGAAACAGTCACCAAAGCCATAGATGAAGGGAAGGTAGTCCACACAGCCTATCTGGACCTTGCAAAGGCATTTGACACAATACCCCACTCGGGCATCATAGATAAGCTATCCAGCTTAAATATAAACCCCTATGTCACAAGATGGGTCGCAAACTGGCTCAAAGACAGAACCCACAGAGTGAGAGTTGCTGGAGCCATGTCAGACTTGAAACTGGTCACAAGTGTCATCCCACAGGGTTCTGTCCTGGGACCACTCTTGTTCGGTATATACTTTTCTGAGGTACAGGCAAACGTGGGAGGACTATGGCTCACCAAGTTTGCAGACGACTGCAAACTGGGCGCCATAATCAACTCTCCAGCTGACACAAACATCCTTCAAAAAGGTCTCACAGAGACAGATAACTGGTGCCAGCACCATGGTTTAAAGCTAAATGCCAAAAATGTATAGTCATACCCTTTGGCAAAAACAATGTGCCCACAAATTACCACATAGGCGGAAACCCATTAAGTACAGAGAAAGTTATTAGGGACCTGGGGACCCAAGTTGATAGCAATCTCTCCTTTGAAAACCACATTGCCAAAGTGGTTAGAAAGACCTTCTACATAGCCCACCTCATCACGAAGGGTTTCACATCTAGATCAAGAGAGGTAATCGTCATCAGGCCCATCATAGAATACAATGCCCCTTTTGGGATGTACCTTACCCGACACCTGCAGCAATTAGAAAGACCCCAAAAGTATCTCACCAAGAGGATCAATGGTCTCAAACAGATGCCATATGCTGCTCGGTTAAAAAAAACTCCAGCTCTACTCAGTTGCATACCGCCTACTTCGAGGCGATCTATGCCTGACATACAAAGCTATGTCAAATCCAGAATTAATGGACATGCTCCACCTCAGTAAATCTAAATCCCTTAGAGCCACACGCTCGAGGGACTTGAACCTCAGCACAGAAATAAATAGAACTTGCTGGAGGGACAGGTTCATAACCAAGAGGCTCCCTTCACTCTGGAATAGAATTCCAGTTCATGTGAGGCAGAGCACCTCACTGAATCTCTTCAAGAAGAATCTTGATAGGTGGATGGGGGATCATAGGTTTGTCCCAGGGATTACTCCCGTGTCACTATTAGACAGAGGCACAGTAAACTAAACCTTAAAAAGGGCACCGTATACTCAAATCAAGGGGTGGCGTAAGCCATACAGAATCGGGCTAGGCTTATAATTGCCCCAGGGCAGATAGCCTAGTATGAACCTATGAACCTATGAACCTGTGTAAAACAAATGCCTCGCTAATGTAATGTTCATCTGTGGGTTGCACATTTCTCTGAATTTACACTTCAGCTTGCACAACAATATGGCAGTCTGCACCTTCACCTTCAAACACTGCTGGTGCATAGACAAATGATCGCTCTCTTTCTATAGCCTCAGATCCTGATAGATTCAACAAAATAAATGCCCTTGCATGTGCATCTCTGTCTGCTGCTTATATAAAAATATTGTACTCCTCTTCATATATTCTCCAATTCTCTGCAATATTCTGATCAAACACAAGCTGTTGTGGTTTCTACAGCTGTCAGCCATATTAACACATACCAGCGAAGGGTCTTGCAAATACTTACAAATACACACCCACACATGCACACAAATATATATATATATATATATAAATATATATTTATATGTGTGTATATATATAAATATATATATATATATATATACATATATATATATATATATATATATATATATATATATATACACATAAGTATTTGGCATGGACATTCAATTTGGTTAGCGCTCTTTTTCTTTACAACTGCATTTTATTTCTTTGCGCTTGTCGGTATTGTGAGAATGAATAACCACGTAGTGCTTTCAATTTACTGGACTTTGCAAAATAAATCTCTCTGGCTTCTTGATGCTTTATTGCACTTTGCGAAAGACCTTTTCAAATTTCTTAATGATTCACTGTGCTTTATGAAATACATTTTTAGCTTTCTCAATGCTATACTGTACTTTTTGAAACAGCTTTTTAAATTTCTTAATGCTTCACTGTGCTTTATGAAATAACTTCTTAAATTTCTCGATGCTTTATTGTACTTTGTGAAACAACTTTTTAAACTTCTTAATGTTTTACGAAACTCAGCGGAATAGCTTTTCAACTTCTTTACTTCTTTACGGAGCTTAATGGAATACTTTCTCAAACTTTGCAATGCTTTTATGAACTTCGATAAGTTTCTCGGACTATGCAATGCTTTTATGAATTTCAGTGAGTTTCTTGGACTTTATGATGCTTTTATGAATTTCGTTAAGTAAAGGCAACCATGCTGAGTAATTGGCTATTGGAATTGAGAAAGGCAAAAAATGCTATAGCTGTTTGGAAATGTATCAGTAGAGCCAGGTATGGAACAGTCATGCACTCTCACTTATTAAAGTTGTCGCTTTAACAAACATTCGAGAACTTTGCAATGCAACTGAACGATTCACGAGCACTGAAACACTCTTGTAATGTTTATAAGAAACACCTTTCTTTACTACAAGAAACTCGTTAAGCAATTGCACAATGTGAATAATCAGATTTTGGCTGCTTAAATTCAATGCCTTTTATGATATATGTACTTTGCAAACAACTACATGCAATACACTGAAATGTTTCCAAAATGGCGGCACCTTGCCAAGCAACTCCTTACAGTACAAGAAGCACTCTGTAATGCCGGAACTCTGTGAAGAGCCACACCCAGCAGATGAACTTTTTCTTCAAACAACCAAGCTTCACTTGAATTATACGAGACAGCTGCACTCTACACTCAGTGACATGCACAGTAATAAGCACACACTGTAAGCACTTTTACACACTCTGAGATACTTTGAATGACTTTAATTACTTTTTTGACATCAAATGAAGTTGTAGTTATGCCCAAAACAAAAAAGCACTTTGCATAATATAGTTGTCACCTTGCTTTGTATTTATTTCTACCATGCCCCTTTTCTTTCTTATGCCCAGTGTACTTTCTTTGTGCGCGGTTTACTCTAAACATGGCCTGCCTTAAACATGCTTGTTTTGTACTTTAACAAGCTTATTTTGTCTTTAACATGCTCAGTTTATCTTTAACATGCTTACTTTGTAATTTAAACACATTTGTTTCATCAAACACTTTTAACTTAAAAAATTTCTTTATTTAACAAATTTTTTGAGCTTTCCGCTTGCCTGATAATGTGGTTTATGCCCTCATAATGCCTCTTCTTGCCTCTTAGCATCAAGTAAATAAATTGTGTTGCTTGTCATTGCCTTTAATTCCTTCTGGTTATGTTTGCATTGTTTTCTTTTGGTTTTTACCTTCGCTGTCACCTTTACATCTCATGGCTCCAAATGTTTTGTTCTTTTCCATCCTGGTTCTGACACCATGCCACTTTCTCATTGGTACATGAATAAATACATGAATAAATGAGTCTTTGTGGGTTCTGTTTGAGCAGCTTTATTCTATGCAAACAGATTACCATAGAGCTTATTTGACTAAGACTAAGTAACTTATATACAAACTAACTGTTGTGATCATACTTGCTTACACACTGGCTGGTTCTTCAAAATAGCACTAGGGATTGCACATGTCTGGAATAAATACATGCTTGCACAGCCTCACATGCTTCTTAAAGACAGAGCATACACACGTTACATTCTGATCTAGAATGCAGGTCGAATGTAAGATTATTATCCACCATCTCCCTTAATAGTTTGCTATGAGAAATGACTTTAATGGTTGTATTAAAGAGATAGAAGACTTTAAATGTTATTTTTTCACGAGAGAGGGATTTAGAGAAAAACAGTAGTAGTAGTTTGGTCTTTTTTGAACTGAGCATGAGATATGAGTTATGAAGCTATGTTTTAGTGACTGCTACAGCTTCCTGAGTAATTTTTTAGAGAAGTACCATGTTGTCAGATGTGTAAATGAGACAGGAATCATCTGGTTATTGTATTAGTGTGGCCTGTTGTGTGGAAGTATAGAGGATTTTGGTGAAAATGTTAAAGAGAAGGGGACCAACAACAGACCCCTGTGTTATACCGGTGGTGACTGAGAGGTAAGGACAGAGGGTAGAGTGCCATTTTACTGACTGAAACCTATTGGACAGTTCACTTTTGAACAACAGAAGGGTAGGCTGAGAAAGACCTAGTCAAGATATCAGAAGTAGAAGTTTGCTGTGACAAACTGTCAAAGGCTTTAAACAAGTCTACAAATAAGGAAGAGACTAGTTTGCTATTATATCTAGCTTTATTGACAGTATCTATACAGGTTAGAAGGGCAGCACTAATACTATAGAAAGAATGGAAGACATGTTGTGTAGGGGATAGGAGTTCTTCCTGAAGGAGATAGTCTGGAAATTGTTTTTGAATACATTTTTCAAGTATTTTGGTGAGGGGAAATAAGATTGTTATAGGTCTAAAGATATTAATGTCTGTTGAATTTTCTTCTTTGTGCAGAGGGATAATGTTTGACTTTTTCCAGAGACAAGGAATGTGGGTCTCCTGGACTGACCTATTTATAAGGATTGAGGCAGGATAGGCAGTGCTACTGGCTGCTATTTTAGATACTCACTTGGAAGGTCATCAGTTTAAGTTTGTTTAAGAGCTGTTTTATACAGGATATAGACACAGGTTTAAATGTGAAAATGGATGTGGTGGTATGCAGTGGCTGTGGGGCATGGTTGGGATTAGATGTTGAGGAATCACTGGATGAAGATGCTATAAAGTAAGAGTTGAATTGTACTGCATTGTTGAGTGGTGAGTTATCGGGAGAGGAGATTGGGATGAATTTTTGGCAGGGATGTAAGATTTCTTTAATGGATGTTCAAAATTCTTTAGGGCTGTGTTTAGTATTATTCTGAAAATTATTATAGTATAGTTTTTGTCTTCATTTATTTGATTTTTAGTACGACTGTGAAGCATTCTGAAGTTTTAAAGGTATTGAGGTGCTTTACATTTTTGACATTCTTTTCATGCTTTTTCTCTATCCTGCAATAACATTTTACTCTTTTTGGACAGCCAAATTGCATTATTTGTTTTCAGTCTCTTCCTTCTAGGAGGTGCAAGGCTATTTAAGATATTTAGAAATGTATTGAATTCAATTACAGCATTGCCTAAGGGGAGGATTTTTAGGAAGTTCCAGTTAATGGATGATAGTGTAGTAATGAACGTTTCTTTGTTAAACTTGGACAGGTTACAAGTTGTTTTATAAATATGCTGTTTAACTGGATGTGTAAGATGTCTAGTCATATAGGCTGGGAGAGTATGACTGATAGTCTGCATTTCTAGAAACATGATAGTTTGGTCAGCAGCTCAAGGCCTGCACTGCAGCTGTGCCCTTCAATGGCATCAAAGAGTACAGCTGCATTTCCTGGGTACCTAAGAAAAGGATTTATGGCTAATTGTTAAGAATTCTCAAAGATGCTATGTCCACTATACAGGGGATCCTAGTTTTACTTCTCAGCTACAATAGCTGAGTTCACTACACTTCATAGTTTAAAGTGGACAAAGTGTCAAATGTACAAGTAAAGCTATAGATGAGGGGACTTAAAGCAGTCTGTGTCCCCACACTCTCCATTACCTCCCCCCCCCCGACTCCCCACCCTGCTTCACTTAACACATCCTACTTCAGAAGTCTAGGTCAGGGGGGGTGAGTACGCTGAATATAAAGATTCATTTCCCTACTGTATAAGTCAACCAGTTGCTCAAGCAGTCGATCAATGATTTATTTGTCTGTTTACTCATTTACCATGGCAAAGCCTATGCGTCTTGCAAATGAAATCAACAAAAAACAAGACAACATGTTGAGAATAAATGCATATACCACACTAGCCAAGTACTCATTTTCTGAAACTGAATAATCAATAAGAAATATGACCGTTGATGAGTAAGAAATTTCAATCAGAAATATTAAAAACGCAAGTCCTATAAAGGGTATAGATTTTAAGGGACATTTTAAAGACTTCTCTTGTAGGCTCTGTGTTGCCTGTGCCCTAGCCCAGCAATCAAGGAGCCTCAGTCCTCACCACTAACACCAGAGAGGGTGTCTCATATGAGAGGAAAGGATAACAGAGTAAAGTGCAATTTCCCTTAAGAGCACACAGAGATCACAGTCAGTCCGGGGCATATCGCTCTCTTGCAGGCAGGTCCCCAATAAGACTCCCCACTGGCACAGCTATAGGGTCCAGATCTCAGCCTAGCTGGCAAACTAACCTCCAGTACCCTCTCTGTCCAACCAGTGCATGTCCCTACCCAAGTAGCTGGCACACACACACACACACGCATACACACACACACACACACACACACACACACACACACACACACACACACACACACACACACACACACTTTAAGATAAGTAATTATACAACTTCACAGACACTCCTGGGAAAGGCTGACACAGATTTTCAAGCTGTGCCCCTATACCCAGACTATACGGTATTAATTCCTGCCACCACCAGCTAATAATTATCAGCTACCCAAAGGCCCTTAAAAGGGTGTCCAATTATTACTGTGCAATATTATTATCCAATGGTAAGTGTGACTAAACAGTCTTAAGGCTTATTGGAAGGGCTTATTACAGGATCACTTATAAGCATGCAATGTACTCTAAAGCTTGATTATCTCTACATAAACCAGCCACAGTTAAAAAGGGTTTAAAATATTTAATAACAAATACTAAAAACACAAGACAATACTACTACACCACAGTGCTATTCAAGAGTTCAGAGATCACACAGAAACTTAAAATAATCCAGTAGTACAGTTCTGACATAACAGAAAAACACTTCTAATAATTTCTAATTCCTAGCTATTGCTACAAGAAAACATACATCTAAGATAACTTACTTAAGACAATAGGCAGCGCTGAGTTAGATGCCCAAGATCAAAATGCTTACAGTCTCTCTCTGAGCAATATTTTTTAAAATTATTAACAAACATTTCTGCTGGGCCCTCCCAGATTACATCATTCTCATTTAGTTCCCATTACATCATTTATTTGACACTTAGCTGGGGATTCCCATGCTAACAGGCTACATTATTTAGCAAGCTAACACCTGCCCAGAAAACTACAACAATAAAAGACATTTCACATGTACACTCTAATAATTATTCCTTAAGTTAAAACAATAGAAAGAATGTGCTCAGCTAGCCTCTTCAGCACCACTATCTAGATCAGAGGACAGATCTGAAATAATTTTCACTACAAAAGAAAGATTTAAAATACTTGACAGTTTTCCTTACAGCAGATGGCAATGTTGCTACAATCTTTAAGTTTAACATTTTACAATATTTTCTTTCATTTAAGAAACAAGCCTGTATTTTACATTTATATTTACAAATGCAAGAATTATGTATCAAATTCTATGTGGCTAGGCTGGCAGCCTTCACCCATCTCTACCCAATCTTCACAGGCTCATATATCATCCATTATGAAAGTGCATTCTATACATAGGGATGATGATATATAAAGTATTTTAAACCAGAGTGCTCTGTGGGGCGACTGCAGTGGTGCAGCGCTTAACGTTGATGCCTCATAGCAAGAGGTTCTCTGGTTCGATCCTCGGCTGGGGAGCCTTCTGTGCGGAGTCTGCATGTCCTCACTTTGGTCACGTGGGTTTCTTCCTGGTGCTCCGGTTTTCTCCCACAGCCCAAAGATATGCTGTAGGTGGACTGGACACTCTAAATTGGCCCTAGGTGTATGTGTGTGTGTGTGTGTGTGTGTGTGTGTGTGTGTGTGTGTGTGTGTGTGTGTGTGTGTGTGTGTGTGTGTGTGTGTGCACCTTATTTGGAAGATTGGGTGTCGGGCTGGCAACACGGCACTGTAAAACTCCACTGCCAATTATGAGTAGACAGGTGATCAGCTCTGGCGACCCCTAACTGGGAAAATCCAAAAGAAAAAGAAGAAGAAGAAGCTCTGTAAGAAACCCAGGAATAACCACTGATACCAAAATGGAGGAACTGAAAAGCTAAGACTGGTGACAGGGTGTCAAGAGCTCCTTAGTTAAGAAGGGCCTGTTCAATACAGCACTTAATAAAATAATACCAATACTTAAATTATAACCCAAAGGATACTGGCAGCCAGTACAAGTGCTTGGTATCTGTGTTTTATGGCAGATTAATGCCTTCAGGTAAACATACTGCTGCATTATTCATGGGTTACAAGCAGATCAGATCACAGGTATCAAGTACTTAGCTGAAGTTTCTGTAGTAATCCAACTGATGAGTCCAGAGAATTCACTACACCAGAAAGTACCTCTTATGATTAAACTCCAGAGAATGCATTAGATTAGGAAGTTCCTCTAATAATAGAACTCCAGAGAAAGCAATACATAAGTAAATTCCTCTTATGATGAAACTTCAAAGAATGCACTACACCAGGAAGTTCCACTTATGATGAAACTTCAGAGACTTCATTACATTAGAAAGTTCCTCTTATGATAAAACTCCAGAGAATGCACTATACCAGGAAGTTCCACTTATGATGAAACTCCAGAGACTGCATTACATTAGAAAGTTCCTCTTATGAAAAAACTCCAGAGAATATATTATATTAGGAAGTTATTTCTATGACGAAACTCTAGAGAATACATTATGCTAGGAAGTTCCTCTTATGAATAAACTTCAGAGGATGAAATACATTAGGAAGTTCCACTTATGATGAAACTCCAGAGGATGCATTACATTAGAAAGTCCCTTGTGTGATGAAACTCCAGAGAATGCATTACATTATTATGTTCCAGTTATGATGAAACTCCAGATAATGCATTAAATTAAGAAGTTCCTCTTATGTTGAAACTCCAGAAAATGAATTACATTAGGAAGTTCTTTGTATGATGAAACTCTAGAGAATGCATTACATTACTAAGTTCCTCTTATGATGAAACTCCAGATAATGCATTACATTAGGAAGTTCCTCTTATGATGAAACTCTAGAAAATGAATTACATTAGGAAGTTCCTCTTATGATGAAACTCTAGAAAATGAATTACATTAGGAAGTTCTTTGTATGATGAAACTCTAGAGAATGCATTACATTACTAAGTTCCTCTTATGATGAAACTCCAGATAATGCATTACATTAGGAAGTTCCTCTTATGATGAAACTCTAGAAAATGAATTACATTAGGAAGTTCTTTGTATGATGAAACTCTAGAGAATGCATTACATTACTAAGTTCCTCTTATGATGAAACTCCAGATAATGCATTACATTAGGAAGTTCCTCTTATGATGAAACTCTAGAAAATGAATTACATTAGGAAGTTCCTCTTATGATGAAACTCTAGAAAATGAATTACATTAGGAAGTTCTTTGTATGATGAAACTCTAGAGAATGCATTACATTACTAAGTTCCTCTTATGATGAAACTCCAGATAATGCATTACATTAGGAAGTTCCTCTTATGATGAAACTCTAGAAAATGAATTACATTAGGAAGTTCCTCATATGATGAAACTTTAGAGACTGCATTACATTATTAAATTCCTCTTATGATGAAATTCCAGAAAATGCATTACATTAGGAAGTTCCTCTTATGATGAAACTCCAGAAAATCCATTACATTAGGAAGTTCCTCATATGATGAAACTCTTGAGAATGCACTATATAATGAAGTTCTGCTTATGATGAAACTCCATTAGTAGCAAGATCAACAAACAATTCATTGTGTGCTGAAAGATTTCCAGATTTCCTTACCCAGAAGCTTGTCTAGTCACTATGAAAGGAATAAAGTTACACACAGACAAAATATGACCTTCATCTAATATCATCTAATTGCATTTCCAACCTGACCTTCAGACTGGTAAAAATAGGTATGAAAATGTCATGCACTTCGTAGCTAGAACACTGCATCAAAGTACCTCTAAATGTATTCTAACAATCCTTATAATGGTATATGTTGGTTCATCTGCTGTCCTGTTACACTGAGTACTTAGTACATGTTAGTATTGGGATTTTCAATACTACCTTCTAAATGCACTGATTATCAGCCTGTAACTCTTAATAATCATCAGGGAGACAATCCTTAGCCAGTAATTTGTGACCAGTCAGCACAAAACTTAGCTGAGCAGTTTTTATTTACTAAATGATTTTGATACAAATTCTCTAGTTTGCTGTTAGG
>NC_056748.1:547964048-548036548 GCF_019279795.1 Protopterus annectens
CATAAGTCTGGATAAATTGTCTGCATACTCTGTTTTTTTATACTATCTAAATGCTACACTTTATGATTACTGATGTTTCATGTTGTTATTAATCATTTACCTTCTGGTTGTAGCACCGTTTTAAATGTTACTTGTTATCAAGTTTATTGTTTACCCTGTTTAAGTGTTTTACCTTAAAAATCAATAAAAAGATATTTGGCAAAAAAAGGGGGGGGTGCTACTTAGTTATTCAGGTCAGCTCTCCGCTGGGAATCCTCACTGTGTCCACATGGAATTGTTGTAGGCACTGTGATTTTCACTCACTTCCCAATGATGTGGTGTAGATGAAGTTGTGGAGTTCCAAACTGCTAGTACTTGTACATGAAATGATGATTTGTTCCTCACTGCCATGTAGCAGTATGAAATGTGAATAAATCATTACAATTTATTATATTCGCAATAGCAGAGCAAGTCTACAATACCCAGACAAACAAATGAAGTTCTGACTGTGACCAAAATTAACTGAGTTCAAGTACTGCTTCAGGCACAGGAAAATCCAAGAGGACAGGATGGAAGTCAGCAGCACAGTCGCAGCCATCCTGGTACTGTTCTCCTGCCATCTAGTGACGCTGCTCTGATGCAAGGGGTGGCATATACAATAAGTATGGAGTCAGTACTGAGGAAGACATGGATTGTGGTGACCCAAGTAGTGAATGATGGCAGCCCTTGGCAGCATGTGCAAAGCACCATGCATATTCATTTACAGGGGCACAGGCAGTGTACATGGCAAAGTGTATGGGCTACAGTCACCATTGCAACTGAGGTTAAGGCTACTAAAGCATACAGTCAGTGCCAGGATACCAGCGAGAGCACAAGTAACCCTCATGGCTGCCTCAGTGACGACCCCTCCAGGCAGATCTCTCACCTCTACTGAGTATGTGGATGTGTGAATAGGCTTAGTCCAACTGGTGAGTCCTGATGGTCAACAGACACAGGGGCAAACAGATGCAGGAAAAAGTCAATGGCTGTGCTTTGGATACAATACAGACAAGTTTGCATTTTTTAAGGCATTCTAGAAATATACACAGACCAGGCAAGATTCAGGAAAGAAGAGTCCACTTTATTAAAAAAACAACTTGCTTACAGACAGTACAGTATTCTTACAGGCAGCTATTATCAATTAAATGCAAACTACAGAATATTTGCTTTAAGTGACAATGGGTAAAATCCACAAAATTTGGCTTAAACTTAATTCATTAGCTGAATGTTTATGTCCTTACTTCCCTATTTGCAGTGCAGCCAATAAATGGTTTGCACCTGTGTTCTTAGCCAGTCATGTGCCTTTAAAGTTTCCTGAAGCTACTAAGACCACAAAAGGGTGCTTACATACATACACACATGCCCTTTTAGCTTGCCAATATACCAAAACACTTGTTCCCACAATAAGTATCCAGGCTGTTCTTAAAAATATCTAAACTAGTACTTTCTTTAATGTAATTTGATAGTTTGTTCCATGCATTAGATACTCTGTCAGAGAACCAATTAGTACACTTCTCATTCCAGATGAAGACAGACCACAGAAAGGCACAGGTGCAACCAGTAACGAGAAGTTTTAATAAAGTGAAATAAACCGCTTTTCATCCTACCCACTGGTAGGACTTCTTCAGATAAAATGAGTGTGTCACACCCAAGTTTTATACAATTTTAAAATGCACAATCAATTAATTAATTAAGCAATTACACCATCAATAAATCAATAAAACAGTGTAACACTAATTTAAAAACATATTCCACTCTACCCTGTGTATGGTCACCATGACCCCCTTCATAAATATACATTTTACATTAAAAAATCACCAGTTACTATTTCCTCACAAAAGATACGTGAGCAAAACATATGTATAAATATGTATCATCAGACCACATCTCACTGAATAATAAACATATATATATATATATATATATATATATATATATATATATTTTTTTTTTTATATATATATATATATATATATATATATATATATATATATATAAAATAGCATAGTCTATATACATGAAATAAAGTAAATACGCTAACCTACTAATGTGCAATATTTCATCTTTTTAAACTTTTTAATTTTAATATACATAATAATGAATACACTTCATTAAGTCCTGGGCAAAAATAAGCTCCTGTCCAGAGTTGCCAACACAATTCTAGGCACTCCAACAATAATGAGTCCGGGCCACCCCGTCTATCACCTATCACTGCATCTATAGCCCTGAACTTAAAATTATGGGCAGGGTTTTCTAGGATATGTCTTGCCAGAGCATTCTCTGTGTTATGATTCCTCATGTGGTATACATGCTCATACACGCAATCTCTTAATTTGCGATCGGTTTTACTGATGTAGAACGCATCGCATTTTTGGCATTGTGCCATGTAAACAACAGATTTTGTCTGGCAGTTAAACTTAAATTTAGTTTTATAAATGACATTCCTGATAGAAAAATCCCTCCCTGTATCCATATATTGAAAAAAATTGCACGTATAACATTTCATCATGCCACTCCTTAAATTGGTTACTAATTTCTTTGTTTCCAAAATATTTTTGAAGTTCAAGCCCCTCTTGTATATAATTCGGGGGGAATTTTGGAATCTACCAACAAAGTCATGGTATCCCCTGACAAATTCTCAATTTAAGACACTGTTTAACATCTGGTAAGAGTAATACAAATTTGACTATAAATGTTAGTAAGGAACAGCATCAATTACTAGATTTACTTCATAGTCCATAGAGTGGTATGATGAAATGTTATATGTGCAATTTTTGTCAATATATGGATACAGGGAGGGATTTTTCTATCAGGAATGTCATTTATAAAACTAAATTTAAGTTTAATTGCCAAACAAAATCTTTTGTTTACATGGCACAATGCCAAAAATGTGACGCGTTCTACATCGGTAAAACCGATTGCAAATTAAGAGAATGTGTGTATGAGCATGTATACCACATGAGGAACCATAACACAGAGGATGCTCTGGCAAGACATATCCTGGCAAACCCTGACCATAATTTTAAGTTCAGGGCTATAGATTCAGTGATAAGTGATGGCCGGGGTGGCCCGGACTCATTATTGTTGGAGCGCCTAGAATTGCTTTGGCAACTCCGGACAGGAGCTTATTTTGCCCAGGACTTAATGAAGTGTATTCATTATTATGTACATTAAAATTAAGAAGTTTAAAAAGATGAAATATTGCTCATTATTAGGTGAGCGTATTTACTTTATTTCATGTATATATACTATGCTATTATATATATATGTTTTTTATTCAGTGAGATGTGGTCTGATGATACAATTTATACATATGTTTTGCTCACATATTTTTTGTAAGGAAATAGTAATTGATGATTTTTTAATGTAAAATGTATATTTATGAATGAGGTCATGGTGACCATATACAGGCTAGAGTGGAATGTGTTTTTAAATGTGTGTTACACGGTTATATTGATTTATTGATGGTATAATTGCTTAATTAATTAATTGATTGTGCATTTTACAATTGTATAAAACTTGGGTGTAACACACTCATTTTATCTGAAGAAGTCCTTCAAGTGGGTAGGACGAAAAGCGCTTTATTTTACTTTATTAAAACTTCTTGTTGCTGGTTGCACCTGTGCCTTTCTGTGGTCTTTCTTCATCTGGTTTGTCATTTGCTTGTAGTTACACTTCTCATTCCTATAGAATCTCCTACACAGGTTGTCTGATGATGCTTTAGTACTTTTTGTTAACTCCAAACATTCCCAGAGGTAGCTGTCACTAAATTCCCTATATAACTGAATAAGATCTCCTCTTAGATATCTGTAAGAGACACTATACAAGTTCAGATATTTTAGTCTTTCATAATAACTTACATTTTTACATCCACAGATACCCTTGGTATATTTCCGTTGTACTCTTTCCAGTTTACTTATGCTTGTTTTCTTATAGGGTTTCCATATTGTTATTTCATACTCAAGGTTGGGTCTAATGTAAGTAACGGACAATGACTTCATTATTTTTGATTTCCTAGACTTTATAAATCTTTTTATACAACCTATAAATCTAGAACTATCATTAACCAATTGGTTGATATGATTAGAAAAACCCATCGCTGAATTTACCCATATTCACAGGTCCTTAAATGAGTGTACAATTTAAATCACTGTGTGCTGTATTAAATGTTCACATTTCAGTTTATCTCTCCCAAATCTCATATGCTTAGGTTTTGAAATATTTATCAGCATATTATTCTCCTGTGCCCAAACGGTCAATTTAGTCAAGTTATTTTGCAGACATGCTTTATCTGTAACACATATAATCAGTTTACCCAATGTAAGGTTGTCTGCATATAGACTGTATAACACCTCAGATGAAAAAGTTAGGTCTGAAAGATGCAATCTAAACAAGTAAGGGCCTAGTACAGGGCTCTGTGGGACAGCCTGACTGTAACCAAGAATTTCACCTGTCCAGTTGCTGTATGATACTTGCCATGTCCTATTTGTAAGCCATGCAGCTATCCATCTTATCAAGAGTACATCAATACCTAGTTGTACTAATTTGTTGATCAGTGTTATGTGTATGACCCCTGTCAAATGCTGACATTATATCTATATAAATTACATCACAGCACAATTTTTCATTCATAGCTGTTATTATATTGTTATAGAATATCATGTTACAGGTACTTGTCCATCAGATCATCAACCATTAAAGTCCTGGTCATAACACAAGGCTTCTTGAAGACATTTCTCTTCATTTTAATTTGATATTTCTGGGTAAGTGCTGTACTGCCTGCAAGATGCTTCAGGCAGGATTTTAAAGAAGGTTGTGCAGTACAGTAGGTACAGGAAAATGAGCTCATAACTTTAAAGAATGTGACCTAATGTGCTTCCATATGCCCTTGATCTATCTGTAGAGCTTCTTTGCTTGGCCCTTTATATGTTCAACATTACCTTCTCATACCTTATTCACAATGAACACAGGACATCAGTCAGACTATCAATCACTCAGCCTACTCAACCCAGCAAGTCTACTAACAACAAGGGTTTACTTCTGAATTCCAATCACAGTGGTACAAGGAGATGTCCTGCTACCAACCCACTTAATGACAGTTGTGTATCAATCTCAGCAGTGACAGCACTCTTACTATAACAAATATGTACTTAGAACTGTGATTATCCTCAGTGATTCTTATTTTTAGCAATTATCAATTAGCATGTCAATCTCTTTGCAGCTATAGAATATGAATACCAAAATGTTTTTGGGGGCCAGAAATGGATTTTGCATTAATCTCCTTTCCATATGCGAAGAAACAAATCTAAAAAACATCTGCTATCAAAATCCTAAATGTTGTGACATACTGCGAATACACATATGTTTAATTAGCTCTATGGAAAATATTAAAGAATGCAGCTGCAAGCAATCAACAGCTTTTAAATAGGATTAAATGGCTATCAAATTGGGAAATTATTCCACCCTCCTTTACATAACTCTCTTAAAACTCTTCATTGCTTGAGATACTCAGCTAAATCCTGGTCCTGTACTAACAGACCAGGCAGCCTTTATCTCTCATGCCAGTATAACAAATTCTCCTATCCCAGCCTTCTAAACATATCTCAAGGGGAATTTAAATAGCCACTTTAAACTCTCACAGCATTAGAAACAAAGTACATACACTTGAAGCCTGGACAAAATTACACAATCTGACATATCAGCATTACCAGAAACCTGGTTTAGAGGAAATGTAAGCCCCTCATCTCTGATCAACAATAGCTAAACCATACACTTAAATAACTGACTGGGTTCTAAACCTGAAGGAGGAACAATACTGCTTACTAAAAAGAACTCAGAAATTTCACCCTCACTGATAAAACAAATCCATTATTCTTTCGTGAGCACCCCAAGTGGTTCTTAGCCTTTGTCACTGTAAAAGGCCAGACTATACTGTTTACAGCCTCTGTCAGTAAACCCGTTCTAGCCAGCATAAGTATCTTCAAACAAACATTTAACAAAATTCTAATCTATGTTAACAATAAAAAAGTTATAATCACTGGAGACTTTAACTTAGATATGCTAGGACCTCAACATTCTAAACTCAGCAACTTTTTAGTTCAAAGTAATCTTCCCAATTAGTCACAGATCAACCAGAGCATGCCCTTAATCTGTACATGATTCTGCGTATAATCTACTCATAACAAATGTTAACAGCATATAAAATGTATCCATTCTCTCCCCATTATAACTGATCACCTACCGATAATAGTAACCCTAAACTTCAAAACTACAAGCTCCTTCCATTTATACTGACCACTCAAATTTTAGAAGATAAAGAGGATGGTCTCACTTCTGGCCTAGATAAAGCTGACTGGTGCTATGAAGAAACCAACTACTGTGCTCCACTACTTCAAGTCAGTTGTTAAATCATACTAGAAAAACTTGGCAGCATAACAAGTATTTTAATGGTAATCTGTTCAATGCACAATACCCCAAAGGAATGTAGATGAAGGCCACTTTCAGCAAATACTGAATTTGCAATTTTCTCCACTGTTGTTCAACTATGGAGTTAGCATATACTAGTGGGGGGACTGTAAAGAGTTCAGAGGGGACTGGCCACTGTAAAAAAAAGATAAATAAATAAGCTTATTTTGTGATTCATTGAAAATGGCTTTTACTAAAATTTCTTTGTGATGTTATCCATTGGAGAAATTCTGATTATGTATCATCATGAATCCAAAAATACTTCTGCCTAATTAAATGAGTATTCACCGGCAGCAATTCCCGCAGATCACTTCATTATTAAAAGCCCTATAAAAAGTTAAAATAAGCCTTTGGAAAGTAAAGAAAAGAACAGACAATCCTGAGCACCAACACTCCGTTTCTGTAAAAAAAAGAATAAGTAAGCCTATCTGAAAAACAAGCTCACTTTGCCCTCCCAAAGACTCAAGCAATTCTGAAAAGTTACCAAAGACACAGACTTCTCTGACAATTAAAAATATTCTCTCCATGAAGGGCCCAGCACACAACTTCCTAAAAAGCCAACACACATCGCTCACCTTCTCTCCTAAAAACATCACTTTACAGGTGCTCACTGTTCTTAGCTCTTTTATTGTAACTAATTCTACTCTTCCAGAAACTGCCTATACTACCTCTCTTTTTTTGTGCAACACTACTGCAGAGACAGAGGTCTCTTTGGGACCATCACACTGCCACTAGGAAGCATTTTCTATCATTTTTCCTACCCTGCATGTTCCTAGTAACACCCTTAGGGTGGGACATGCAACAGATGTCTACGCTGAACTGCTTGTCACTTGCTCAAGAGACTAACATCAGCATAACTCCCTACCTACCCTCAGCCAGCACCTCAAAATTGCTTCTTCAGTCTGCAACAGGAAAATCAAATCATTACTTATTTCCCCAATGTGTGCATGACTCCCTCTTCCCTTCTCCACAGTGCTAGATTCCCCCACCTTGGCCGTAGCTAGGATTTCACCATTCTAAACCACAGTGCTAGCTTACTCCACCCAGGCCATAGTTAGAGCTTTAACCCTCTACACCACAGTGCTAGCTTACTCCACCCAGGCCATAGTTAGATCTTTAACCCTCTAAACCACAGTGCTAGCTTACTCCACCCATGCCATAGTTAGATCTTTAACCCTCTACACCACAGTGCTAGCTTACTCCACCCAGGCCATAGTTAGATCTTTAACCCTCTAAACCACAGTGCTAGCTTACTCCACCCAGGCCATAGTTAGAGCTTTAACCCTCTACACCACAGCGCTAGCTTACTTTACCGTGGCCATAGTCAGGGCTTTAACTCTCTACACCACAGTGTTAGTTTACTCCACCTGGGCCATAGTTAGGATGTTACCATTCTAAACCACAGCGCTAGCTTACTCCACCCAGGCCATAGTTAGATCTTTAACCCTCTACACCACAGCGCTAGCTTACTTTACCTTGGCCATAGTCAGGGCTTTAACTCTACACCACAGTGTTAGTTTACTCCACCTGGGCCATAGTTAGGGCTTTAACCCTCTACACAACAGTGCTAGTTTACTTCACCTTGGCCATAGTTAGGACTTTAACCTTCTAAACCATGGTGCTACTTTACTCCACCCAGGTCATAGTTAGGGCTGTACCCCTCTACACCACAGTGCTAGCTTACTTCACCTTGGCCATAGTCAGGGCTTTAACTTTCTACAACACAGTGTTAGTTTACTCCACCTTGGCCATAGTTAGGACTTTAACCTACTAAACCGTGGTGCTAGCTTACTCCACCCAGACCACAGTTAGCGCTTTAACCCTCTACACCACAGTGCTACCTTAAATACCATACATTAAAGTAATTATAGCCAAAAGAGTGGGGTCAATCCTGGAAATACTGTCTCCCAAACCAAACAATAACCCTAACAACATCCATCCAACATTCCTTAAACTAATAATGCATTATTTCTTTACACCACTTGTAAACATATTTAGCATGTCACTAAGCTACTCCTCCTCTGTCCAGCCAAAGTCAAACACTCAGTAATAATTCCCATACTCAAAAGGTCTTTCACCCACCCTCTTAAATGTAGACCAACCTCTTTACTACGTCCTATCACAAAGGTTACTGACAGAATAATGTACAGCTAAATTGCAGATCATCTCAAGCAATATGGACTGCTAAAAGACTCTGAAAATGTATTTTGCATAGGATACATCACCTTAATTGCTATATGTATGTATATATGGTCTATACTGATACATCTAAGCCCCCCTGCACTGTCCATTTGTGCTGGAGGGCTGCACCCTCTCCACACCCCCTGCTAATTATATAGTTCAACTTTAACTTTGCACAACAGTGAGAAAAACAGCAAACTCAAAATTCACTTACACTAACATCACAAAACTAAATGTATATGGTCAAAAAATACATTACTCTATGAAACAAGCATTGAAGTAATACTTATAATGCAAAAATTACAGCAAATGCATTTAGACCAAATGAGTTTAGACCAGTTGGATAAACTCTAAATTTAGACCAAATGAATCTAGGCCAAATGCATGGTACCTTCTTTCCACACACACACACACACACACACACACACACACACACACACGCACACACACTCACAAGTGTGTGTGTGTGTGTGTGTGTGTGTGTGTGTGTGTGTGTGTGTGTGTGTATTTATATGTATATCTATGTATACATTTAGGCTGGCTGATCTTGACTTGATTGAATGACCCAAACGTCTGCATTTACAATGTCGACATTGCCAGTGTCGATACATAACTATGCATGCACTGAGAAAGCCTTGGCACACAACAAAAAAAAAAAATTAAAAATAAAATGAAAAACTATTTTTGCATGGTAGCCCTCCCCTTGCAAATTATATATACTGATTCCAAGATTATACATTATTTATTTGGGGGGGGGGGGTTGTGTGTGTGTGTGTGTGTGTGTGTGTGTGTGTGTGTGTGTGTGTGTGTGTGTGTGTGTGTGTGTGTGAGTGTGCTTAAGTACACATACACAGACAAAACTTAAACCTCAACTGAAAAAAAAACAAAGTCAGTGATAATGACATAACCAGTGCCTTAGAAATCATAAGCCATGCCTTACTAATAAACAAGCTGCAATTCTTAGTATTCAGTCAAAATCCCATGGCATAGTTCCAAAATTACCTACTAGAATATTTAAAATTCAAGCAGGTACTGAAGCAACAAAAGCGACAGAGCACAATTTATGTCAGGTTTCCTCAAGAATCTGTACTTGACCCAGTTCTTTTCTCATTGTTTATTAATGGCATAGCCATGCTCCTAACATGACAAATCTATCAGAAAATACACATACACAAAAACACACACAAAGAGTGCACACTTCTATTGATCCATCTACTGCTGTCACCTCAACATACCAACCCCAGGGACAACTAATACCATCCACAGAGTTTACTGGGCAAGCAGGGAAAGGTAGACTGCCAGACCTTTCTTCTGCATAAACACCTACAGACAATTTCTAGAGTTATTAATACAGTTGCTGCATGTCTTTGAGATGTAGGCAGAAGTCTGAGTACCCAAATAAAACACAGCTGCCTGTCAGGTGCCAGGATCTGCCACATAACACATGCACTCAGGTTACTCCACAAGTACAAATATGACTCTGCCATTGTCCATATTGGTGTGAATGACCCGAGACGTACCTCCCTGGACTACATGAAAAGAGACATGGAAGAGCTGTCCGATCTTGTAGCCCAGGCAGGTATGACCCCAGCCCTGAGTAGCATCCTGCCATCACTCAGAATGATACCACAGTACAAGGACAAAATGATTGACTTCAACAATTGGCTAAGCTTCTGGTGTCATCCTAAGGGATCCAGTACCTTTCTGCATGAGATGACATGATCGACAAACCACTATGCTTTGCCAGAGATGGCCTGCACCTGTCGCCCTTGTGATTCCGGATACTGGCTAAGGCTCTTGCCACCCCTATAGTGCCTATTTTAGGCAAGATTCAAATGACAAATTCACCACAGTAACAGGTGCAAGCAAGCAAAATCTGAGGGTAATGCTACTTAATGCTAGAAGTCTAAACCTCAACATGCGCTCACTTGAGGCACTCCTTAAAATGGAGAACATTGGCATCTGTGCAGTGAAACCTGGTTCAAGGCTCTAGAGAGCACCCCTGCATTACCAGGCTATAATTCATACCACACCTTTCGGCCACCTAAGTTGGACCGAAGCACTAAAGGTGGAGGTGTGTCCATATTCATTAAGGATATCCACAGCTCCAGGCTAGGTACTCAGCATGGGTTCAGGCACCTAGGTGGTGCGACATCCCACTGTGAGACAGCTGGATGTGGACACATGGCAGTATGGCAGTTTAGCTGCAGTGACAAATGCCTGCAGTCAATTCCCTGTGGGAACAGAGGAACCCACTGCCCCTTAACCACAGGTGGGAGACACAAACCCCCTACGTGATACACTCTACACCCCCCTAGAAACCACCATGTGCAACTGTCAGTGGAACATGTGCCTGGCATAGGATGCCAAGTGGGCATCAAGGTGGTAGTGTGAAACCTGTGTGCTGTGGGCAAAGCCTTTATTAACACAATATGTAAAGTGATGTGTGCAGTGCTTGGTGCATACTAAACCCTGATATAATCATAACTTATAGAAATGTGCCACAGCACGGAGAAAATCCTGCACATCACTGTAGTCACACTTATGTTGCAAGATGTGCTTTAGATGACGCTCCCTTACAACAACAGCCTTCCTACATGGTGTCACAGGCATCCCCCTCAAAAGAGACTCTCGTCGGGTATCTGTCAGGTTCTGTTCCTGTTGCAGAACAGACAGAAGGTGGGATAGCTGCACAGTAGGACGTCCCAGTAACACCTTCAACTGATGATGCCATGCCTCTACCTGGTTATTAGTCCATGGGAAATCCATGTCAGAGACATCACACACATTCCAAAACATCAAAGGGTAGGATGATGGTAGTTGTTGCTGTGCAGAGCAGCGGGATGCATACTTGCGTGGTCGGCCTCGCTCATAATGATGTTCCAGAAATATGCCAATAGGCTGTGCACAGTCAGGTAACATAGCCATAATGTCCAGAAATGCAGGGACAACATCATCCACTGGTAAGAATGCCAATGCAATTAGCTTGCATATGGCAATAGAGAAAGCAGTGTCCGCACCACAGAGGGCCACAGGTGGTGATGCTGGATCTGGCGCCAAATGATCTGTGTGAAGTGGAAAAGGCACACCTTCAGAATACACTTAGGGAATGCCTTACGGATGGCATGGTTCGCTGCCTTCTCAAAATCAGTCATAATATACTGTGGAGCCAGGGTGCATCCCTGTTCTGCAGCCAAACCCTTCAGTTTCTCCCACATACTGTTGTATGCAGACTCTGACTTCCTTATCATGAGACAATACACCAGGGGGACAATCCTTATTGAGGTGGGGGTGCCAATACAGCCATGTAATGTATACAGCTGGTGACATATATCAGCCCGTGTAGGGAAGGTGCCATCCCCAAGAATGATGTCAGATCTGCACAGATCAATTAGATTCTGTGATGTTGTAAGTAGAACCATGGAATAAGTCCCATCCATATCAGACCTTCTACGGAGGATAAAGCTGCCACTATGGAGTGGATACTGGCTGACATCAATATCCGCGAGTGTTACTGGAGGTGTGGTCATGGATGCCCATGCCGTCTGTCATACCCTGGTTATGCTACGACGCAGGGTGGCACGGCAAGGCATCTCTTGTAGTACATTTTCATCTGCTGAGCTTAGGACACTCTGCATTACCAAGCTTGGCAAGTCATTGCCGGTTACAGCCCTCTGCCGCAGTTCTGCTCGCAGTGTAGCCACCTGAGCTATTGTTGCATCCGGCCTGTGCTGGTGTGGCAGTGATTTCAGCAGTTCCTCCCCCTCATCCTGATGAACAGTGATGGCAGGACCTCTACAGGCCTGTACTCTCCACTCGATACATGCCCAGTACCGTTTAGGTGGTACTTCACACTCCAAATGGTAGAGGTATCCCTCCACTACCAGCATTGGTTTGCCCTGTAGGCTGGACACTGTGCTGTATTTGTTGCCAAGCTGACCAGGGCTATACAGGTACATAGATTTCATCATGGTAATGCCACTTGTTGATGGCCTCTCAGTATCCATCACGGCCAGTGTAGCTGGGAACAGGATGTAAAGACGTCACTGGTACAAGTCACTCTCAGATGTTACAATACTTGCTGTACACCGCCCTTTGTTGTAACCTGTGTTGTAGTGCTGCCTGCCACAGTTCCCTGTGCAGCTGTCTGTACTCCACCTTGCTCTGACTACCCGTTCTGCTAGGGTTTCACTATGTGCAGTTTACACAGCCATGGGGCTGACAAGTGCTTGTAGTGTGGTAGGCATCTACACGACTTGCTTGCAACACACTTTCTATGTGTACTGAACAGGTCCCCTTTAACTCCTAGCTGTTCCTGCTGGCCAATCAGGGTGTGGGGCCTAGTCTCAGTTTCAGTGACAGAGGTTACATAGGGAAGTTACTCAGTGTTGCACCCTTGTCTGCCTACGTGGGCCTGCATACTTCTGTACCCAAGCTCTAGCAAACAATGGATGGTTTTTCCAGCCCCTGCAATACACACATGCTGCTGTGGACTGGGTGTAGGATTGACACTCCTGCCTGACAGTGTTCCCCTATTACAATATTTATTCCCTGCTGTTGGCTTGGTAGTCTGTTTTTGCCTGAGTTCCATGTTCCCACCTGCCATTGCACTACAGGGCTCTAGAAGAACAGTTGCTGTTTGTTGCAGTCATGCCTCTCCATCACTATGGGTTGGGCATGAAATGGAAATATTCACAACAGTGGTACTCACTGGCACATTATGTCTGTCATGCTGTGACATGCTTGGTTGCTGTTACACCAACAGGTCTTACAGTAGCATGTGCTTTCTGAGGGGTATGAAGTCTGAAACTCATTTGTCTGTTGCATTACACTGCTGGATATCCACATATGTGTGATATTTAGGTTACATATATTCTGCATAGCTCAGGGCTGTTTGTGCTGTGTTATAATCGTAGACTGTATTGGCAGGGACATGCTATTTGAAAATGCGCATGTACATACACTCTGTTGCAGCTACTATGGATTATATTACTTGCTTCCTGGGAGTGTTTAGTGTGCGGGTTTGTGAGGACTTCTGGTGATCTACAGGTAAGTTGCTTTACTTTACTTATTGGATTTATTTCTGTGCTTTGTGTGTACATGTGGAGCAGTTGTGGTTTTACAGATTTACTTGCGTTTATTTGGCTTGATGTGTTTTTGGCATTCCATACCTGTTTACAGTGTTGGTTTGCAGCCCATGTAGCTGCTTTAGGGGTTGTCTCTGTTTCTTTGTTTTCCCACCAATGTGGGTTCCAATGGCGTATCTCACTTTCGGCCGCACCGCTCTACGATCTAGCGGTGCCACAGCCTTCTTGTTTCAGCATTGTAGCTCACGGGCAATCGTCTCGCAATCTACACACCAGAACCCGCGCAGCATAATGCACCTGAGATTACCCAAGCGCAACTAACTCTGGGCAAGACCACAATCCAAATTGTAGCTTGCTACAGATCCCCCGCCATGCCCCAGAATTCCCACTCCTCATTTCTTGACAAACTGGAAAATATTAGGGTACAACCTAACGCCCTAATAATTGATAATTTCAACTACCCCACCATTAACTGGGAAAACCACTCATGTACCAACTCTTGTGCTCAACGTTTTCTGGAATTCATAAATTCCAACGCCTTGGATCAACTTATCCACACCCCCACCAGGGGCAGCAATATCCTACACCTGGTCATTACCAACATGGGCAACCAGTGTTCCACACCAGAGATCAATTCCTCGTTGGTCAGATGTGACCACAAGCAAATCACCCTAGACATCCACATCCCACCCCCACCCCCATTAGGGAAACCACCGTAAAAAATTTATCTGTAGCCAACTTCACGCTTTTTAAGACAGAAGTGGCAAACTTCACGACACCCATGCTAACAGACAATAGAGGTACAGCTGCTGAATCCTATACAATTGCACTTTATAAACACTTACACGAGTGCATGGATCTGTAACAGAACCAAGATGCTATCCTCCAAAAAAAGGAAGTCAATCTGGTGGTCCCCTGCCCTAAACAAACTCTACAACAGAAGAAAGAAATTGTTGCAAAAAAGAGTAAAATCCCATGATTGGAGGAACTCTGTGGTCAGTCTCAGTAAGAAGCTGAGATCCCTCATAAAAATCCTCCAAAGCTAGTTACGAAAACAAAATCACCACTGACTGTAAAGACAACACAAAGCATTCTATAGCTATGTCAAGAATCTCAATGGCAACACTCAGATCTGCTTTGAGTTACAGCACAACGGCACTAAATATACAGAACCACCTTACATCGCCAACATCCTGATAGATAGGTTCAGTGCTAACTTTACCCCTCTCTCATCCCCTAAAGGGCCCATCTCTATACCAGAAGAATGCAAAGTTCCTGAAATCACGGCTGCACAGGTAAAAAACACACTCTCTAAAGCCAAGAACACAGCATTGATGGGACCTGACAACATCCCAGGCTGCATTCTACATTAACTACAGAACGAACTGGCACCCCACCTAAGTACCATGTTCAATCATAGCCTCACCTCAGGCTTTGTGCCCACTGAATGGTGCACAGCAACAGTTATCCCACTCCACAAAGGGAGAGCCACCACAGACCCCGGGAACTACCACCCTATTAGCCTGATGATCCTGGTCTGCAAGGCTATGGAACGTATCATCATGGAACTTATAAACAATGACATTGGTAATCTCCAAACTCTGGACCCTACCCAGTTTGGGTTTGTAATAGGCAGATCATGTCTCCTAAACCTGACAGATTTCTTTGAAGTGGACATCAAGGCCATAGATGAGGCTAAGATGGTTCACACAGCATATCTAGATCTCGCCAAGACTTTCAACACCACCCCCCACTCTGGAATTACAGACAAACTCATTAAACTAGGTATAAATCCCTATGTCACAAGATGGGTTGCCATCTAGCTCACTAACAGAACCCACACTGTGAAAGTAACAGACTCTAAATCCAACTTCAGACCAGTGACAAGTAGTGTACCACAGGGTTCAACCCTAGGTTCTCTCCTGTTTGGTATCTACTTCTCTGAAGTACAGGCTAACACAGAAGGTCTTTGGCCAACAAAGTTCATAGATGACTGCAAACTAGGAGCCATAATCAAAATTCCCAATGATGTGGACATCCTACAAAAGGGCCTCACTGAGACAGATGCCTGGTGTCAAAGCCATGGCCTCAAGCTCAATGCCAAAAAGTGCATTGTCTTCCCTTTTGGTAAAAACTCTGTACCCATGAACTACCACATAGGTGGTAGTCTACTTAACACTGAAAGTGTGATAACAGACCTTGGGACATTGGTGGACAGTAGTCTCTCCTTTGATAATCACATCACCACAGTAGTCAGGAAATCCTTCTACACGGCACACCTCATCACTAAAGGTTTCTCATCCAGGAAAAAAGAGGTCATTGTTCCCCCCTACTCATCACTCATTAGATCCATTATAGAGTACAACGCCCCTTTTGTTATATACCTCACAAGACATCTACAACAACTGGAAAGGCCACAGAAATACCTCATAAAGAGGATAACCAGCCTCAAACAGATGCCCTACGCAGACCGTGTAAAAAAAAACCCAACTTTACACTGTCGAATATCGCCTACTCAGAGACGATCTCTGCCTAGCATACAAAGCTATGTCAAACCCAGAGCTGTTGGACATGCTCCACTTAAAGAAATCCCAATCCCTCCAAGCTACACGCTCTAGGGACCTAAACCTTGTCACCACAATAAACAGAACATGCTGGAGGAATAGATTCCTGTCCCAGAGACTTCCCATACTCTAGAACAAACTACCGATCTATATCAAACAAAGCTCCTCATTAGGACTATTCAAGAAAAATCTTGATGATTGGATGGGAGATAGGAAATTCACCCTGGGGATCACTTCTGTGGCTCTGCTTGACAGGGGCACAGGAAAATAATTTTCTTGGGTGGCAAAAGCCAGGGTACCATTTGGCTAGGATTATATAGGCCCTAGGGCCAATAGCCTAATACCTACCTATGAATCTATAAACCTATAAAAACACAGGGAGGACTTGGTGACTCTGCACAGAAGGCACCCCTATCCAAGAAGTGAAAAACCTCTTGCAAAAAGGTAACAATGTTACTCCCTTCACCATTAACCCACCTAATACAGTTACTTTCAGGCAAATCAGAGGAATGCCAATTCACATAAAGGTGCAGGTTTTGGGATAGTAGACGAAACCAGAGCACCTGGATAAAAGTCTTCTCAGAAATAGGGAAGACATGTAGACTGCACTAAGAAGGAACCCTAACTAAGAACGCAACCAGAAAACCAAGCACTGTAACATGGCAATGCTACCCACTGTGATGCTGTGCACATGTATGTATACATCACAGCAATGATAATTTGTAACATGGTGATGCTACCCACTGTGCTGCTGTGCACATGTATGTATGTATACATCACAGCAATGATAATTTGTAACATGGCAATGCTACCCACTGTGATGCTGTGCACATGTATGTATACATCACAGCAATGATAATTTGTAACACAGCAATGCTACCCACTGTGCTGCTGTGCACATGTATGTATTCATCACAGCAATGATAATTTGTAACATGGCAATGCTACCCACTGTTCTGCTGTGCACATGTATGTATTCATCACAGCAATGATAATTTGTAACATGGCAATGCTACCCACTGTGCTGCTGTGCACATGTATGTATGTATTCATCACAGCAATGATAATTTGTAACATGGCGATGCTACCCACTGTGCTGCTGTGTACGTGTATGTATTCATCACAGCAATGATAATTTGTAACATGGCGATGCTACCCACTGTGCTGCTGTGCACATGTATGTATTCATCACAGCAATGATAATTTGTAACACAGCGATGCTACCCACTGTGCTGCTGTGCACATGTATGTATTCATCACAGCAATGATAATTTGTAACATGGCAATGCTACCCACTGTTCTGCTGTGCACTTGTATGTATTCATCACAGCAATGATAATGCTTACACTGATTTTGTCACAATACAATACACTGAGTGATGCTGTTCCTGTCGCTATGGATCAGTGACTGTCTGACTGTGATGACCAGCAGTAGGACACATCATATTTATCCAACTCCAGCAATTACAGCCACTTTATTGACTATATATACCTCTGATGTTTGACTGCAATAAAATAATATTAACAATAATAATAACAATAATGGGCACAGGAATTTTACAAAAACATATAGTATTCAGCCCCAGCATATGTTTTCCAACCATAATATCCACCTCTTATCGTAAGAATCAGGGACAAAGCCATAAATAATGGAAAGACAAAGGCCCCAGATCAGGGACTAAGATGTTAAATATTTTATTTTTTCCTTTTCTTTTATGAAGTATGGTAGTTTGTAAGAGGAGAAGGTAAGTGTATGGGATGGCTTAATGGTTTCCTCTTTTGTAATTTGCAGTTGTCAGTTAGACAAAACATCCAAAACTGAGACTGGGTTACATTCTAAACTGTTCATACCTCCACAATGTTTGCATTCCTGACTACTCAGAACATTCAAGCATAAATGAAGGTTATGTACCTGTCACAATGCTAAGTCTGCTTGGAAGATTCAATCTTAGTTAGCCCGCAGGAGTCACATGCTCTGCACATGCTCTGTTCTTTTGATATAATTTTCCCAGGCCATGTATGTACCTCCCCTTCCCAAGATATCTCTGACTCTCTCCTTCATTTTCCAATTTCTGACCAAGTTAAAAAAAGAAAGGGTGACAAGAAGATGGTATAAGCCAACTTTTGTCAAGGCGGGGGACAGAGAGAGAGAGAGAGAGAGAGACAGAAATGGTTGGTTAAAAAAGACTAAAAACCTCCAAGTAAGTCTAGCATTATACCAAGTATATAACATTCAAATCTGCTAATGAGATTCAGACATTGTTAACCTCCAAAACAGAGACTAGCTAAATTTGCTGAATGACAAAAAAAAGGATCTCACTCCCACACTCTGGATCCCAGGCAACCTAGGCCTTGGCAAGCCTAGTTTTGCAGAAACACAGATGTTTCCAGGTCAGACATGAAGACAGCCATCATAGAGATAGTCCTGCCTATTTAGAACAGCAAAGCCCTTTGGAAACAATAACTTCCTAGCCAAAGCAAGACTGGCTTGAGCATAAAAAACTGTAGTGATGTAGTGCAGAACTCTGATGCACAGTAGCCCAATAGAAAACAAACCGGTGACTGTTAGTCCTGGAAAAAAACTGAGTGGCAGGAATAATGAATTCAGCAGAACACCGCAGTGCCAAAAAATTAGACTCCAGTAAGGGGGTCCATCAAGCACAAAATGCTGGCAATGTCTACAGAGTCACAACAAAGACATCATGGAGCCTTATCTGTCTGTAGGAGGCTAAATAGCCGCATGTCAAGTCCACCCAACTAAAAAATGAGGTTGTGGGAGCAAACACCACAGATATGTTGTTGTAAAGAAGCGCAGGGACCCTGGCAATGGGGAAGCCAGCTTCAGAACCTACACAGGATGGCATGACATCCCCATCTGCAAATACAAAAAAAAAATCTTCACTAGAATATACAATTACCTTCTTTTTGCCGCTGGTGCATTTCAAGGGTACCACTGTCTACTTTCCATAACCCATACGTCCATCTTATGAATTCAGCCTGTAAGCATAATGGGTACATAAGAGGATATATGAGCATAAATCTTCAGACTATGTCCAAGCTAACAGCCTGAAGACATCTGGGGAGAAAACAGTCAGCTAGGAGTGAAAAAATAGAGAAGGGAAGAGTCCCCTTCCATCCTAGAGGCTGCTAGACAGGATCTCGGAGTAAAAGGATAAAAAAGAAAGGAAAGAGGGATGTGGGTGGGAAGAATACAACAACAGTGATCAGTAGGACATCTACTGTTATGATGAGTTCTTACACAGTTGTACTATGTTCTGACTGAAATCACCATTGCAATATCCAAAAGGATGGGTGATTCACAAACCTAAAGGGAGCAAAAAGGTGGCTGGTTAAGAATTGTGAGAACCGTCTAAGTGGACAGAAAGGATTGAGGCAGAAAAGGCAGCCCAGGACTTGGAAAAGGCATCTACTGTGTATTGCTTAGTGAAATTGTGCACTGAAGACCATGTAGTTGCTTCCAAGATTATTCTAGAATCTAAACCCTTGCAGAAATCTCCAGAAGAGGCCACTGCTAGTAAAATGAATATTTAGGAAAAACAGCAAGGACTCACCATTGTTATACAGTCTTTTGGCTTTTCCTGGTTAGGGGTCGCCACAGCGGAACTCCGGTCCACTAATGATTGGCAGTAGATTTTTACGTACTGGATTGCCGGGCCTAACGCACAGCCTTCAACGAAGGAATGCACATTCACGCATGTCACCACATAGAAGACGCTCTAACTGAGAATCGAATAGGCAACGTCTAACTGTGAGGCGACAACGCTACTGCAGCACCACCACCGCAGTAGTAACTGTATCAAAAAGAAATAAACCTAAAAATCCAGCTAGCAATAGTTTGTTTGGATACTAACCTGCCCAGCATAGAGTCCAGGAAAGAGAGGAACAGGTAAAATCTGAGATATATATATATATATATATATATATATATATATATATATATATATATATATATATATATATATATATAAATACATATATACACACACAGGGAATGCAGAATTCTTTCATCCATTTTCAGTGGGTTGGGAAAGTAGGTAGGTTGATGCTCTGTTTGAGGGACATCTCATTTACCAATTTCAGCACAAAAAGGGATTGGCCCTCAGGTACATTCTGCCCTTACGGAAAAGAAGGAAGGAGGGAGTAGCCACAAGTGCCTGGAGCTCTGATACTCATCTATCAGAAGTGTTGACATACCAACAAAATGGTTTTCTAGGTAAAGAATTTGAGAGTGAAGGAAGCAACTGGCTCAGAAGGAGGCAGATTGAAATTTTCCAGCTCACAGTTGTTGCCTCGAGGTGGAGGCGCATGATTTTTGGATAATTTAACTGCAGGACCCTTTTAAAAAAACTGTTTGACCTGGACATAACAGGAGAGTTAAGGGGAAGAAATGCTGAGAAGGTTGATAGGTGGGGTTTAACAGATGAATATGCCAAACCATTTCTAATGAGCTCACACTGATAAGATAAAATCAAGAGGAGACTCACATTTTATTTTGTCTAGATCTTCAACTTGAAACCAGATTGAAAATATCTTCCAGTTGGCTGATATAGGATTTTTGGGTAGTGTGTCTCCTTGCCTCCTGGAAAACCAAAAACAAGTCCACAGAAAAATTGCTATCTGGAAGGGATCAGAATCTTATTGTCCTTTTGGTTACATTGAGGGATGATAGGTTAGGGTGAAGCAATGAGCCTTTGTGTTATGTGATCAGGTCCAGTTTGTGGGGTAGCTTGTGGTGATTGATCCTGCTGAAGAGATAGAAAAGAAGGAACAAATGTTGCCCTGGTCAAAAATCACCAGTAAACCTTTTGGTAGTATAGGCAGTGAAGGGACAGCATAAAGCAACCTTCTAGTCCACTGGAAAAACAAGGCCTCTGCCCTCCATGCCGGGGACAAGGAGTCCTTGTGCAGAAGAGAGGGAGCTTTTTGTTGTTGTCTAAGGCAAATAAGTCTATCTGTAGTGTATCCCACTTGTGAACTATGTCTAGGAAGACCAGTTTGTTGAGCATCCATTCGTGGAGGTCTTCAATGGACTCGCTCAGGGGATTCTGGCAGGACATTGTCCTGGGAGGGAATGTATACTGCTTGTAGGAACATGTTCACCTTGATGGTCAAGTCCCAAGCAATCTGAGCTGACCTGCACAACTGGTAGGATCTTGTCCTTCCTTGCTTGTTTATGTACAGTATGACTGTTGTGTTGTCTGTTAATACTCTTACAGGTCCTGCAGAGAAGACTTGTAGGGCCTGAATGAGAACCCTCATCCCTTTTAGACTGATGTGATCTGCCTTTAGACTGGGTTGCCAGCAACCCTGAACCTTGTGAGTCCCCGTCCATGCCCACCAAGCCTCATATGAGGCATCTGTGGGCAGCTGTTAACATGGAGTCTGCAACTTGAACAGCAGACCTGGATTGAGGTTCACCTGTGCCACTCATCAAGGATCTCCTCTTGAGACAAGGTGTTACAGAGATCTGTATTTCCAGGGTGTGAGACTGTTGGGACCATACATTTTTCAAGTACCACTGTATTTTCCTCATATGCAGCTTGGCTATCAGAATCATTAACATAGTTGCCACTACATAACCTAGTGCAAAATCTCCCTTGCCAAGCAGCAATGGAGAGGTAAGAGTGATTGGAAGAAAGTTGTGAGGTTCTGCACCTTCGCCTGGGGGTAAGAAGGCCTGTATGTTTTTGTGTTTAGTTTGCAACCCAGGAAAACTAGGTCCTGAATGGGCTGAAGGAAGGACTTTAGGAAACTGAAAGTGAACCCCAGTTGCAGGAAGAGGGTGAAGATGAACTTGAGGTACAGCAATAGGATCTGAAGTGATTAACCCTGAATTAGCAAATTGTCTAGGTAGGGCAATATCTGTATTCCCTCAGTCCTGCAAAAAGCAATAATTTGAGCTAGGCACTTTGTGAAAAGAAAGGGGGTGATTGAAAGCCTGAAGGGCAATACAGAAAACTGAAAATGTGATGAGCCAGTAGAGAATCTCAGAAACTTCCTGCAAGGTGGGTATATGGGAATACACAGATATGCATCCTTCAAGTCCAGAGATAATAGGAAAGCCTGCAGAAGGATAAAGGGAAGAAGGGTCTGAAGAGAGAGAGAGAGAGAGAGAGAGAGCATTTTGAAAGAGGGAACCTTGAGGAAGGTGTTGAGGTGAGAAAGGTAGAAGATGGGTCTCCACTGTCTTTTTCTTAGCACCAAGAACTTTCTAGAACAAAAGGAACTGTCTTTGTGGTGCCTTGGGAAAGTAAGTCCTGTAGTACTGGAGACAGATGATGCAACAGGTTGCAGGGTGGTGGTGGAAGGCCTTTGAAGGGTGATAGCACCTTTCAGGTAATTCTGTAGCCTTGTTTGATGATGGTGAGCACTTGTCTGTAGTGATCTTTTCCCAATTTGCAGTAGAAATAGTGAGTCATTCGGAAACGAGAAGGCTGGGACCAAGAGTGAGAGGGTGGAAAGAACATAGCCACACTGACTTATCTGTGAAGGGAGGCCTCCCATATCTTTTTTTTTTTTCTAGAAATCTCTTCCTGGGTGTCTACTTGTGTTTCTGACAAGGACTATGCTCTCTTCTGACAAAATAAGTAGACTTGGCAGTGTCATTTCTCTGGTATTTGGGCAAAGAGGTAAGTAGAATTTGTATGCAGTTCTTTATATTTTTAGCATGTTTTTCCTAGGTCTTGAATAAACTAGCTGGTTGTGGTTCAAACACAAGGTCCCTGTAAAGGGGGGGAATCTAGAAGCTTCACTTTGAAATCTTCAGGAAGAGGGTGATTGTGCAGCAAGGTATATTCATAATAACTGAGACAAAGAGGCCTCAGCATCAGCTTCCTGAGTGGCTTGAGGTATTTGGTCATCTGGGTCTGATAATTAATGGCCCTGAATGTCAGGGTAGATTAGACCTTTTTCCCCACCTATCCATGGCCCTACTGTCCTTGTCTGAGGGTAGGACATTAGTATTTGACAAAAGCTTAGAAGGTTTGTGTGAGGGTAAGGAGATGGCTGAAGGACCAGCTACAGGATTCTTGAATAAAACCTACATTTCATCTGGAACTTTGCTGAATCAATTAGACCTCTTGGGGGCTGGAAGCTGATATTCAAAGTAGAGGATGAAGATGTGAAAGCATCAAGAAAGGCCTACAGGACTAGATGGACAGGGGAAGGGGCTGGAGCGCCCACTTCTAAAAGGCTTAATATATTTTCTAGATGTCATAGATTTGCTTAGACTCCCACTCAGAATGTTTCATCATACTTACAATGGTCTATGTTTTACAGGGGGATCAGGGGAAAGGGCATCCTCATCATCTCAGGGTATTTGTCCAAGAGAATGAATTTGAGAGGACTATGCTAAGGAATGATCATCTGAATCTGATGCCTCCCCCTCATTCTCATCCTCATAGGAAGACTCCATTGCTATCTTCTGTGGAGTGGTGGAGGAGCTGAAAAGGAAGGAAGGTTAAGAGCCATAACTGCCTTGAAAATGCCCTGAAAAAAAATGCATCCTCTCTTTCTTCCTAGAAGGTTGAGGAGAGGGAACATTCTTAGTTTTCTGCTATTTCGTCTTATGGGTGACATCTGAAAGGGTAAAGTGTGGAGGGTCAGATCCCTGATGTACTTCAATCAGTGATCCCAGAATCTCTTTCCATACTAAAATCTGAGGGATACACCACATCTCCCCCTTCTCTGTTGCAGTATCAGTCACTTTAGATGTCTGGTCATCAGACACCGTATTGGCCTCTAATGAGGTCACAGCAGAATGCATCTAAGGAAGAGTCTGACATACTGAGGGTTCTGCAACCTCAGCAGGAATGTCAGAATCTGACTGGGCAGACTGAACATATGGCCTAGGCTTCAAGTTTTTTCTTTGCAGCAGACTGCATCAGTTTTGGTGATTTCTGCAGATTGGGCCAGCAGCTTTAGGTGCTGAGTCTTTAGGAAAGTATTCAATGACGGCCAGCTGGAGCACAAGGTCTTTAGTATTAAAGACTTTCAGATGGAAAAACATTTGTAGTCATACTCTGGGCCTAAACAGAAAAGGTGCAGGAAATGGAGGTCTTTGAGTATCTGCTACCACACTTGCACTTTGTCCTCCAAGCTGACATCTAACAAAAACACAGAAAAACAGAATAAACAAGAAGGAAGTTTTCCCAACAGGGCACTTATCTGAATCTGAGAAGGCTTACAGTACAAACTAACATGCAAGGATCAGACTGACAGGTGCGAGAGGTGTGTTCAGACTGTCAGTGAGATAGACAGAGGATTTACACTCATACATCCACTTATATACCCCTACATATGGCCTATGGAAGGTTCAGCCTTTGGTACTCCAGATGGACATCACTGTCAAAACCCATCTGTTTGGAATGCTGCATCAGTGATTTCAATCAGAACATCTCATTAATATCCATGTTGTCAGTGACAGGATGTTTAAACAAAATCAACACTGCCTTTGTCTCTGAAGTCAATGTAATGTTTTAACTTTCAAAAGCACTTTTATGTCAGTACTCTGGACTTCTAACACTTATTGTGCACTAAAATAATTCAAATAAGGACTGATCTTAGAAAATGATGCTAAAGGATGAAACTGTTTAGGAAAGAATGTTACGTCTTGCTGTGTAATGACTAGACAAGTAATAGATAAATTGCTGCTACACAAATCCCATCTTTCCATCACTATGTGGTGAACAAGTAGTTATTCAGCTGTATTCTGTCTCAAATCAGTTAACAGTTAAATATCTAACCCCAAACATTTAAGAAATACTACATTAATAATACAAACAGGAAGAACCTTTATTAAAATAAGTCTCTATCAGCAACATGTTAGTAATAAACCGTGTCACTTGCTTAAAAGTTTAAAAGCTATGTGTTACAAACATTGTGAAGACAGACGTCTGCTTTGGTGGTGGCATTTGGTAAAACGAGGCTGACAACAATGTGCCACAGCTAAAAGCATTACTGTTTTGCACTTTTAAGCAACTTTAAGATTTTTCATTGTCATCATTATTATTAGAGTGTTTTTCTTAATGCACAACTAGTGCACTAAGAATTCTCTTTACTCTCTGATTATTGTTAGTCCCTCTTTCCCTCTCTTCAGTGCATAATGAACCTTTAAGCATAATACAACTTTATATATAAAGTGCGAAGTCCCCATGCTGGGCGAAGAATCAAGGAGTCTGAATCCTCACCATTGACACTGGAGAGGGACACTCACTTGGAAGAAAAATGTCTACACTCAGTATTTCCAGATATAAACCTCTCTCCAAGCACAATTTCCCTTATGAGCACCCAGGGAACACGCTCTGTCCGGGGGTTGGTTCTGCTCTATATCTGTCTAGACTTCCAGTAAGACTCCCACTGGCACAGCTCTATATCTGTCTAGACTCCCAGTAAGACTCCTCACTGGCACAGCTCTATATCTGTCTAGACTCCCAGTAAGACTCCCCACTGGCACAGCTCAGAGTTAAGTTTATAGCTGGGGTTCCAAGCTAAGTCCTCCCACACCTTCTCTGTGAAACCAGTGCTTTGTGTCCTTGCTCCAAGCAGCTGACACACACACTCTTTGAGATATGATTTGCAGGCACACACACACACACACACACACATACACACACACACACACACACACACACACACACACACACACACACACACACACACACACACCACTGGGAAAGGCTGGCACAGAGTCACCTAATGTGCTCTCTTCTGTCCAGACTATAAGGTAGTTATCACTGCCACCAGAACCCCTGCCAGCTACTTTAAGGCTCCTACAAGTGTACCAAATTATACTGAGTGAAACTGACATTAACAGAAATGGTAATGTTGACCAAACAGCAAGTTTTTCAGGACTGGCCAGAGTTATCATCAAATAAAAATATGCAAATACTCTCAGAACTTAAATATTTTTCTAAAATAACCAGCCACAATAAGAAGTTTACATATATTTAATAATAAACTGTAAAAGAACATGAAAATACTAAATGTCTATTTATAGTAAACACCACCGTTTCAGTCATAGACAATATTAAAAATAACACTAATGAAAAGGTTCACACAGTTATAGAAAAAACTGTATTTAGAGAGTCTCACTATCTATTCCTGATTGACTAAAAGAATTACTGTTCCTACATACTGACTAGAGCAAGGCAAGATGGGTAAGTGGTCCTTGTTGTCAGATCCAAGACAGAATACAGAATGTTGCTGAGACTTCAGTCTCCTCTAATATTAAAACATTATTTCTGTACAGTATGACATCACATACATCTGTTCCTCTGACTCTGTTTCCCATTCTATCACCAACACTATAAGCTGCCAGGATTTTAGCACCTACATGTCAATAATACACACACAAGAGCATTGCTTCAGATGTGTTGCAGCTGGTGGAAGTCATAAAACCATAAAACCATTCCACTCTTCCTGCAGGAGCTGAAACCTATTCTTTAGCACAGACATTGTGTCTCTGGCTCCATTCAGAACTGTGGGATAAAATATTTACAGCTTAACCCATAAAGTAATTTAATTTCAAGCATATTTTAAAGTCCGGTGGATTAACCTCTTCCCTTCCAGTATATGCTGTTAAAATGTTACATTTAATTCAGCTACAAGGATACATGTACATTTATTTTCCTTCCAGCAGGGCACACAGTTGATACATTTTAATACAAGCAAACCTCACAAATACATTTTAAACATCTGTACAAATCAGTCTGACATACAAATGACATACAATTATTTATAAAATTCCAGCTAGTTGGGCTGGCATAAATTATACATCCACTGCCCTACTTTTTCTGGCATGACTGGCAGTTCCTCCTATTATCACATGGGGATTTCAAGCACATTGAATAAGTAAAGCTTTTAATAAAATCCTGTACCATTCCCTTTAAATCTGAGTTCTAGTCTTTTTCTCCAACAGCTGGTTCCCAGATAAACACACTAGTTAAGGTTCAAGACCAAAGACATTGACTGTCTCTTTCAGTACCTTTATTTTCAACTGGTGGAGGGTAGAATCTTGCTAAGGATTTATTTATTTTTATTTTCTTTTAACCATGTTAACTAGGTAGGAGAAATGGACTGCAGGCCAATTTCGACCACAACACAAGCCAACTGGTAGTAACAGTTTAAAGTGATACATTATGACACCAGAAATCACTGTAAATATACATTGAACATTGAGATTAACTTCTGTATATACCTTAACCATACACTAGAAAGAAGTATTGACTATAAGGTATGATTGTTACATATACTTCTGGAATATGGTTGAAAGAAATCTCATGGTATTAAGCAGTTTTGCATCACTGCTTGAAATAATCTCACAGATAAAAGAAGTATTACATGCAGTATGCACATATATCATACAGGTTGCAATGAGACTAGTACAGTGATAAGTAATAATGCTTCTAGTGATGAAACAGTGCATGCAGATTGCCTTTCATCTGCATATGCAGCTCATGTCTATTTCCATATTTTTTATCCAATGTCAAAAAGAGACATATTTAAGTTCTACCCTCACATGGTCTAGTAGCTTTTTTTTTAATGCTGGGTACACTCTGACACTTCCAATGTTAGCTAAGGCAATTAGACATTAAACCCCATTTTCATGTGGAGGAGGGTAGAATCACCTTAAACAAGGCACATTGTCCTTCTAAAAGGCCCCACAGAAGTAGCTGTAACAAGTAGCCCTGAAATCACATGTTAGCCGCAGTCACAGCCACTTAGCCTCCCTCTTTCCTTTATATACTCTCCCATATTTGCATCAGGATCTTAGGACATCTGATCCAAGTAGGTCACTAGAAGGCACAAGGTCCTTGATTGTGGTCACCTCTAGGGATATTCACAGGAATAGTGAGCAGTCATATTAATGGGTTCCATAGCACAAGGCTAGTCATCTGTCATGGTAGGCATGCGATTCAACATGCTATACAACTCACTTGTCATGAAGATGCATGAAGCATTTATCCAAACCATGTTTCCATATGTAGGCAATACCTGTACCCCTTTCTTGTCCACCAGTAACACTGCTTTACATGTATGTCACCAATGATGGCAGGAAAATCAGTGCTGTATGCTGCATAGGGATGAGGTACAGATATTGTCACTATGCTCAGCTACAGCAGCAGCTGTACATTGTTTACTGTAGCCAAAGCATTCACAGGGCTGTATTATGAGGTTTTCTACAATGAAAGGCAATAACAATACTTAAAGAAAGAAAGGAGAGTCTACTGGCCTGACTTTTCTCACTAGCAATGCTGTCACAACACTGTGTGATGAGCAGACCAAGTGTGCTGAAGCAATGTGCCAGTGTGTGCTCTATGCCACTATGAGACATCATTCCATTCTTTTGTAATATAACTACTTCTATCTGCTTGCAACACCAAATGGCTGCTACAGTATTAATGGTCATCTAGTTGCTTCGATATGTTATGCTGATCATCATTACAAGACAGTCAGAGGTGGGACAATGGCCTTGGCTTCTGTTGCCTGTACTTGTAGTCCTTTAAATTCCCAAACTGTTTCAAATGGTTTACTATTAAAATCTCGAAAGTGAAACAAAAAAGGTACTTATGAGCGAAGTGTTTCACCGAAAGTACACATCACCTAATGGCCCTAATGTAAAAAAACAGCTGTTAATGCCAAAAATGTCAAACACGACATTTTTGGCACTTAACAGCAATCCCACCCTTCCTGTAACTCCCTAACTAGGAAACCTAACATCTCGTTTATGCAGAGGGGCAAGCCCCCCTGCACCCCCCACACCCCCCTAACTATATATTCCAACTCCGAGATCGCACTACAGTGAGGAAAGGGATGTATTTCCCTTACTGCACTGTACCATGGTCCCTGTACATAATCGAATGTTATATTTGCAAATGCACAGACCATTCACAGATATTCCATTAGATTACGTGGCTGGCACACATATGAACTATTCGAACAACTGTAGTTCGAATAGTTCTTAGGTGTGCAATGCTTCACCGACTTTTTAATAGTAAACCGTTTCAAACACCATGCTTTGAAGCCCTTCCAGGTATGCACTTGCAAATATTCTTGCACCTGTGTGTGCTGATCCTTTTTTGAACTGGGAAGGGTTTTGGTATGTGGTTTTGATTTTGCACCAACCCTGCAGAAGTGTGTACATTTTTTTATGAATGGGAGCCACTAAATTTACTGCTACTGATTCATAAAAACATATTCCTACCAAAGAGCAATTCTATTTAAATAGAATACCTCAGTCAATCAAAGCCAGTCAGCAATAACTATCTATTCCCTTTCATTTTTTTACTGTTTTGAAGTAGATGCTGTATAAATAGTCAACATTATTGTCATTCATCTGCACCACTAGACCTAGAACACAGTATCTTCATATCATCTGCATCATTAGAACTAGAACTAGAGCATGGTATCTTCATGCCATCTGCATCATTAGAACTAGACCTAGAACACAGTATCTTCATGCCATCTGCATCATTAGAACTAGAACTAGAGCATGGTATCTTCATGCCATCTGCATCATTAGAACTAGAACTAGAGAATGGTATCTTCATGCCATCTGCATCATTAGAACTAGAATTAGAGCATGGTATCTTCATATCATCTGCATCATTAGAACTAGAACTAGAGCATGGTATCTTCATGCCATCTGCATCACTAAAACTAAAATTAGAACACTTGGTGTTCAATCTTCCTTTAGGTTCTGTCTTTAGCAAACACTCTAGCTATTCAAATGGTACAGTACTGCGTTCAGAGCATAACCCTATTGACTCTAATTGGACAGTTATACCATCCTCCTCATAAACATTACACAAGTGGCAGCTAAGACTCCAACAATTTTATGTTTGAATATTCGACTTGCAGGCTTTTGTAGTACAGGAAGTACCAGAATTAGTCTCAGAGTTACAACTGGCATATCTCTCATAATATCTATACACACCAAAGTCTCTACTGGTTATCTGAAGGTACTGAATGCATTTAGATGTCTGGCCTCTATTTACTGTTAGTCACATAAGCATCAGCTTAGCTAAGACCATACAATTATTTATTTACTTATATCTATTTACTGGGAAAGTCTGCATTTATAGCGGAGGCCCAGGGGGGAGAAGAAAAGCTCCAGTGGACATTTACAATTTAAAAATAAATGCAATTGTTAAATATTAGAAATAATAAATACATAAAACAAAGAATGGCATAAAGAATAAAGAATAAATGAGATACACACAGTAGGAACAGTACATACAACAATTAAAAAATAAATACATTTAGAGAAAATGAGAAAAGAGAAAAAAGTGAGAAACAGATAAATGGAGAAAATAAGTTAGGAGTGAAGTAAATAAAGCCCACATATACAGTAAAAACAGAAGGGAGGTTAAAGGGGTAATAAGAAGTTATAATGTCAAAATGTCAGTGGTAGCCAGATTTACTTCTAAAGTCAAATAGAACTTACACCAGAGAAATAAAAGATTAAATTATAGGAACCATATTGTATATTATACCCAAGACAGAATAAATCTCCCAGTGAGCATTGCATATCTGTTGCTAGATAAAAGGACATGATCCCCACCCAAGAATAATTGGATCAGCTTCACAAGGATAATGCTGAAACCAGTCCTACAATAAAGGCAGTGATGTGCTCTATACACATCCTTTGCTGTAGTCACCCACTCAAAATTTAGAAATTAAACCACTACACTTAAACAAATGTAGTGTTTTTATAGCAAATGCTCAATTCCAGGTTTGGCTACTCATCTTAAAATTTACAATACTAAAAGACTTGGAAACATTCTTCAAACCTCACATTCAGAAGTGTGAACTGAATGTACCTGTCTACTCTATACATTAAAGTGCAGATGGCAGTAGTCCTGGGAAGCTAGTCTTTTGATAAATGAATACTCTCATCCAGAAAAGAAGAAAATCCAGAAAGTGGAGGTAAGAAGGTTGTACAAATGAAGGCAAGAGTGTGAAGGTAGGCTGCATCTTTCTCAAAGCTGTTAAGCCACATTACATCTTAAGAACACTCTCCTGGTTACAAGACCATGACACATCACAGCTAGTAATACTTGAAGACTTTCATAACATTCCTTTACAACATAATTCTGGTAGTGTCAGTGCCTGCATAACTTTAGACAACCATTTGCAGATGCAGACACCTACTATTATGATAAGCTAACACACTGCACTGAATTCTGACAAAAAACAGCTAGTCTTGTCACAGACTTGGGTGCCCAACATACTTCATGACCACCTTCCAAGCTTCAGTACCTGGAAAAATCCTCCCTCCCCAAAGAACATGCTCCTGGCATCATTAAAAGTATTAGAAGCATAAAAACTGTTCTACTGAGATAGTTAAAGTGGAGCTAAAAAGCAGTGACCTGGCCTGCTTTAAACACCTTTACCTCATTAGGTCAATCAACTAACTTTTTTCTTTAACAAAGTGATAAATCAGGCTTTTGAACAACATAGCCATGGCATCAAAATGATAGCCAAAACCGTGGTATGGATTAATACCAGCGTCAGATGTTAAAATCCGAGAGAGATGCATCATAACAAACTGACGAATCAGGACCATTGCATTTAAAGTTGCACTTCACTACATTCCCTTTTTTTAGCTATTTTGTAAAGTTCTGGCATTACTGACATACATTAGTGGCTCCTAACTTCACAGAGAAATGCTTTAATAGAATGATGAAATTCAATACACAACACACTGAGTCAGTGCTGCATTTCCATATGCTCCTATATAAGTGTCACACTTTTTAAAATCCTACACATGAACAAAGACATTATGCCAAAGCAGATCCTACCCAGCAGCTCTGATTACTTTCAAACAGTTGTAGCAGGGAGTTGACCAGTTTACATACAATTAGTCAATCTTTGACAAATGTGCCTGTGCCAGCTCTGAAACAAATGTCCAAATAATTTCACATTTTAGTCCATAAGGAGTTGTGTGACTATGGTCTTCAGTGTTCCCAGATGCAGTATTTGCTGTTACGGTTTTGTATTTGTGCCAGGTGACCACTGGTGAGCTGTTTATTGCGTACCGTCTCTCAGTTTAAATCATATTCTAATACCAATCAAACATAGATTTAGAGCAGGGCATAATATTGAAACAGCCATAAAACTATCTGATTACACTGCTGCATGTGAGAACAAAGGGCAATCTACACAGAGTACTCAAATGCATTGAAACTGCTACATCTCCCTCTGTTTATAAGCCACCTGACTAGCTCTAAAGTTAACAACCTCAGTACATTAAATCAGTAATGAGGCAGAAGAGTTGCTCAACTCTCATATCGCATAAACACAGGAGTGCTTCAAGGATCAGTACTGGATCCGTTGTTTTTTCTTTTTCAGAAACAGAATATTTTGACATATTAGTTATACAGTGAGTGGATGATGTGGGAGTGCATAGTTAAATCTGCAGTAGCTTTCTCATGTGACATATACTTATCACTGATACAAGTTTGAGCCCGCTAATACCAAACAGTGCTGCTCATTCTAACTTCAAAGCTGTTAACGTACATTTCCTTGCTCCACTATGAGTAACCTTTACAGTGGTGTGTGTGTAGGGATACGTTTTTATTTTGCTTCTGTGTCATCAATATTAATTTTCCAGTATACGCAAGTGATGTGCTGGCCCGAATCCAGGTGACTACTATGTCATGCAAAGAACTCACACTCCTTTAACCAACACTACAAGAGGGCTTTAACTCCTTTATACAATTATATAACACAGAAGATTCATTTTAACTTAAAGGAAAACCTAAGTAATGTTGTTTCATAAGCAATTCAGGAATAGTAATAACTTCACAGTACAGAATTCATAGCCTTGTAGCCTCCCTGGAAACTGTACCTATTAGAAACAGATGAGGGTAGTAATGGATCACAACTTACCCTTCCAGGATCATGCATGCAAGGCAGCAAAGCAAGTAAATAAAAAGCTTAAGAGGCTGCAAAAGGTGAAGTATCAGCTTTATTCATAAACGACAAAAAAGCTACACGTCAGCCCTCACTGCAACATTTCTGCAGGTTCTATTACAATGACTAAACTTAAAGCAACATGTTTTTGACAAAAAGTTATAACTGGTCAACCAACTGCTCATGTAGCATCTTCAGCTTACCAATGTGTAAGCCAGTCCTGATGGCAAGAAGTGATAATGGCCAGATCTCAGATCTCTGCTAAAGTGGCATAAACCTAATAGGCAGTTAAAATCTCTCTTCATCCACTGAAAATGCCTGAAACTTCAACTTAAGCAGGTTAGAAGACCCTCAAGCCTCATCATCACCCACATGCATAGGGTTGTGAAGAGGTCCGAATGGAGAGATGAAAAGTCAGCAAGCAAAGGAGAGTAGTAGTGCAGAAATTGCATTCCTCCTCAAGTCTTGGTGTGTACCTTCACTAGGTGGACTCTATTTTCACAAAATCTCACGAAGGTGACACTGATATAAAGACTGTATTTATATAGCATATATCATGGTCAGAAGTACATCAAAAACTAAAAATGATAACTAGGTGCACAAGACCCACAATAAAAAAGTACCCAATCCTGGTAGGCATACTGGTGCCAGTACAGGAAAAAAATGACAGTGTAGAATTTCAAAATATGGAAACATTCCTACAGTGGGGCCAGGCCCAGAGGGAGGATGCCCCCCTGTTGTAGAAGGAAGTAGCAGTCCACAGAAATCACAAAAATTGATAGGCCAAAGAAGAGTCATAAAGACAATAGAGTGGACTATTGAGGATAAGAAAGACATTATGAATTGTTGTTATTATGCAAAAAGTCCAGAATTTACAGACACAAGATATACAAAAAGATTAAGAGATAAGTTAGAGGAAAGAAAAATACTTCCGCAAGAAAAACTGTCAGAAGCCTCAAATAAAAATCTGGGGTCATTAATACAACAGATTTTTGAAAAACAGTATATAGATCAAGAAACTTTGATCTGTTTGGAAAAAGAAGCAACTGAAGTAGTGCAAAAATGTAAACAACAAAACCTAGATATTTTTAAAAGCATAAAAAAAGAAATATGGACATAGGAAATAAAGAGAGATTTGATATGGTGCAGTATTTATGCAAAGGCTAAAACCAAATTAAGCAACATAAAAAAGGCAGCCCAAAAGATTTTCAAAGAGAAATAAAGGGAAAGGCATCCAGATATGGAAAATTTCACAATAAATAAAATAATATCACAAAAAGGAAATGTAGAAAAGAAGATTAATAAAGTAGAAGTAAAAAAAAAACTGAAGTTGAAGTTATGGAGTGCCTGCAAAGTGAAGGGTTTGATGTAGAAGGTCTAACACTGGTTATATCACAGCATGATGGAACAAATCCCCAAAATAAGGAGAAACAGGAAGATCAGGAGACATCTGAAGAAGAAATATGGACATGCAAAAGAAAAAGAGATTTAATATGGTGCAATATTTATGCAAAGGAGAAAGCAAAACTAACCAATACAAAAAGAGCAGCACCAAAGATATTTGAATAGAAATACAGGTAAAGCAATCCAAACATGATAAACTTTACAATACAAAAAAAAAAAAAGAAGACAAAGAGGAAAAGTAGAAAATGTGATCAGTAATGGAGAAGTTAAAGAAACAGAAACTGAGGTCATACAGTTCCTCCAAAGTGAAGGATTCAATGTATAAAATCTAATTCATAAAGCACCACAACAGGATAGTGCAATGGAACTCCAAAGTAGGGAACTCCAAATTAAGGGGAAACCAGTGGAATGGGAAGCAATTGGTCAGGTGCCATATGAAGATATTTTGGAGCCTTCCACAGAAAACCAGTATAAACATCCACTTGAAGCTGGACAGCAAGGGAATGAACAGGAAACTGTGGAAACTCTGACATAGTTAATGTTGAGGAGTGATAGGCCAGTGAGTTCTCATATGACAGAGCAATGGATGGCACAGGATGAAATTAAAGAGAATGCACCACAGGAAGATTTTTATTTTTATTTTTATTTTACATTTGAGGATCGGGAAAGTCCGACTGGACACAGGTCCATTTTCAGCAGAGGCCCGGGGAGAAAAGCGCTAGCTAATACAATGCTACAATACATGCGTTTAAACATTTAGAAAGCATAATTAACATTTTCGCATAGAGCATAAACAATCAATAGCATCACAATAAACCATTCAGCATTTTTTTTCACAAGCATTTAGAGCAATACCATCAAATAGACCATTGTTTGTTAAGAATACGTTTTCAGAGGTTACAGATTTCTAGTAAGTATAGGTATTCTGAGGTTTGAAACTTATAGGTGATCTTTGGTGGAAACCCTGTAACTCTGAAATATAGTGGCTTAGCCTGGGGAGTGGCATGTGCATAGCCAGTTGTTAATATAGTGGGTTTTGAGTAATTTCTTAAATAGTGGAGCAGAGCTTGTAGAAGTTAAATGGTCTGGGAGTGAGTTCCAGATGTTTGCTATAGTACAGCCAAAAAGAGTTTTACCTGCTTCATTCTTATGTTTGATGACCTTTATGAGATTTTGGTCTGTTGACCTTAAGGTTCGGGTGGTGGTGTAGGGCTGTATTAGATGCTGTAGAGCTGGAGTTTTGTCAGAGAGGTAGTATAGTCTGTAAGCTGTAGAGAGTTCAGTAGTAAGAAGTAGTTGGGGCAACTCAAGCCAGCTAAGGTGTTTGAGGGAAAGGCAGTGATGGGATCTACTAGAGGCACCTGTAGCAAACTTGGCAATCTTGTTATAGTAGGATGCCATTTTGTTTAGTTCGCCTTAGCGAAGATTAGTCAGGATAGGGGAGGCATATAGTAGGGTGGATAATAGGTGTGTTCTAGCAATAGTGGATTTGGTATAATTGGTCATGAATTGCTTGTTCCATTACAGGAGACCAAGCTTTTCGTTCACTTTTTTGATTGTTTGGACTATGTATATGTCAAACTTTAGGTTGTTATCAATTACTACTCCTAGGAGTTTTGTGTCAGTTGTTGGGGTGATAGAGGTGTTATCCTTGGAGTTTATGGTGAAATCATTATTTAGTGCAGGAGCTCTACCAGGACTGAAAAGAAGTAGTTTTTTTTTTTGGGATTGAGTATAAGTTTAATGCCAGAAAACCATGATTCAGCCAGAGTAAAATTATGCTGTGTTATAGTTTGAATCTTGCTTAAGGATGGGGCAGCACATATGATTGTAGTGTCGTCTGCATATTGTACTAAAGAGGCAGAGGGGGATGTGGCAGCTATCTGATTTGTAAATATGGAGAACAGTAAAGGACCAAGTATGGAGCCTTGAGGGCTTGAGGGAAGATGTAATAGAACTTTCTATAGAATGCCCACAGGAAATGGAAAACTAAAAATTGTGCCCTCAGTTTAGAAGAAACCGAGATAAGAGAAGAGTCGCTTAACTTAATAGAAATAGATAGACATATTAAGATCAATGAAAGAAATACACTGCAGAAGTTCAATAAAACCCAAAAAGTCAGAAGTTTGATAAAACAAATAAACACAGTAAATAGGACTGTCCATAGAGATTCATGCAATATAACAGAAGTAAACAGGATATATTACTGTGCTGCTAAAGTAACAGATAAAAGTTCTTACCACAAAAACACAGGGTAGTAAAGGAGAGAAAGAGGAGAAATCAAATACCATCATGGAAGCATCAAATAGAGAAAACTATAAAGCAACTAAGACAAGAAGTGTCACTGTTAGAAGAGTATAGAAGACGGAACAGATCAACAAAAATAATCAGAAAGACAGAAGTGATAAAACCAATGCACAGTATTAGAACAGATCAGGATCTATCATGCACTATTGCAAATAATAACTAAAAATCTCAGCACAGGCAGAAAAACTTAAAAGGTACGTTGACAAATATAAAGGAAAAGTACAAAATAAGCAATTTATTGATGACCCAAAAAAGTTTTGTAGAGAATTGGGAAACAAGGTAAAAGGAATTCAAGGACCACCAAATAAAGAAGAAATAGATACATTTTGAAGCAGTATCTATGAAGACATTGTGGAACATAATAAAGATGCTGAACGGATAGAAGAAGTAAAAGAAACAATAAGAATATCAAAGGTAAAGGATATTAAATGGGATGAAGTAACAGCTAGAAAGATTGAAACGAAGTTCAAAGGTAAAGGATATTAAATGGGATGAAGTAACAGCTAGAAAGATTGAAACGAAGTTCAAAGGTAAAGGACATGAAATGGGATGAAGTAACAGCTAGAAAGATTGAAACGAAGGTCAAAGGTAAAGGACATGAAATGAGATGAAGTAACAGCTAGAAAGATTGAAACGAGGTTCAAAGGTAAAGGACATGAAATGGGATGAAGTAACAGCTAGAAAGATTGAAACGAAGTTCAAAGGTAAAGGACATGAAATGGGATGAAGTAACAGCTAGAAAGATTGAAATAAAATTAAGAAAAGCTCCTAACTGGAAAACCCCAGCCCCAGATGCAGTACCTAAATTTTGGTTAAAAGTATTAACATCTTTACATGAAGGTTTAGCTATGAGTAAGAACTATTTGTATGCACACCCCGGACAGACACCAACCTGCCTAACAACAGAAAAACAATGCTACTACTTAAGAGTGGACCTGTAAGCTACCCTAAAAGCTTTAGACCAACAACTTGCCTTCCAACGACATATAAACTATTCAATAGAATTGATGCTGACAAAGTTTATAGTCATTTAGAAGAAAACTCAATTTTGGTGTAGAAGAAAAGGGCAATAAAAGAAAGTCATATGGAACAAAGGATCATTTGTTGTTAAAGTCAAAGTGGAGAACTGTAAAAAGGGGAAAAAATCTATGTATGGTATGGACTGACTATAAAAAAAAGCATTTGGTAGTATCCCACATTCATGGATAAAAGCGTGCTTATACAAGGTACACCCTACACTGATCGACTACATTACAGTGACCATTAAACAGTGGCAGACTACTTTGTCACTGCTGCTATTCTGCCTTGGCCTTAACCCATTAAGCTGTACCTAGCTTTTGGCTAAAAGCATTAACATCTTTGCGCAAAGATTTAGCTATGAGTAAGAACCATTTATATGCGGGCCCCGAACAGACACGAACCTGGCTAACAACACAAAAAACAATGCTCCTACTTAAGAGTGAATCTGCAATCTTCTCTAAAAATTATAGACCAATAACTTGTTTTCCGACGAAATAAAAACTATACACTGGAATTGATGCTAACAGAGTTTACAGTCATTTAGAAGAACACTCAATTATGGCAACAGAACAAAAGGGAAATAAAAGAAAGTTGTATGGAACAGAGGATCATTTGTTGTTAAATAAAGTCATAGTGGAGAACTGTAAAGCCTTCTCATCTTGTCTTTGTCGATGATTTGAAACTGTATAGCTCACCAGATGAGGAAGTGAAAACACAACTGCAAGTTGTCAAAACTTTTTCAGATGACATAAGAATGTCATTTGGTCTTGATAAATGTGCAAAAGCAACCGTTAAAACAGGAAAACTGCAGCACCAAGAAAACATCAGTTCGGGACAAGAATGTGATATAAAAGAACTTGTGCAAGAGGGAGTGTGTAAATATTTGGGAGTTGATAAAGGATCAATAATAAAACATGAACATGTGAATACAACTTAGAAAGGAGTACTTAAGAAGACTTAAATTAATCCTGAAAACAGCTTTGACATCTAGGAACAAAATCAAAGATATAAACCAATTTGCTCTTCCTGTCCTAACTTACAGTTTTGGAGTGATTGACTGGCTCCAAAACATGCTGGATAGAAAAGATAGGAAAACAAGAAGGATGCTTCATGCTCACCAAATGATCTATAAAAATCAGTGTATACCAAGATTATATATTCCCCATTCTGAAAGCGGGATGGGCCTCCTTGAAATTGATTACATGTATAGATCTGTAATCGTGGGACTTCACACACATCTGCTGACCTCACAAGACACAAATGTAGCGAAAGTTTTGAAACATGAGGAGAAAAAAAATCTAAGATGACTTCCCTGCTTAGGCTAGCAGAAGAAAATAGACATCAGGCAGGAATAGAAGATGGAACGAATCCCCAATACAGCCCTACACCACCGCCCGAACCTTAAGGTCAATGCAGCAACTGAATGTGCCAAAAAACAAACGAAAGAATATAAGGTGAAGGACCAGATGGAAAGGCAAGAAATGTGGAAAAAGCATAAATAAAGTTGAAGGATAGAAAACATCTGGATGAACCTCATGTTGATCAGTAATGAATGCAGGAATGGTTAAGGAGAGGTGGATTTAAACCAAAAGATGAAAGGTTAATATTGGTGGCCCAAGATAGTGGGCTATGTACACGTTGGTTTACAAAGTCCACTGAACATGTGGGAGAAACAGACAAATGCAGGTTTTGTAAAACAAAATTGGAAACAGTTACACACCTTGTTGCTGGTTTCAACATACTAACGGCAGAAGGACTGTACACTGAAAGACATAATAATGTGGCGATAATGTTGCACTGAGGATTGTGCAAACATTACGGTACTGAAGTGGCTGAAAAACACTGGAAATATGAGCCACAAAGCATCATAGAAAATGATGAGATCTACATCACATGGGATCACTATTTACCAAACGTTCAAAAAATAGATGCTAGAAAACCAGATATAGTGGTCCAGAAAAGAAGTCAAAAGTAGCATTGATCATTCAAATCACCACACCCAGTAACTACAGAGTCCTGCGTACAGAGAGAGACACAAAGTCATAAAATGTCAGGATTTGAAAGCAGAAATGAGAGCAATGGAAGAAAAATACCCAGATAGTTCCAATAGTAGTTAGAGCAATGGGTCTTATAAAAAAAAACTCTACAGTCCTATTTAAATATGCTACCAATACATGTAACTCCATACGAATTGCAGAAGGAGTCGCTACTGGGCACATAGTGCATGCTGCAAAGAGCACTTTTGGCTGACATCAAAGATTGAAACAATACTAATTTCTTGAACTTTAATCATACTTTGACTTGGGAATGGGGTCCATTCCTGTAATGGTATTAGAAACCCAAAAGATTTGGAGAAATTAAAAAAGAGTTGTGAACATCTGAAGAACACCAAATATGTGTATGGTTGTTGTACCATCCACATGCAGGGTGTTGTGGATATCTTTAGCCCACAGAATATTTCCATAGTTACTGTACCATCCACACAGCAGAGTGTGCTGCATACATGTAGCACAGACAGTATCTCTATTGTTATAGTTTGCCCATAAGCCTTTCTTTAAGCACTACAGAAACAGTATCAGGCTGTGTTGGTTTACAATCAGAACCGATATAGTCTAGGCAGAGCAGAATTTCCTTGTGGTTGTAAAGTTTCAGTAGATTCAGTCTAACCACTATATTAAACAGCTGACATTTTTATGGCCTTATGTTGATGTACATTTATATGTTCCACATTGAGTAACCTTTACTGTGTAATCATGTCTATCAAAGGCTTTCTCTTGAATTATCTGACTACTACTCTACCTTTTATTCTGTCACTACTGCTCCTGACTCCAGCATAAAACTTACTCTGTCATATGAGTAAACACTATAGACAGCTGCACAGCAGTGATCCTATTTTTGTCTGTTAATTTTGATAAATATTTTACAGATATGAAGACACCAGAATTAATGCTGTTATCTCAGAATCTTTAAGGTATACTACTGAAGCTAGTTCTAGTATTAGTCTCCCTGAGGTTAGGTACAGATATCCTGTAGGTATGTATTACTCTATGATTTTTTTTCCTACATATATCAGCTCCATGGCATAAAAGGAAAAAGTCCTAATTACAAACCAGAAAATCCAGAAAGTGACTGCCAGGGAGGGGTTGATATTGGCTTGCCCATCCTGCAGATATGACACAGCATGGACTTACTGCACCCTTCCATACCCAGTGGCAAATGAGTGCTACAGATGTCATCATTACAGGCAGAGATGTGCAAAGGGTCACATTTGGGATACATGGCTAGGCCACTAAGGGCCCTAGTGGTCATTAGCCTAGTACACACGTATGAACCTATGACCCAAAGTTAGCAGGTAGCAAGAATGAAGTATGGCTAGGGTTAAATGTATGTATAGAAATGTGTATGTTTCAGGGAGATAGCATTGCGGGATCACTCACATATCAGGTTGTCATACAGGGAACACCTCCCAAGAAAGTCTCTCATCCAAAGATGAATAAAAGTGTCAACCAAAAATGGGAGGGCTGCTCACTAGAATGTGAGAGGGAGACAAAAACACAGAAAAAATACTGTGGGTGCCATCCTACTGTCTATTGTTTCATACTTCATAGAGCCACTCTTCAGTCTATACAGGAAGGCAATAACCAGGAGAAGCATCATACCGGGCATTAACCTGATAATAGAGGAGGTTCTTATATTGTGGCTTACCCTTAATCAGCATCATCTTTGCTCTGTATGCAACAATACCAAGGTGGTTCATGTGCACATGCTACTATGCATACACTTCCACTACAAATAACCTGCCTGTGCCTTCACAGTATTTTTACTCTACTTATGCTTAAGCCCCTGGCCTCCACTGAGGACTATTGCCAAGACAGCAAACAATTCAAAACCTCCCCTGAGCAAAGGAAAGCTGGTCAGAGCCATTTGGTCCTTCCTGCACCATCTTAATTGGTTTGCTACTAGAACAAAAATCACCAGCATCACAGGTAAAAATCCTCAAAGAAGGTTACCAAATTGTTAGGACTCTTTCCTATCTATACGCAAATTATGCAAGACCTGTAGTTGAGCTTTCCTCCTTAGTTACCCTCTGTAAATAGATAATGCCCTGCAGTAGCAAACCTAGTCACTAAGATATATATATATATATATATATATATATATATATATATATATATAGACATGCACACAGAAATACATTCTATGGAACTCCTCTTAAAGAAGTGCATGTCTCTGTTCAGCCTTATCCATACAATAAATGAATATTATAAAAGTGACCTATGAGTTATTTCCTATGAGGAACATCACTATGAACTTACTGACTCTGAAGGCTACTATGCTCCCAAAAGCCACGTGGGATAAAGTTGCTCTGTCGTGCATTTTACAGTTTTTTTTCAAACTTTTGATCTAATGACAGCCTGAACAAAAATCATGATTAAAGAGTGAAAATCAAGTCTTAACTTTTCTCTAAAGGAAAAAGTAAGTTATAGCCAACTCTTAATGTTCAAAGTTGACAAAACAGTTAATTCCCAGCAAGCTGGGAAGACAAGCACTTGAACTACATATAGCAATAATAAAACACAAAGAAAGGGCAACAGATGTAATGAGGACAGTTGACAGGAGCATAACCTCAAAGAGAGCAAGAAATACAGAGTTTTCACACTTTAATAATTGTATATATCTCATATGTCTGGTTGCGATCAAATGACTGAATGAAAACATAGCTAGTGGCTACAGTAATGCATTTCAGCTCACTGCTGTCAAACATATACAGGACAATCCATTTAAACATCCCCTGTGATCGTACATATAGCTATGTGTGAGCATGCATGAGATGTACTCAAAAATTATTGCCACTTTATTGACTGTGTACACCTTAGATTTCTGTGATCAAATAAATACAAAAATAAAACAATACTGGTCAAAATAATGCATTTCAGTTCTCTGGTGCCGACACACAGCATGTAACCTATTGTAACCCCTCCACACACAGATGTACCCACCAATTACTGTCACTTAATTGAGTCAATACATTTTAGAGGTCTAATGGTGGTCATATGAATGAATAAATAAATAGTAGTCACTGTAGTCTGTTGCAGCTCTTTGTTTAAGATGTATATGGTGGCCTTCCATGAAAACACAGGTGTGCCAGCCAATTACAACCACTTTAGTGACTCTATACATCTTACATGTCACGTGTGATGACATAAATAAATAATGGCCAAAGTACTGAATTTCACATTATTATTGTTAGATGTATACAATACCAACCTTTGTAACCCTCCCAATATAGGTATACCTGCCAGTAATAGCTACTTTATTGATTCTGTACCTTTCAGATGTCTAATTATGATCAACTCAATGAATGAATGTACATATAAAAATAAGTGTGTATATATATATATATATATATATATATATATATATATATATATATATATTTATATATATATACATTCTTTTGCCGACATAATGGCCGCAGCAATGCATTTTAGTTCAATAATGTCAAACACAAAAAGTGCAACCCAGAGTAACCCGCATGCGCACACACACACACACACACACACACACACACACACACACACACACACACACACACACACACACACACACACACATACAAACACACACACACACACACACACACACACACACACACACACACACACACACACACACACACACACACATATATATGTCCACAGTTTTAAATGTATAAAATATATACAGTTCTACTGCAGGCTGGCTGGCAGTGACCATACTTAACTGGGCAGAACAAGGTACAGGTCAGGTGAAGAGATATCTTGGCAGTCTATCATTTAATTAAAATAAAAATGTTTGCAGATTGCTTCACAAATTTTTTTTCACATTTGTTTTAATTGCTTCTCTGTCTGCCACTGGCACCAGTCATGTGAGACGTCTTGAACTAATGGAAAACAATGGCTCACAGATGTGTCTAACAGACCAGTCAGCTACAATTCAAGCACTGTTTCTATCCCTAAAATAAAAGGACCTATGATAAGAAGTATCCGGATTGTCTACTGGGATATATACTGTAATACTTGGCTGTTTTGAAAACAACACAGCATTTCAATGTACATCTTAACCATGTAAGCAGACCATTTTTAAATTAATTTAGAGAAGTCTTATCTCTGTGCATGCACTGCATGTGTGGAGATTTGCTTTGCTCTTGTCTTAAATTCCAAAACCCAAAATGGAAATGTTGACAATTTGTTAATAAAGCAAAATCAGTACTACTAACATAGAAACAAAGAAATAACTAGGTACACTTTTCTTTTGGCATGTCTGTAGCCCAGAAGCGTAGAACCACTACGTGCCCCTGCTTATGCTGTTGTTTGTCTTTTGGCTTTTCCTGGTTAGGGGTCGCCACAGTGGAAATCCGGTCCGCTAATGGCTGGCAGTTGGTTTTTATGGTGTTGAGTTGCCAGTCCGATGTCCGACCTTCAACGAAGGCACGCCCATTCAACACATGTCTTTTGAACGCCCACTTGACTCCACATTGAATGCACTCCCCAACCCAAGCCGAGAATCGAATGGGAGAACCTCTTGCTAAGAGGCAACAGCGCTACCGCTGCACCACCGTGACTTGCCCCTACTTATAATGAAGTAAAATAATTTTTTAATCTGTCAGCTTGAAAAGCTGTCACGGCTGGCCTCAGCTTGACCTCTTCATTCTCTTGCTAACTGATCACGCCCATATTCCTCCCGGTATTGGAGGATCTTGTTGTATATGAGACAATAGCATATGTACAACCACAACTTAGAATCAGCTACTTAAACAAAAATTAGCTGCTGGTTGGCAGTCAGTGCAGGTGAGTAAGGCTCTTATCAAGCTTCACATGTTGTGCTGGGTGTGATCCATTAAGGTCTCCATTTGACTACCATGTGACTTTAAGCAAGTCATTTTACCAGTTTGCCTTTGAAAAGAGGCAGTTATACCTGTTGGATTTATCTAGTCAACAAATGACTAAAATAAGCCCATACAGTTGCTGGGTATTTTTTGTATCTGCCTAAGGTTTCACAAATTTGGCCCTTAGTTTGTAATGCAAAATATGTTGCCCTTTACGCATGCTGCATGTCTTCTTCCATCCACATATCTATGCTGGTCATACCGATCAACCTCTTAGCACAAGAAATCTGGAGAAAGCCAGAAATAAATTGGGGGGCAAAGGCCCAAAAATGCATACAGATTTTTTTAATTATTGCTTTTTTAAACATAAAAGTTGATAAAAAAATAGATTTTGTACTAATATGCATTTTATGAAGGGTAGGAAGACTGAAACGTAAATGTATATCATTATTTAATGACTTTGCTCCTCTGTGATTTGCCAGAAAACACATTTTATGAGGAACAGACCCCAAATGTGAAGCAAAAATTGACCTTCTGTGAAAATCTGGACAGTTAGGAGGCACTGCTGCTTGCTGCTGTTGCACTACTCTGCCCCCATATTCCTTCATTCTCACAGCATCTTCCCCCTTCCTGATACTGTCATCCCAGCGTGGCGCTTCCTTCATGTTCCACCCCTCACTGAGGTAAGCAAGCCAGCATTATTTGCTCGGTCATATCTTTACATCTTACCACAGGTGAACATACCACTCATAGTTACATTTCTGGCATCACAGTTAAGGTCCCCTCTGTCAAAGTCAAAGAGCTGGCAGAATGACAAATTAAAATGTTTTCATGAATCATCACAGCTGCAACTTTATCTGCTACTGACAACTAAATTTAAGGCAAAGATTTTAAGGAGCACTAAGTAACACCTTCCAGAAGCCAGTGAATTTATTGTGCATGTGTTCAGTGCTATAAAATTGTTCTGGGTAGTGAATATCATACAAAAAGTACAGAAACAGACCAGCAAATCTAGTGTGAAAAAGACTCATTATCAGCATGAATGGCCCAATAACCAGATCATAGATTGTGTAACTTAAATTAAATCTGCACAACTTGTATTACTACAGGTACACATGTTGTTGAAGCATTTATGATGTGGTTCAAAGAATACATTTTCCACATTTCGCCCACATTTTTTCTTTTAACAATAACTGCATTCCTTCCCTTGTATTTTTCCATTACTAAGCTCCTGAGAAATTGCCAAACTGGTAAACCTCACTCACAGCTGGAACTACTTGAGTAGGTTTTAATATGTACAATGCCAAGCTAAACTGAACTGTTTACTGCTGTGACACATTTAACTTTCACAGTTAACACATTACCAGAACAGCAAAGGACAAAAAATGTACAAAAGTACAAGAACTTGCACTCCATATGACGGAATAATTTGAAATACAGCCAATATTTAGAAATGTTTGGCAATGATTTATGAGCTTTTTTCAGTGTGTTTTAGGGTGGTCTGTTACACAGAATGATGAAGACAGAGGTAAGAGTACTGTGATACAGTTATACAGTTTTACCCCACACAAAGCTGCAGAAACTACCAACTACAGATGCTTTCACAGGAAAACACTGCATCATAGCCTTACACTGAATACAGGATATATGTACATGTGTTTGAGTGTGTGTGTGTATGTGTGTGTATGTCTGAGTATGTGTCTGTGTATGTAAAATAAATTTCCATTCAGAGCTAAACAGTGCAATACTGACTTCTTTCAAAATAGGTAGCATATAGACTGTATATCGAATACATACCACCAATATTTCAAGGTACTAAAGAAATACATCATTTTTGTTAATTGTGTACTACCATCAACTTTATCTGCAAATTTGCAATAGGCTGGAATGGGGGGCATTGGGCTGCTTAAGGAGCTTACTCACTTTTTGCAAGTAAAGGTTATGAAAGTCAAACCTCAGTGTGCACAACCTGACCTATGCACAGATATTTAGCATAACCACTGAGCACTAGGTTTCACAGACACTTGACAGGGGTTACTACTATTACAGTGATCAACAATGCCACAGCAAAAAACAGCTCCTGTACACATCAGTATGAGCATGGACATAAACAGGTAAAGGTGTTATAGTTACGGTCATCTCTTCTGTCTACCACTTCTCCCCACACTGTTTGTCTAGTCATATCTGTCATCAGACTCAGGCGAACAGCATTTTGGGAAACCCCACTATAGAAGAGTTTTACCTAAAATGTGCCTCCTGTTGTTTCTCCTGATTTTCTACCTACCAATGTGAGGTTGTTTCCCCACAAAGGACTTGATTCATATAAAACAAAAATTACTCATGTTCTGGCTAACAGTGTACCTAATTAAAGTGATGAACTTTCCCTTACATTCATTTCTCCTGAGTATAAGGGGGCATGTGTTGAACCTCATGATGTTATCTGGTCTCAGACATTTTCCACTGGTGCTGAACCATCTTTTTCATTTTCTATGGCTTGTGTCAGGAAATCCAACTGCCTTATCAACAGGCCACACACCTGTCACTACATCGTGTAAGGGCCTCATGAGCTGCACAGGAATACCCTTAAACAAGAATGCCAACAGGTCTCTTTAGTCTGGCTGTATGTTGACATTAGCCCCACACTGCTGCGCTTCACATTCACTTTCATTTCCTCAGTCCCAGGACACTTTAAAATGTGTTGTTCACATTCCATGATTACTTCAGGCAATCTGCCTGATTATTCCACCAAGCTGTGTCTCTCTCTTTCTATGCAAAATCATACTTCCTGGCAGCTCTTCTAAACCTAATCATATCTATCATCCATTTTTCATATCTCAGGTATCGTTTTCCCTAAGCTCTGGGCCTGCTATTTTTCTTTCACTATCTTCTGTACCCTTGCCACCCCCTTCTCCCAGCAGTTAATATTCCTGGACTCTTTAGCCTCTCGTCATATTTATTTATTTATTTATTTGCAGTTGGTTTACCAGGATAGTCCATTGGGCCAAAAGAACCCGTTTTTAATGGAGTCCTGGGGAGAAAAGCTCCAACATAGACAAATTAGGTACATACAATAACTACAAGATAATTATACAGAGTAGAGATAAAAATTAATACATTTAGGCTTAAATTTGAGAAACATTCAAAGATGGGGAGAAAAGCTGAGATGTAGACAGAATTAGGAAGATGCTATAACTACAAGACAATTATAGAGAGTAGAGATAAAACATTAGTACATTTAGGCATAAATTTGAGAAACATTCAAAATAAAAACAGTATTGAGATATGCAATCAGGGAAGTTATTGAAGAAGAAACTCAGAAGGTCTTTATTAAATAACTATAGTGAGGGAACATAAGCTTTAATAGGATAAATGTGAGGGGGATGGAATGTTATAGATCTATGAGGGGAGGGAGCAAGAACAGTCCCATTGGGATATGACATGAACCTGGTTCTGTGTCATTTTCCCAACCAATCTCTGCACTTTTTGCACTCATAAATGTATTTTCTCTGAACAGTTTCTACAGTTGAACATGATACAGGTGTGGTTTCACCAAAGCCCTTTATTGTGGAACTGTCAGTTCAGCATCCGTAGACCTCAGTCCTTTTCTTCTCAGTCACTGCTAATACCATTGCATGTGTACTCTACTTGTCTGTAGAATTACTGCTCCCAAAGCATATAAACTGGCATTTATCCCCAATATTGATCCTGCTGCCATCTCTCTGTTCACTCACTTAGCTATCCAACACTTTTCTCAAACTAAGTTTCTCCAATTCCATATAGACGTCCCAATCTTGATGCAACCTGCATATAACCTAATTATCTCTATCCCATCTATTCTCCTGCTTCTTTCTCTCTCTTCTGCAGTCATTCCCTTCTCCTCATCTTTTGCTTCTTCCTTAACACAAGCTTTAGATCCATCTTACTCTAGCTAGACTTGTTTCTAGTACCTTGAATGTGTCCATCAATCTTTTGTGTGGAATTGCAAATGGTCCTGAAAACCCATCTTTTTGACACAGCTTCTGCAGATAAAAGTTGATACTGTATTGCCTATTTCATGATAGGTGTTCTGCCAGGGTATTCCTAAAAGACTTTTTTAACTACCTTGCCTGGTTCTGGCATAAGGCTTTGTTTATAGTTCTCTACATCACTTTGTGGCCCACCATAATCGTAAGGTACTAGGTCATGCCTTCTACCAGTCAAGCGGAAGTGGAACTGCTCAAGTCTCCAGAGACAGATTATACACTGCAGCTATTAGTACACCCAGTGCATCCTAATGCTCCACAGGATAGTGCAGGTAAACCAGGTGAGCTGGACCATAAGTGATATCGCTGCTCAATGCTTCTCTTTGCTTGCCATGTACCATACAAGTCCTTCCACCTCAAGGTAGATAGACGCAGTCTAATTTTGAGATCCACTTCTTGCAATAAGACAGTCAGAGGCTGGAAAATGAATGAAGGCATGTGGGTCTCAGGAGTGACAAACCTGCCAGGAGGAGCATTATTTTTTGGACTGATAATCTGTCCCAAAATAACAACATTCCTGTGCAAAGAAAGCTCACTGATGTACTAACTGAACAGTTATACCTTCTCAGGTGGTGGACAGTCTGTGCAGTGTTGCTTGCCATTTTGGTATGATGGTTCAGAGGAGCAATGGAAAAACACAAAGAAAAAATAATAAAATGGGACTCTATGACCAAACATATTGGACAGAAAGTTAATTTGTAGAAGTACTGGTGGAGTTAACCTGAAGAGGCTAGTAATAACCAGGCTGTTAACTGGAACTGGTCTGTATTACTTTAAAGGTGGGGCCTGTATCTTTATTTATCCATTTAAATCTTTTGTTAGAAGGCTGAACTTTTCAGTGTAACTAAGAAGTGTTCTAACTGCCTATGCACTGTAAGGGATTACTTTTTTATTGAGGAACCATCTAATTTTGTGCATTAATAAAAAGGAGTTGCAAAAAGTGAATTTATAAACAAGTTTGAACCATGGCTGCAGTAATGAAGACAAAAGATGCAGAATATGTGTTCCCTTTAAACTTCTATTATGTTCTTATTGTACTAAGAGATGCAGCTCCTATGTTAATGAACTGTCACACTGTTACAGTACTCCTGTAAAATTTGTCATTATTTATGGAATTTAAATCTGTATGGTACACTGACAATGTGTACAGATTATCGGCAGCTACTAAACGTTTTACTATGACTGCTTATAAATGAGTGCCGAACAAATATACTATTATACATTGTGATGTTATTACTTCAATGTCTGCAATATATACACTATAAGAAATCAAAACAGTTCTGATATTTTATAACTACGTGCTTAATAACAGAATGGCACTTATGATGAACTTAAAGTATGCTGTAATTTCATTGTAAGAACAACACTGAGTTACAGATAATGGTAGCCATTCTGAGCGGTATATTTGATGAAACTGGAGGGCGATGGAAAATTATTAGGATTTCAACCTACTGTTTTGACATGACACAGTCTCCAGCTTTTGAAATGGCTTACTCATCATGGAATTTCATTACAGCATGAACATAAAGAGAGGCAGGATGTTAAATATGGGAAGGCTTAATTTTAAAAGAAAAAAGCTGTGGCAGTCAATTGTTTAGGGATGAAAAACAGTAAAAATGTTTAAAACGTTAGATACAAGCCTAGCTACTATTATGGATGCCCCTAAGAATGTGAAAGGGGTGCATTTTATGATGCTAGTTCTCTTAAGCAAAACAAGAGAGGAGTTTTTATATATAACTGAATGCATCCTTTTTGGATGGGTGATAACAGTTATTATACAAGTTGTAATACAAGTATAAATACAAGTAAAAATATCTAAGATTTTGTGGCCTTAATAAAGAAAAAAAAGGAATGAAATGCCTGAAGATTAAAAGTAAACTGATGAAAGTTGTGCTCTAGAAGCCATGTGAGCTCCATATTGAAAGGTTGGCACTCGAAATGCCAAGTGCTAAAAAGCCAAAAAGCCAAAAAAAAAAGACTGAAAACCCAAAGAAGATCAAATCTCAAAAATTACTCTTCTCCCTAAAACTTGTTTTAGGCGGATTATGGGGAGGGGGCAAAAAATGGCATCTTGGACTTAGTATATGTAAGTTTGTTTTTTTTGCCATTCAATCTCCATGTTTTGGGACTTGCTCTAGCAGGTCCCAACATTTCAAATGGTTACCAGCTAGCTGTGCTAATTTACTTAAAATGATACTGTGGAATGAAAAGACAACATAGAAAATGAGTTGCATTTTATGTTGATTGTTTTGCAAGTCTCTGTCGTAAATACTGAGGTTATAGTTGGGTCTCCTATCATAACTTAAAGTGCTCTCAGCATGGAGGTCAAGAAATGTATATCAACATCAAAGCCTGACAGGAGAATCCTGGCATCTGAGCCAGGAACTAAGAATTATGACTAATGCAGGAAGCTTTATGTACTCAGTGGAGTACCAGTTACAGAAAATAAGTGTAGGATCATTAATTGATTTGCTAACTTTCAAAGCAGTACTACAAAACAGACAGCAGGCAGAAGCAAAGTGTCCTTCTGAAGAACAGGTGGCTTAAAAGCTGTAGATAGTTTGTTTTGCCACACCTTTTGCTTGGATGTTGTGGAGAGAGGTATCTAACAGCTTCCAAAGCTATTTTACCTTCTACCTTTGGCCATTGCTGCTGCCACTGTCAACTGTTAATCCCTAGCCAAAAACCTGATTTTAACAGTACTTTGAGGGTACCTTATAAAGCACATTAAGCAGCTTTTTTGATATTATAAAAGCACTTTCATTTTTGGAGTGTAATTAAAAAATTCCATACAAAACAAAGATATTGTGCTTGGTTGGCCTAGGAGTTATTGACAGGAAGACTTGGTGAAATAGCCATCAGTTGAAGAGGTATGATATGATGATAAATTCACTTTGATGTAATTGGTAAAAGAATAATAGATATATAGGAGTCTATATCACTTCGTCCAAAGCTTAATTCTGTGGAATAAAAGAAAGGTTTGTGTAGAGAGGAACACTATCTTTATGGAGTTTCAGGTACGGAGGAATGGCAGACAGCTTGTAGCTCAGACACTCTCCTGGGTGAGGTAACAGCCACTAGAGACAAAGTCTTCCACAGTAATAACTTTTGATCAGACATTACAGAAAGCTCAAAGGAGAGCCTGCAAGGACTTGCGACAGGAAGGGTAAATCCCATGGATGATCAGGATTCTGAACAGGAGGGCATAAAACAAATGTACCTTTGAGAAACACGTTGGATACCTTTGAGAAACATTTTAGAAATTTTCTGAGCAGCCAATAGAATGTTTTCTCTGCCAACTTAATCATTAGATATGACTGCCAATTGCACCTTAGAATAACTAGAGCCTGTTTTAAACAAATCAGTGAGAAAAATCAAAGACTATCTCTAAGGGAGTGGAAAAAGGATCAAATCGCCAAGAGTTCACCCAAACTGCAAAGTGTTTCCGTCTACCTGCATACACTTTCCTGGTAGATAACAACTGGGAACAGGACAAAATATGCACAACACTGTCTAATAGCTTGGAGTTTCTAGCCATCGAGGAAACTAAAGAAACCATGCAGTTAGTTTGAGGGACTGAAGGTTGGGTAGATCCAGACCTGCTGGATTAGAAATAAAATCCGGAAGAGAAGTATCTCAGAAGAGGCCACAGAAAGGAGAACCACACCTGACAAGGCCAAAAGGCAGCTATGAGGATCACTGTTACTCAGTAATGAACTGCCTTCTGAAGAAACTTGATTACCAGGTGGACTGGAGGATATGCATATAGGAAACCCAGGGGCCAAGCACACAGAAGAGCACCTCTGGGTAGTTGTTCCTGAAGAGGAACAAAGGCATAATAGCTGTTGCATTTGGTGCTGAAGGTGGAAGCAAGGAGATTGCAACATGGAGTGCCCAAGCACCATAAAATCTAAGCTGCTACTCTTGGATTCAGAGACCAGTCACGTGGAAGAAGAATATTCCTGCTCAAGACTGTCTGTGAGAATGTTGGACATCCCCAGGAAGTGCATTACAATCAGAAACCATTGAGACGAGATCACCCACTGCCAAACCCTCATTGCCTCGACATAAGAACATGTTCCCTCTATTGCTCAGATACCAGACAATGGACATATTGTCTGTCTTGATCGAAACCACATTGCTGGAGAGGACATCCTGAAAGGCCTGCACCATGTGAAGAACAGCCCTCATTTCCAGAACACTGATCTGAACCTTGGTCCCTGTGGAAGACTAGCACCCTTGAACCATCCTTTGAAATGCCCCCTACCCAAGAAGGGAGGCATCTGTGGTAAAAAAGGCTGAAGTATGGGGAAGAACAAAATTGTTCTCCCAATGGTCACCAAAGGCGACTAACCACCACCAAATTTGATTGTGGCAAACCTTTGTCAGCCTTATGTGAAAGTCAAATTGGACAACTCTACTGTGACAGGCCATTTCAGAGCCCTCATGTAGTAATTCATTATGGGGACCAACCCTATGGAAGCTGCTATGTGGTCCAAAAATTTCAGAAAACCATGCTCTTCAGGTTTTTCATAAACAAGTAAGGCTGTTGTCTGAGATCAAAAATTGATTACTCTGGCACTCTGAAGCTTGACAATTTGGAAAATGATATCCAAGTTAGAGCCTATGAATTCCAGTGTCTGGACAGGGTGTGTTATTGACTTTTGATTACAGACAGTTATCCTCAAATGAGCACAGAACTGGGATAAGGTGTCCCTGACTGGGATTTGTGATGCTCTGATGGGGGCAATGAGGAGCCAATAATCCAAGAATGGAAAGACCTGAAATCCCTGCGAGTGGACCCAGGTTGCCACCACTTTCATGCACATGGTAAACACTGGGGGAGGGGGGTTATGGTGAGACTGAATGAAAGGGCTCTGAACTGATAATGACTGGCCTCAGTCTGAAGCACAGAAACCTCCTAAATCATCTCTCTAACTTGACATCATGGTAGACAGCCATATGGTCTACCAAACACATCCAATCATCATTCCTCAGCAGAGGTTGAATGCACTATGACCATCTGGAATTTGGTCTGTTTTACAAAGGAACTCAATTTGCTCAAATCCAAAATTGTCCTGAGGTCCTAGTTCTTTTGTGGCACCAAAAAGAACAGTGAGTAGGCCAAGATCCTCATTGGTCTGGTGAGACCTCTTGCATGACTCAATTTACCAGCAGCTTCTGAATCTCTACCACTGCCTACTGTCTCTGATGGGATGGAATGTCTGGGAGATGTTTGTAACTGAAATTTGGTATTTCTAAAAATGGAATGGCATAACCTCTGGATATGACTCTTAGCACCCATGCATCTAAGGTGATGGGGCTTGCAAGCATCTGGGTGAAGAGCCATGTGACCCCCAACTGCCTCCAGAGCAGGACAGCTGGATGGCACCTCAGGAGTACTGGAAGGGCCAGCTGGAAAAAATCTCAGTGAAAGCCTTATTTCTGTGTACCACCCATGCCCTGAGGGTAGCATCCACTGTGGTTACCCCCTCACCACCACAAGAATAACCTTCAGAAGGAGTGCCCTAGAAAGGCTGCTGCGATTTCCTAAAGAAGAGATGTTTGCTCCCTTCTTATTCTATGAGAAGGTTCACTGAGGGGTAGCAAAATATACTCCGATGCCAGACAGCATCTTCCTGTCTTGCTTGCACCTAGTAAGGGTGTCTTTAATCTTTGGCCCAAACAAAGAGAAGCAATCAAATGGGACATTAATAAAGGATACCTAAAAGCAGCCTCCTAAATGTCACAACTGCATCCAAGCACGGTGATGCATAGCAATGCTGGTGCCAGCTGCTGAGGAGCTCCATTGGGTGCATTAACGATGAGCCTCATGGAAACATTGGCAATTGACTCGACAGTGGACAACTGAGTATACAGAGTCCTTTGAACCTCTGGAGATTGCTGTGTCTTAACATTCCCATTCACTTCAGTCACTAGATCATGCTGAAGCCTTGCCAGGTAGGAAAGGTAGTTGAGTGTCCTTAAGTCAAATGTTGCTGAAGCATAAAAGCACTTTTCTAGCCAGTCAAAAGTCTCAGACTGTCTATTTGGGGGATGAATCAAGAAACTCTACTCCAAGATGTTCTTCTTTGTGTGGGTCACCACCAAAATTGCATCCATGGCTGGACCCTTACTCCAGTGAGGCTGATCCTTGGGTGGGGCGAGAATTTTGTCATGCTTCTTGAGGAACAACTCCACCACATTGGGATACTTCCATGCCCTCTGAAACACCAGATTTGTGAGCACATCCATAGAGGGAGCCATCCATGTCATGGAGAAGCCCACACTAAAAGCTTCCAAAAATACTGACTACACCAGAGAAAGGGCATTGGTGGTTCAACTCCCTCACTGGTGAACCAGTTCCAAATGAACACCAAAGGAGGCATCATTACATGGTGGATTAGGAGACCCTTTTCTTCCTCAAGGTCAGTATCCTCAGTGAGGGACTTGTTGGTGGAGTTCAGGTGACTCCTCTTGCACTTTCATTTCCTGAACACTTCCTGCTCTGGAGAATCTGCAGGTGAAGAAGAATAGGTGGGGGCCCCAGCAAGGAGAGTAGATTGAAGGCCATCCAGCATGCATTGTCTCAGGGCAGGCTGTTGACTGGTTGCAGGCACAGACAAGAAGGGGGAAAGGACACCAGTACTGGGTGACCACTCATTCTCCTTAGCAGACAATATCATCTCCATGATATAAATGGAGGAGAGGATCTGAGGAAATGCAAGACATGCAAGAGGCCAGGGGACCCTCACTCCATCCCAACATCAAGACCAGGGCCCTGCTGTTGAGAGAAGATACAATGAGTGGGAGAAATGACCCTGAAGCCAAGAAAGTTAAACCAGACCCAGAGACGCCTGCTTCAATGCAAAGACTCAGATGTCCACTGGGCTCTGATGCAGTCACAGTCACAGAAACCAACGCGGGGATTGGAGCCAAATCTGGCTATACCATTGAATTCAGTCCTGAGGGTGGAAACACAGTCAGGCCCAAAGATCTCAGATCCATTGTGCCCAAAGAAGAAAACCAGGGTGATGAAGACAAAGTTACAGGAATGGACCCCAGACCTGAAGGAATAAGGCCTAATTGCATCTGTGCTTGCAAAAAGGACTACATCAGCTGCTCCAGTTCCAAAACACTGAGACAGCCTACTGACCGTGATGACTGAGCAGATGAAGCCACCAATTTGGGCTTAGAAGTTAATCTACTTGGTAAATTAATACCCAGTAGCTGGAGAGACATGGACCTGGACAGGGGAAGGAAAATATTCCAGTGAAACCTCCTGTGGAGTGGAGGGGAAGATGGGGGAAGCTACCCAACCTAAAGGAGCCCCTGTTGCCAGGAAGGGACTGGGCATACTGACAGACAGAGAGAGCCTTACTCAAAGTTGGCACTGAAGACAATTGGCTCCGAGGTGCTTGAAATGACACTGATGCCGAGTCAGCTGGGAACTGAAGGACAGAAAAAGAGGTGGATCTCTTACATCTCCTTTCAAAGACTTGGACTCCTTGGCAGAGTATCTGTTACTTCAGAGCAGAAGGGGAAGCAGTGGCAGGGAGGAGGCCCTTCAAAACAAGTTTCCCCCTTCTGTAATTGATTGCCCTGAAACCAAACCCCACAGAGATGACACATGGCAATTCCAAGTGGGCAGCCTCCAAACAAGAAACCCACTTATCATGGGCATCTTGCAAGAGGAGCTTGTACCCACAAGAAACCCATTTTTTAAAATTCATTGGATCCATGACAGCAAACACTACTGAAACACAGACCTACAAAGAGAGAAACAACACTAGACCTACACTAAATGCTAGACACACTATCTAGATGAAACAACTAACACTATGCAACCTACTTATTAGAAAACATATAACAAGAGAAAATGCACACTCTAAGGAAGGAAAAGCCTGCCTCTAACTACACACCATAAAAACAAATCTAAAAACTACCTAAACCTAACCTAACAGTATACTAGATTGCTCTAATACAACATTAAGGGTAGGGGACACAAACAGGACAACAAAGAGCAAGGGGAAAGGATACATTACAAACCTGCACCACACCTGGGTTGCTATCTGGAATGGTGGCAAACTTGATTTGCGGTATCCTCCAAGGAAAATTGAATTGTGCGCAGAGGAGAAAGAGCCCTGCAAGTTGAAGTCTGTCTTGCGGATTTGTCTGGCACCTGGTCCAAGTTGGATATGATAACTCATAGGTTGAAGCCAGATGGAGAAGACATCAGGTCACTGGTCTAGTCATACTTTTCCTCAACTTGTCTCAGACAATGGTCTATAGTTTTAAAGTCAAGATTTCTGATATTGTTTTTATCAGCAATGGGAGTTTCAACACACCTCAACTTCACCAAGGCTTCCAGAATTAAATGTTCATGTTAATAGACTTAACCAAACCAGTACGCACAGAACTACTATAACACATTGGCTAAGACAGTACATCTTCTGCAACTAAGAGAAAGAGTCCAAATACAAAATAAAGTGAAAAAGAAAAACCTTGGATAAAAGGAAGCTTATATTATTAAACATTCTAACACAACAAAGTCCTATACTATCTAAAGAAAAGAAGCTTCAACCCTGAGGACACAATTTGATGGTGCTTTAATTTAAATTTTTCATTTAATCCTGCTACTCTGAGCCATTACCAGTAGCGTTAATATTATGCAGTATGATGGCTATACTGAGTCACGTCCAAGGTTAACAAGTGTAATACAGTAACTAAACAGCTGCTATTCACTAGTCTCTATTCATAGGTTCATAGGTTGATACTAGGCTATCTGCCCTAGGGCATTTATAAGCCTAGCCAGAATGTGTTTGGCTTTCACCACCCTTTTAGATTAGTTGACTGTGCCTCTGTATAGTAGGTCACATAAGGTAGCCCTTTTAAGGTTAGTTTACTGTACCTCTGTCAAGCAGGGACACAGAAGAGATCCCAGGGGTAAACTTACGATCTCCCATCCACTCGTCAAGATTTCTCTTGAAGAGGGTCATTGAGGGGCTCTGCCTAACATGGATTGGGATTTTGTTCCAGAGTGAGGGAAGCCTCTGGGATATGAATCTGTCCCTCCAGCATGTCCTATTTACTTCTGTGCTGAGGTTCAAGTCCCTGGAGCGTGTAGCTCTAAGGGATTTGGATTTCCTGAGGTGAAGCATGTCCCTTAATTCTGGGTTGGACATGGCTTTATATGTTAGGCACAGATTGCCTCTGAGTAGGCGGTACGCAATTGAGTAGAGCTGGAGTTTCTTTAGCCGAACTGCACAGGGCATCTGTTTGAGTCCCTTGATCCTCTTGGTGAGGTACTTTTGGGGTTTTTCCAGTTGTTGCAGGTGTCAGGTAAGGTACATCCCAAATGGGGCATTGTATTCAATTATGGGCCTGATAAGTGATGAGTAGAGGGGCACAATGACCTCTTTTGATCTAGATGTGAACCCTTTTGTGATAAGGTGGGCTATATAGAAGGTCTTTCTAACCACTTTGGCAAAGTGATTGTCAAAGGAGAGATTGCTATCTACTTGGGTCCCCAAGTCCCTAATTACTACTTCCGTACTTAATGGATTACTACCTATGTGGTAATTTGTGGGCACTTTGTTTTTCCCAAAGGGGATGACTATGCACTTTTTAGCATTTAGCTGTAGGCCATGGCTCTGGCACCAGTTATCCGTCTCTGTGAGACCCTTTTGGAGGATGCTTGTGTCAGCCAGAGAGTCGATTATGGCACCCAGTTTGCAGTCATCTGCGAACTTGGTCAGCCATAGTCCACCCGTGTTAGCCTGTACCTCTGAGAAATATATACTGAACAAGAGAGGTCCCAGGACTGAGCCTTGTGGGATGCCACTTGTAACGGGTTTAGAGTCTGACATGGCACCTGCTCTTCTGACCATGTGGGTTCTATCCCTGAGCCAGTTTGCAACCCATCTTGTGACACAGGGGTTGATATTTAAGCTGGTGAGCTTATTTATGATGCCCGAGTGGGGTATTGTGCCAAAGGCTTTTGCAATGTCCAGGTAGGCTGTGTGGACTACCTTCCCTTCATCTATGGCTTTGGTAACTGTTTCAAAGAAGTCGACCAGGTTCAAGAGGCAAGATCTGCCCTTAACAAAGCCGAATTGGGTAGGATCTAGTGTCTGGAGGTTCCCAATGTCTTTGTTTATGATTTCCATGATGATACGCTCCATAGCTTTGCAGACCAGGCTAGTTAGACTTATAGGGCGATAGTTTCTGGGGTCTGTTGTGGCACCACCTTTGTGGAGCGGGACCACTGTTGCTGTACGCCATTCCCTGGGTACATATCCTGTAGTAAGGCTGAGACTGAACAGTGACTTTATATGAGGGTTTAGTTCTTCTTGGAGCTCATGTAAGATGCAGCCAGGGATACCGTCTGGTCCCATTGATGCTGTGTTTTTTGCTTTGGAGAGGGCAGCTCTCACCTGTGCATCTGTGATCTCAGGAAGGCTACACTCTGTTGAGATAGACATTTGCTCTTTTGGTGGGGAAGGGGGGGGGGAGTTTGCACTGAACCTTTCTGCCAGGATGTTGGCAATGTCTATTTATTCTCTTAACAGTGTAGGGGCTTGGTGGTGGGTATTTATTTATTATTTACCAGTGGATAATGGGTATTGAATGTGTTTATGTAATGTAAACTACCCCTTGCATGTCATACGTGTTATTTTCTTTCTTATGTTATTCTTTGATATCGCTGTATCTGCGTTATTTGCACTGCATTTCTCTCGTGAGCTGACATTTGTAATTTCATTTAGGTTGCACTTGTGTGGACCTAAATGACAATAAAGTTTCTTTGAATCTTTGAATTTTTGAAACATAACAAAGTACCCATACTGGGATGGATTTATTTCATCACAGTTTAGTAAAGTCACTGAAAAAGTGCCATTAAGGGACAGTAAAGTCCAGGAAGTATCACAAGTACTCCAGACAGTTCCAGAGTGTGATTGACACACATACCGTAATGATGATTGTGTATTGGCCAGTCCCTCAATTACCAAATCTGGTGATGACAATCTACCTGATAACGATCAGCTACTAAATATATCCATAAAACCAGCTATGACATCACTTGTTAGTGGCTATAAAGTATCATCATTTGATACAGCTATTAGAAAACTAGTAAACTGGAGCGACTATGTTACTTGCTGTGATGACAAGGACTGAGTTACTAATTTGCTAGTAAAATATTATGCTACTGCTGCTTACTACTGCACATATTCTATGCATGCATCTCTGTCAATCTGTCAATCAAATTGCTACACACACACACACACACACACACACACACACATATATATATATATATATATATATATATATATATACATGCATATATAATACATATATATATATATATATATATATATGTGTGTGTGTGTGTGTGTGTGTGTGTGTGTGTGGATGATGCCTCAGTCCATAATATTCTCTACTGCAATACATACACACACAGACACACACATGCACACACACACACATATGTATATATATATATATATATATATATATATATATATATATATATATACAGATAGATGGACAGATAGACAGTGTTCTTTAATGCAAGCACTAATCGTAAATGGAGGACAGTAATGTATAATCCACTGTGTTTTAATAGTCCTGTAAAGCTAGCGGATGCAGGCTATCATGTCTATGTTGCTGAGGCAGGTGTTCCTATCAAGCTTTCATGACAGTATTGTCGCTTACCTACTAGTTCCAGTGTGTCATCATAGTCATTGCTTTGCTGTAGCCTCATCACAGACTTACTCAAGCCATGAGTACAAAACAATTTGTACATCTTTGAGAAGGTCACCAAAGCAATGGATGAGGGCAAAATCGTTCACACTGCCAAGCTCGACTTGGCCAATGCATCTGAAACAATATCCCCCTCAGGCATTGTTGACAGACTCAAAACATTAGGTACAAACCCGTATGTCAAATGGCTCACAGACAGGACCCAGGAAGTTAGAATTGGGGAGTCCACTTCTACAAAGAGGCCAGTCACAAGTGGAGTCCTTGGCCCGCTCTTTTTTGGCATTTACTTCTCAGAAGTCAAGACCAATCCATGGTCTTTGGCTGGCTAAATTTACAGATGACTACAAATTAGGAGTTGTCATTGAATCTCACACTGACACAAATATTCTACAGGAGGAGCTGACACAGACAAACAACTGGTGTCAGAGTCATGGACTAAAACTAAATGCCAAGAAATGCATAATAGTATCTTTGGGAAGTCATTCATCCCTGGTAACTATCATATTGACAACACACCCCTTAGACTTAGGGACACACATAGATAGTAATCTAGCCTTTGATCATCATGTGTCTACACTGGTGAGGAAATCATTCTATGTCACTCAACTTATAAACAAAGGTATGGCATCTAAGTCCAAGGATGTCATTATTCCACTATTTTCGGTATTCATCAGACCTATCATTGTGTACAATACCCCCTTTGATATGTACCTAACCAGGCATATCCAACAACTGGAACATCCATAGAGGTTCCTCATGAAAAGAATGCAGGGCATAAGTAATATGTCCTATGCAGACCGCCTCAAGGCTCAATCCCTGTATTCTGCTTCCTACAGGCTTTTGAGAGGAGATCTATGCCTGGCATATAGGGCATTGTCAGACCCCACTCTGATGGACTTCCTGCATATCCACAAAACAAACAGTACCAGAATTACCCATTCTAAACACTTAAACCTTACCTGTGACACAAATAGGACCTGATGGAGAGATAGGTATGTATCCCAGAGACTACCCCGTCTATGGAATAGGTTCCCCATCCATGTGAAGCAGAGTTTCTCCCTAATCCAATTCAAATGCAACTTCAACAACTGGATGGGAAACCAGAAAGTCATCCCTGGTTTGGCACCTATGTCTCTGATGCAAGCAATTAACCTGTAAATGGTTCATCTCCCATGGCCATGCTTACACTTATCAAGGGTATCAGAACTCATCAGAGATTTGGAATACACGGCTAGGCTTAAAAAGGCCCTTGTGGTCATTAGCCTAGTAAACACCTATGGTGAACAATATACCAGTGAACTTGATGGAATTATCAAGAAAATGGTGAAGATGCTCCTGAATTTGCAGTTCGAGTGATTCCTGAGGAGTCATGGATTCATAGCAGTAAGCAGTTAGATCCTCTTAAACAAACTATTCCACTCTGCCATTGGCTTCTAGACAGATGGACATGAGCAACTTTATGGATATGACCTACCTGGCCTTCACTATAGGTCCTGACCTAATTCCTTACCTCAGGTTCTCCATGACACTAAGAATATGGGAGTGGACTGCATACTGTGCCTAGGGGATGAAGAAATGCTTCAAAGATTGGACACATACAATGATAGCATTGAGGAACTCCTGGGGGCAAGTTTCACCATTCACTTCTCCCAAAACATGCACATAACATGCATATTTACAGAGATTCATTTTACTGAACTGCCGTTTTGATCAAAAGTTTTTGAGCAAACAGGAACCTGTGAGATGCTTGTCAATCACTGCATAATATCTAACATCAAAAGAGACCTTTGTTAGCATTCTTTATGATCTCAGCATTGCTGTACTGAAGAATTCTGTCAAGGCCTATTCAATACACCCAGATAAAGACAAACTGCTCATGAAAGATGCACAAACATTTTCCTCCACAAATGGAAGGCAGTATGTCTAAAATCCACAACTTTTTCCTTGTCTTTGTCTATACACCTGGTCAAACAGAAGCATAATCTATGCAAAACAATTGTTTCTTCATTTAACTACATGAAACACACCTGCCTCATTCAACTCAGGTTCAAGAATGTTACCTTTCTCCCCACATCCATTTTGCTCCATCCCCCCCCCCCTCTCTCTGACACAGACATTAAGACGACAAACCCAAAAGATATAGTCAGGGATCTACTTCACTGATAAGTATCCAGTAAGCAAAAATGCAATCACTTCAGTCTGAGATATCACCCATACCGTCAGTAAAATTCTGACACTGTTTCTTGACATCCTTGCTCATTTCCTTGTTCATTTATTTAGAGGTGATCTCCATCTCACTTACAGCAAAAAATGTCTGCCCTCAGGGCTTTCGAAAGAGCAGAAGCCATAGTGCTCATCTTTAGCTTAATTTAATTTTAGATGCACAGAAGTTTCCCATCTCTCCTCTGACATATAATCTCTACCTGTTCTATTGATCCTGATTTTATAAGTAAGTAGAGGCTGTACATTTGAAGACAGGCACTCAAGCCCTGCCTCTTTTAGGAGATTTAAACAGTAGCCTGACAATGTTGGGGAGAAGGGGGCAGCCACTGAGGATATTGAACTTGCAATCTAAACTGAAGATCTGTAGCACTCCATGTGTGATAGAAAACTAGCTGCAGCTTGGCAAGAATGTATCAAGCAGTCTGCTACCGTTTAAAAGAAGGCAAGAGCCTTTTTTTCTAAATAGGCATTAAGCATTAAACAGAGGGGCACACACACGGGCATGTGCGCGCACACACACACACACACACACACACACACACACACACACACACACACACACACACACACACACACACACACACACACACACACACACACACACACACACACACACAAAGACTACCAGCCGTACATTGCATCTTCTATATCTGTGCCTCCTTCACTTTGAATCTAAGAGCTCCCTACTGAAATGCTGGCACTTGAAATGCTAAACGCTGACAGACTGAAAAAAAAAGTTGAGAATCCAAGAGAAGAAAGAATTCAAACATTGCTCTTCTTCTTTAAACTTCTTTTCTACAGGACAGCATACCCCCTTGCACCTCTTAATGTAGGGAGCAAGACCCCTACACCACCTGAATGTATTATTTATGCAAACTCCAGGATTACCATACTTTGGAGAAAAGGGAATTTTCAAGGAAATGGCAATCTTGGATTTGATATATGTAAGTCCGTTTTTTTCAGCCATTCATTCTGTGTGTTTTGGGACTCACACTAGCAGTTACTGACATTTCAGATGGTTTATGTATCACTGTACCAATATTGCTCAAAAATATTTTCCTATATGAATTCTGATTAATTTGTGTCATACTCCATTGCATTTCTGCATTTTTATGCCACTATGCCAACCAATCTAGTTCACAAACATAATGATCAGCAATTTTTCAATTGTTTACAGTATCTTCCAACTTATAATCCATTTTAGTTTTCTGTAAAATACATTCCCCCTGATGTTGTTCCACTTCTTAAGCTATGTACCTGTTTCTAAGCAGTATACCCAATGCACACAATTGCAGAGGATTGCCACCAATCTCTGACTACTGCACTCTCATCTCCCAGAAGATTGTCTCATTCCATTTCTTTCTCCCCCTACCTGTTGATGGCATTATATAGACAGCAGATAAGTGGATCTTCCAACATCAATGCACCGCAGCCATCATCACTAGTAGTTCTTGAATCACACTGTCCTGCAGTCTGTATAAATGCCTTTATGATGTTTCTGTTTTTCCACCCAATGTTTTTAAAATTAAATTCTTCTTCTCTTCTTGTAGTCAGAAATGACACATCCTCCACTCAGATGAGCAGTCTGGAATATTCTTCATTTGTATGTGGCTTAGATTTGTTCTGACCTCCAGTCTTCTTGACACTTTTTTGCATGATAAGAACATAGACTGTAACCAGCTCCCCAGTTTTTTCCCTTCCACTGCAAGTCTTATCATTTGAAACAGTTTCTGGAGCACTTAACCCTCAGATATTTATTTCCACTAATTCCCTTTGTTGTCATTTCCTTTAGCCCTGTGTCCAACGTCCACCAAACTGAAGACAGTAACTTACCAGGAGTAATTGTGTCCATTACATTAACATTGCACTGAGATTATACTCAATATCAGGAAAAAGATAAAACATGTGCAAATAGTACAAGATCGGATTATAAAAGCACTTAAAAAAGCTTGTTAAATACCAAGAGCCCTGTTATGACTAGGTCTTCTGCTGGCCAGCAATGAAGAAAAGCAAAAGGTAAAACAGCGTTCAAAATCTGTTAAAACTTCACTCTGTCACACTTGTAAACAAAAAGTGTTATAGACCAAAGTGTCTTAGCAACCTTTAAAGCACTTTGTTCTTCAGACGGACACATTGTTCCTGCTTTCTCTCTGCCCTCTCTCCTCTCTCTCTGACAGTATCAAAGTGTTTTACCAGTTTCCAACGGCTTTGAAAGCCAGTAAAGCACTTTGTACTCCTACAGTTTTTTACTGTAATTGGTAGTAAATGAAGAAGATAAAACTCCATGCACTACAAAGAATTGTGATTGTGTCTTTGATCATAACCAGCCATGTTTTTGACATGGATGGTAAGATTCACCTCTCAAACTTTGGACTCGAGTTGAATTTCTTGGCACCCATGTCTCAAAGACATAATATACTAGTTACCTTCAGAGACTTGATGTAATCCTCTTTGTCTTATACCTGCTTATGTTTTAATACAGGACAGTGTAAAATACATTCAGAAACATTACATTACCGTACTGCAACTGAATGCCGAAAAGGTTTGTGTAGACAAAGTTTATGCTAGCAAAAAATGAATACTGCAAAAAAGAAAGAAAGAAAGAAACCCTAACAGCTACTTTGCTAGGCACAAGAACAGTCCACATATAGAAATGATGCAGTGCCACTGTGCTGCAGGTTATACACATCCTGTAGATTCAACGTAACCTACTATGGACAGGATGTCCAAAATAAAGCAGTAAAACAGGATCAGCAAAGTAGTGTGTGACAAACAAGTACGGATACCATTTTCATTCACAGTGATACAACAGTAAAGGTCAAAAATAAAATCAAGTAATTCACTAAGATGGCAGCCATCATACAACCCAACATGCTGGCCATTGGAGACTCCATTGGGACACATACTAATCTCCCTTTCACTAGGCTTTGTCAGGAAAAAGTTACCATCAGTTGCTTATTAGGGGCAGGTCATAGTATCACAGATACCAGTATGACTCAGTTACAGTCCGTGCGGGTGTAAATGACCTGAGACATACCTCCCTAGACTACATGAAGACTGGCATTATGAAGCTCACTGAATATGTGTTGAAGGTTGGTATGAGCTTAGCACTGAGCAGCATTCTATCTTTTCCAAGGATGAAGCCACAGTACAAACAGAATACGCCTAACATTAATAACTGGTTTAGTTTCTGGTGTCACTCTGTGGGGATGTAATATTTGTCAGCACAGAAGGAAATGGTCAACAGACCATGACGCTTTGCCAAGTATGGTCTGTACCTCTCTCTTCTAGGCTTTCGAATATTAGCTGAAACACTGTCCTCTCCCACAGTCCCTTCTTTAGGCAATGTCATACCGAAAATACTTCAGTCATAGCAAATCAAAACCAAGAAAATCTAAAGGTATTACTGCTCAGTGCTAGAAGTTTAAACAAGAAACTTCACTCCCTACAAGCTCGCCTCACCCTAAGAGAATGCTGATATCTGTGTGGTCACTGTGACATGGTTTAAAGCCACAGATAGCATCCCAACAGTGCAAGGCTATACTGTCTTTCACACATTTACACCAGCTAGTACACAGGTAGGGACAAAGAGGGAAGCATCTTAATTTTTATTAAAAATAAATATACATCAAGCCTGGTCAAACAGGACAATACACTTTAGCTTATCCACGTTCAAATCACCACAGACAAAATCACATACCACTTCCTTGCAAACCATAGGTCTCCCTCTATAACCTAGGAAGCCCATAACATGTACTTAACCTCAATGGAAACACTCACCATCCAACCCAATACCACATTCATGGATGACTTTGATTATCCCACTATTAACTGGGAATCATACACAACATCAAAAGTACAGGCACAGAGATTCCTGACTTTGTAAACATTGACTCCTGGGACCAGATTGTCAACATGCCAACCAAAAGAGGAAATATATTGGATCTGGCCATCATTAATATGGAAGAGTGTTGTACACTCAGTAGTGTAATCTCCTGTCTGGTAATGTCAGATCACAAAATGGTCTCCTTTGAAGTAAAATTAAAACACATAAAGCCAGCTAATCCTGGAATGTTCAGGAACTACTCTAAAGCTAACTTCCTACTATTAAGTGATAACCTGGTAAAATTTCAAACCCAGCTAAACCCTGAGAACACTGCCGCCTTCATGGAAGTGTTCACAGAAACCTCATACAAGCATGCTAAAGGCTGCCTACAAGCAGATGTATCCATTAGGAATATGTACAGAACTAGCTCAAGAAACAAGCCACCTTGATGGAATAACAACATTAATGGGTCGTATAACAGAAGGAACAAAGTCATGGCAAAAATTAGGAGGTTTGAGGTAAATTTGACCCCCCACCCATGCCAAGGGCAGCCACAAGGCATTCTTTAGCTATGTCTGCAACATCAAAAGCAATACACAATTGTGTACAGAGTTAATTGTTAAAACTGAGCCAGAAGATATAGCAAACTTACTGGTAGACAAATTCATCTTTAACTTTCCCCCTATTCCCCCCAACCTCCCCACAGAAAATACCATCATATATAAATCCCCATCACTATGGAACAGGCCCACAATGCTGTCTGTAAGGCCAAGAACACTGCTTCAGTGGGCCCCAACAATATCCCACGCTAATGGTGACTGCACTAATTTTTACATCTGCGGTACTCAGTAGTAATGGTTACTGCATTATCTTAACCTGCTGCTGTTCTCAGTATTAATGGTGATTGCATTACCTCAACATGCTGCTGTTTTCAATATTAATGTGACGGCACTACCTCAGCATGCTGCTGTTCTCAGTATTAACGGTGACTGTACTACCTCAGCATGCTGTTACTCTCAATATTAATGGTGACTGTACTTCCTCAGCATGCTGTTGTTCTCAGTATTAATGGTGACTGCACTGCCTAAACATGCTGCTGTTATCAGTATGGTGATTGCACTAATTCTTAAATCTGCTGTTCTCAGTAGTAATGGTTACTGCATTATCTTAAAATGCTGCTGTTCTCAGTATTAATTGTGATTGCATTACCTCAACATGCTGCTGTTCTCAATATTAATGTTACTGCACTACCTCAGCATGTTGCTATTCTAAGTATTAATAGTGCCTGCACTACTTCTGTGCAATGTTGCTCTCAGAATTAATGGTTACTGCATTATCTCAACATGCTGATCTTCTTAGTATTAATGGTTATTGCACTACCTCAGAGTGCTGCTGTTCTCAGTATTAATGGCTACTGTTCTACCCAAGTATACTGCTGTTCTCTGTATTAATAGTTACTGGACTACCTCAGCATGTTGCTGCTCTCAGTATTAATGGTGACTGCAGTACCTCAGCATGCTGCTGTTCTTTGTATTAATGGCTATTGCACTAACTCAGCATGCAGCTGTGCTCAGTATTTATGGTGACTGCACTGAGACTTACTTTTCTCAGTATTAATGGGTACTGCACTACTGCAGCATTCTGCTGTTCTCAGCATTAAATGTGACTTCACTACCTCAGCATGCTGCTGTTCTCAGTATTAATGGTTATTGTACTGCCTCATCATTCTGCTGTTCTAAGTATTAATGTTGACTATACTATCTCAACATGTTGCTGTTCTCAGTATTAATGGTTACTGCACTACCTTAGTATGCTGCTTTTCTCAGTATTAATGGCTACTGTACTACCCCAGTATACTGCTGTTCTCTATATTAATAGTTACTGGATTACCTTAGCATGTTGCTGCTCTTAATATTAATGGTGACTGCAGTACCTCAACATGCTGCTGTTCTCAGTATTAATGGCTATTGCACTAACTCAGCATGCTGCTGTTCTCAGTATTTATGGTGACTGCACTACTGAGACTTACCTTTCTCAGTATTAATGGGTACTGCACCATTGCAGCCTACTACTGTTCTAAGTATGAATGTTAACAACATTACCTCAGCGTGATGCTGTCCTCAGTATTAATGGTGACTGCACCACCCCAGCATGCTGCTGTTCTAAGTATTAATGTTGACTATACTACCTCAACATGTTGCTGCTCTCAGTATTAATGGTTATTGCACTACCTCAGCATGTTTCTGTTCTCAGTATTAATGGTGACTGCACTGCCTAAACATGCTGCTATCAGTATTAATGGTGACTGCACTAATTCTTACATCTGTTCTCACTAGTAATGGTTACTGCATTATCTTAACATGCTGCTGTTCTCAGTATTAATGGTGATTGCATTACCTCAGCATGCTGCTGTTCTCAGTATTAATGTTACTGCACATGCTGCTGTTCTATGTATTAATAGTGCCTGCCTCTGTACAATGTTGTTCTCAGCATTAATGGTTACTCCATTATTTCAATATGCTGATCTTCGTAGTATTAATGGCTATTGCACTACCTCAGAGTGCTGCTGTTCTCAGTATTAATGGCTACTGTACTACCCCAGTATACTGCTGTTCTATGTATTAATAGTTACTGGACTACCTCAGGATGTTGCTGCTCTCAGTATTAATGGTGACTGCAGTACCTCAACATGCTGGTATTCTCAGTATTAATGACTATTACACTAACTCAGAATGCAGCTGTTCTCAGTAATTATGGTGACTGCACTACTGAGACTTACTTTTCTCAGTATTAATGGGTACTGCACTATTGCAGCATGCCACTGTTCTCAATATTAATGGTGGCTGCACTACCTCAGCATGCTGCTGTTTTCAGTATTAATGGTTACTGCACTACCTCAGCATGCTGCTATTCTCGGTATTAATCGTGACTGCACTTCCTCAATATGCTGCTGTTCTCAGTAGTTATGGTGACAGTGCTATCTCAGCCTATTGCTGTTCTAAGTATGAATGTTAACTGCAGTACCTCAACATGTTGCTGTTCTCAGTATTAATGGTTACTGTTCTCAGTATTAATGGTTACTGCACTTCCTCAATATGCTGTTGTTCTCAGTAATTATGGTGACTATAATACCTCAGCCTACTGCTGTTCTGACTGAGTATGAATGTTAACTGCATTACCTCAGCATGATGCTGTCCTCAGTATTAATGGTGAATGCACTATCTTTACAGTTATCAACACTAGTATTAGTTGCAGTATTGAGTATTGTGGTAGACTATCATTTAGACCAATCTCAGCCATGAAATAAAAGCAGATATACAAATTCCACACTTATAGGAAATATCTTAAACAGTATAATGCTGTGTGACTACCATTTCAATTAACACTTGCTTAAAAGGTGTGGAAAAGCTATGAGTTTTCAAGAAAATAAAAATGCATTCCTTGCAAAACCTTTACTTTACACAAGGTTAATTTTGTTTGCTTCATTGCTGGCATTCAAAGTGTTCACTGAATCCTGATGTCTGTTAAATTTAGGTCGGGTACATTCATCTGTGTGTTATTCCTGCTTTTATATTTTATTTTTCTTTTCATTTCTTTTACTTTATTAATTATCATACACATTACCTTTTCACCTTTTCACTTAAAACTAGTTAAAGAAATGATAGTCTCGGGTACAGAGAATGCAGGAAGAAAGCAACAGGTCCATAGTACAATGAGTGTTTATTTCAGTCCAGAAATTAATTCCTTATTGATATACTGCAAACATTTGAAGAATTAAGCTCACATTACAGCTGATTAAACTGGAAATTTAGGATCCCTCCAAAATTCTTCTACAGATGAACTGGAATTAATATCAATTTCATGCATTCATTAAAACAGTATTTTCTTATTGATGGTCTGTATACATGATACACTCATAGCAGTAAGGACTAAAAATGTTGTTATGTCGATGTTTTACCCCAGACAGCAGAGAAATATAAACTATATTTATGACTTAATCCAATGTTAACCTTTGCATTTCCTTCCGCATCTTGTAATAACTACATATACTCATGTCATAGGCTTCATGCATACAAGTTCTGCTGTGTACAAAATGAAAAAGGCCATTCGGTTCACAAACATTTATTTAAGAGCAGGTTTTAATTACTACCATGAGCAATGATGGCATTGTGCTGAAATAAAATGCAGTTCAACAAAGGTGTACAAAAATATGAAACTGACTGCAGCTTTACAAAGTGTGCAAAATTGGCAAATTCAAAAATAAGAAGCATTCCTAAAGGTAAGCAAAATTTCATTGTTTGCAGCAGAATGCATTTTTGTAGGTCCCTTTGTGTATATCCCTCAACATTCTCTGAAGGTCGTTAAATGAAACAGAATATTCCTGAAAACTATAATTAGATTCAGCAGTGTGTGTCACCCATTTTTCGTAGGTTTTCATTTACATCCTGTGCAACCATGACAAGAAACCACAGAAGGGCTGAGGTCTCTAGTATTAAATTCAGAAAACCACAGTGCACATCAGCAGTTAATGCTCTGTGTAAGTGTTTGAAAAAAGGGAGTTGAGAAGAACAAAACATCGTAAATTTTAAATAAAATGTGCATTAACAAATTATGCGTTAATAAAGCATTACCCAATTTAAAAACAGAAACTTTGCACTGTCGCATTTATCATACAGTGTGAGAAAAAATGTGATAAATATTAAAAAATATTGTTACTAAAAGAAAAAAATGAACAAGTAGGCATCCTTACTTCTGTATCAGTTTGATAAGAATTAATTACAACAACTCACCTAATGAGTTAAGGAGAATGTGCATGACTGAAACATTCCTTACTAACGCAACAGCCATTCCTCACCTACTAAGCACATGCAGATCTTCTGGTGTTCTGTAGCCCCTCTATTACACTCCCCAATTCTTACCATCCACTGTCTGTAGCTCTTCTTTTTCCATTTTGTTCCACAAACATCTGAAGTCAGACAAGCACAGGTTCCATGCCATTTATTACTGCCTGAATTACACAGAAAATATCCTTAAAGGAGCACACACACTCACACACGAGCACACACACACACACACACACACACACACACACACACACACACACACACACACACACACACACACACACACACACACACACATTTATATATCTGAAAAGGTTAGAAAAAAAAAAACATATGAACTTTTGACCTAATTGTGTTGCCAAAGTGTTACACTTTCTTACAAAAGAGAGAGACAGAGAGAGAGAATAGAAAAACTTGATAAAAAAGAATACAGCCAAAGAAAATAACTTGCTTCACCTGGTCTTAGTAGGCTTTCACACCTACCAACAACCTACATTCATCCTGCAGTCTCTCATCTGTAATACAATATGCAGATGACTCTACTCTCTTATCTATCTCCAATACTATCTCTGAACTACACAAACTAACACAGAATTCCTTTATCTCTGTTGAAAAATGGCTCAGAAACAATCAACTAATCCTTAACCCTAAGAAAACTCAACTCCTTCTCTTCCTACCTCAGACACTCTCTCACCTTAAATCCAACTTTTCTCTTTCCTCCCTAGATGGCACCACTATGTTCCCTGCCTCACACACCAAACTCCTTGGGGTAATAATTAATGACCGAATAAAATTTGACTTGCACATACAACAGGCCATCAAAAAAAAAAAACACCAAAAACTTGGGATTACTTTATAGGAACAAAAAATTCCTCACTACTGCCACTAAACACACACTTGCACAGGCATTTCTCTTTCCTAGTCTTCTATGCACTTCCCCCATCCTTATCAATAGCCAGACTACCTCAATG
>NC_056748.1:548039048-548114048 GCF_019279795.1 Protopterus annectens
CAGGTAAAGGCTAGGACTGTGATAGTGAGGGTCGGAACTTTGAATGTTGGCAGTATGACTGGTATAGGGAGAGAGCTAGCTGATATGATGGACCAAAGGAAGGTTGGTATATTGTGTGTGCAAGAGACTAGATGGAAGAGGAGCAAGGCTAGGTGTATCGGAAGCGGTTTCAAATTGTTTTATCATGGTGTAGATGGGAGGAGAAATGGCATAGGCATTATCCTGAAGGAACAGTATGCTAAGAGTGTTTTGGAGGTGAAAAGAGTGTCGGATAGAGTGATGTTTATGAAGCTGGAAATTGATGGTGTAATGATGAATGTTGTTAGTGTATATACTCCACAAGTTGGGTGTGCGATGGATGAAAAAGAAAAATTTTGGAGTGAGTTGGATGATGTGGTGATGACTGTACCCAAGGGTGAGAGATTGGTGATTGGAGCAAATTTCAATGGGCATGTTGGTGAAGGGAACAGAGAGGATGAGGAAGCGATGGGTAGGTATGGTGTTAAGCAAAGGAATGCAGAAGGTCAGATGGTAAGGGATTTTGCGAAAAGGATGGACATGGCTGTGATGAGTACGTATTTTAACAAGAGGGAGGAGCATAGGTTGACATACAAGAGTGGAGGAAGATGCACACAGGTGGATTATATCTTATGTAGAAGGCCCGATCTGAAAGAGACTGGAGACTGTAAAGTGGTGGCAGGGGAAAGTGTAGTTAGGCAGCATAGGATGGTGGTTTGTAGGATGACATTGGTGATCATGAAGAGGAGGATGAGTGTGAGGGCAGCACCAAGGATCAAATGGTGGAAATTGAAAAAGGGTAATTGTGAGGTGATGTTCATGGAAGAGTTAAGACAGGCACTGGGTGGCAGTGAAGAGTTGCTGAATAGCTGGGTAACTACAGCAGAGCTAGTAAGGGAGATGGCTAGAAAGGTACTTGGTGTGACATCTGGAAAGAGGAAGGAGGACAAGGAGACCTGGTGGCGGAATGAAGAAGTACAGGACAGTATACAGAGAAAGAGGTTGGTGAAGAAGAAGTGGGATTGTCAAATAGATGAAGAAAGTAGACAAGAGTATAAGGAGATGAGGTGCATGGCAAAGTGAGAGGTGGTGAAGGCTAAGGATAAGGTGTATGAAGAGTTGTATAAAATGTTGGACACTAAGGAGGGAGAAAAGGACCTGTACCGATTGGCTAGACAGAGGGACCGAGCTAGTAAAGATGTGCAGCAGGTAAGGGTGATAAAGGATAATGAGGGAAACGTACTCACAAGCAAGGAGAGTGTGTTGAGCAGATGGAAAGAGTACTTTGAGGGGTTGATGAATGAAGAGAATGAGAGGGAGAGAAGGTTGTATGATGTGCGGATAGTGAATCATGAAGTGCAGGGGATTAGCAAGGAGGAAGTAAGGATAGCTATGAAGAGGATGAAGAATGGAAAGGCTGTTGGTCCAGATAACATACCTGTGGAAGCATGGAGGTGTTTAGGTGAAATGGCAGTGGAGTTTTTAACTAGATTGTTTAATGAAATCTTGGAAAGTGAGAGAATGCCTGAGGAATGGAGAAAAAGTGTTTTGGTACCGATTTTTAAGAATAAGGGTGATGTGCAGAGCTGTAGTAACTACAGAAGGATTAAGCTGATCAGTCACATTATGAAGTTATGGGAAACAGTAGTGGAAGCTAAGTTAAGAAGGGAGGTGATGATTAGTGATCAGCAGTATGGTTTCATGCCAGGAAAGAGCACTACAGATGTGAAGTTTGCTCTGAGAGTGTTGATGGAGAAGTATAGAGAAGGTCAGAAGGAGTTTCATTGTGTCTTTGTGGATTTAGAGAAAGCATATGACAGGGTGCCTAGAGAGGAGTTGTGGTATTGTATGAGGAAGTCGGGAATGTCAGAGAAGTATTCAAGAGTGGTACAGGATATGTACGAGGATAGTGTCACAACGGTGAGGTCTGATGTGGGAGTAACGGATGCGTTTAAGGTGTAGGTGGGATTACATCAAGGATCAGCTCTGTGCCCTTTCGTATTTGCAATGGTGATGGACAGGTTGACAGACGAGATCAGACAGGAGTCCCTGTGGACTATGATGTTTGCAGATGACATTGTGATCTATAGTGAGAGTAGGGAACAGGTGGAGGAGACCCTGGAGAGGTGGAGATATGCTCTAGAGAGAAGAGGAATGAAGGTCAGCAGGACTAAGACAGAATATATGTGCGTGAATGAGAGGGAGGATAGAGGAATGGTGAGGATGCAGGGAGTAGAGATGGCGAAGGTGAAAGAGTTTAAGTACTTGGGATCAACAGTTCACAGTAATGGTGAGTGTGGTAGAGAGGTGAAGAAGAGAGTATAGGCAGGATGGAGTGGGTGGAGAAGAGTGTCAGGAGTGATTTGTGACAGATGAGTACCAGTAAGAGTGAAAGGGAAGGTCTACAAGAGGGTAGTGAGACCAGCTATGTTATATGGGTTGGAGACAGTGGCACTGACAAAAAGGCAGGAGTCAGAGCTTGATGTGGTAGAGTTGATGACGTTAAGATTTGCACTGGGTGTGACGAGGATGGACAGGATTAGGAATAAATATATTAGAGGGTGAGCCCAAGTCGGAAGGTTTGGAGACAAAGTCAGAAAGGCAAGAATACATTGGTTTGGACATGTGCTGAGGGGGGATGCAGAGTATATTGGGAAAAAGATGCTAAGGCTGAAGCTGCCAGGTAACAGGAAAAGAGGAAGGCCTAAGATAAGGTTTATTGAGGTGGTGAGAGATGACATGCAGGTGGTTGGTGTGACAGAGCAAGATGTAGAGGACAGGAAGAAATGGAAACAGTTGATCTGCTGTGGCGACCCCTAACAGGAGCAGCCGAAAGAAGAAGAAGAAGAAACACAACTATTATTTAGAATAAGTAGCCTAATAGCTGCCTAATGTCTTACTTATTTACCAGTAAATAAAAGAAACAGTACATACACAGTTTGTATTGCAATACATGACATCTCTTTTTTATGAAATACACTCAAAAATCACCAATAACTGATATTCTGCTTACAACCATTTCCAGATATATTACACAAACTACCATTTTATATAAGGCAACATATGAACCGGCTACATCAATATGCTACCATAAATCCCTCCAGTACTAACCTCTACTATCTAAAAGTATGAAAAGAACTCCTGCCTAGTCCTTTCAAAAATATATAAGCCTCGCTGTAGTTCAAAATATCTGTTCATATCATCCTTAGTACAAACATTATGTGCTGATGACAGAGTCATCCCATCCCTGCTGCTACAATGCCAACACTCTTTTTAACAAACATATTTTACCAATAGACAAGTGAGGACTGCATGTAAATGATAGAAACCTCCGGAATAAAAACACACTGGTTCAAGCATAGGTATACAATTATAATCCCCCAGTCCTTGCAGTAACTAAGACCTGGCTAAAAATCACATAGCCTAGATACAGGTGTAAATATCACAGATATGCAATATACACAAAACACAGATCCAACCAAAGATCAGGCAAAGTACTGCTAACAATGAATAAATAGCTTATGTTGGCATTCCACCAGAATTAATCCCTACTTACACTACACTTAGAATCACTGCTAAGAACTACTATATTAGTTGAAAACAGTTATGTATCTTCTTCTTCTTTCGGCTTTTCCCGATTAGGGGTCGCCACAGGGGATCACCTGTCCCCTCATGATTGGCAGTGGAGGTTTACAGTGTCGAGTTGCCAGCCCGGCGCCCAACCTTCCACAGAAGGCCCACACATGCACACACTCACACCTAGGGCCAATTTAGGGTGTCCAATCCACCTACAGCATGTCTTTGGGATGTGGGAGGAAACCGGAGCACCTGGAGGAAACCCACACAACCACAGGGAGGATATACAGACTCCGCACAGAAGGCACCCCAGCCGAGGATCGAAACAGAGAACCTCTTGCTGTGAGGAGGCAACGCTAACCGCTGCACCACCGTGGCCACCCTGAAAACAGTTATGTATACACTGCATTTATTTAAAGCCAAAACGTGCCTCCAACCTCTAATCACAAACCTAGTTCAGAGACATCTGCTCTGACAAACTAATGTCCCTTGGAAAACTGAATACATACCTTGGGCCAATAAAACCAAACAAAACCTAGAGTACAATATTCAGATCATAAGTACTGAACAACTTGTAAGTGGTACATTTAGAACAGACCCTAAGACTACAGTATCTGCCACTCTAGGCTGGATTCTGAATGCCCCCAAATCATCCTGCTTAGTGCAACACTACTAAATGATGTAATTGTCCGCATCCCCATCTATGCAAGCTAGGAAAATAAATCCAACCCAAGCTAAAACAATCACTGTTAGAAACCGGAGAAGTTATCCTTAATAGAATAACTCAAGCTCTAATAACAATGACTAGTCAATCCTTTCTGCAATTAATACAACAGATGAAGACATATGGCTTTAAGTGACACTCTTCAAACAGTGCTGGGCAAATACACCACTCCCAGACACATAACTGTAAAAAAGACATCACACCCATACACTGACATAACAAAACATTTGAAGAAAGCTTTTAAATGCTTAACAAACATAAGAATCAGCTAACAACTATAAACAGTTAAGAAATAACTGTCAAACATACCCTATTTTCATTTACAGCAGAAAATAAAAGCAATCTAATAACCTTCTGAAACACAATCAGTAAAGGGTGGGCAAAACTAAGGGAATGGAAACTTACCTCTGTACATCAGACTAGTACACAACTAAAATCTTTGCAAACCATTTAAGATATTCTATTCATAACCATATCCCCTCACACTCAACTTCAAATACCACAAACAGTAGGATCCACTTTTATAATAATCCAGAATCCCATTTCCAAATACTCATAGTTTAAATTACCAGAAAACTGCTTCAAAAATGGAAAAAAATGCAACCAACCAACAATGGATATCTTTTCACCAACTTTTCATAAACATCAGCTGTCCTTACTGCCTATCCATTAACAATGGGTATCAATAGGAATCTGACAGAAGGGGAATTCCCAAGTTAGGGAAACATGCCAAGATTATATTTATTTTCAAAGGTAAAAGCAAAAATAACATTAAACATTATAGGCTGATCTCTTTTTCAAAGTAACGTTCCATTTTATTACAGTCATCAACACCACACACTTCCAGAATTTGCACATCAGAATTATCAACACACTTGGCTTCTTCTTCGGCTACAGTACTGCCCTTCCAGAAATAAGAACCACACAGTCGCATAATATGACAAAGGTGAAATCTCAGATCCACTCTTTTTTTAATCCAGTCACTCCACGCTATCAGTTACATTAGAATCATATTATGACTGTGACTTAATTTAAGATGCACTTATAAATGCGCCATGCATTGGCTTATGTTGCATGTCAGTCACATCATTGCATGTCATCAGGAGTTGCGTAGAAAGATCTAGAACCAAGTCCAGCACTCTGTGAACAGCAATGACCACAAGTCACATTCTCCATACACACATTCATTGCAAACTGTAGATTATATCACAGAGAAGTCATTTTTCTTGTTTTCTTCAAAGATGCATGTGTATAATGCAGTCTCTTGAGAACAATGCAAAAAGAGTAAACCATGTAGGAATAAGAATTCAGTCCATTCAATAGCTTATGATATACAATCTGATTTATCTTGTTCTCAACATAGATACCTCTTTTTACCTCTTTTGTATAAAGTAGTCTCTTTAAAAAGTTGGAGAGAGAACTACCTGCCTATGGATAAAACAGTACAGACTTTCTAATCAAGGTATGGTTAAAATAAGTATTGGCTGCATTGAATGAGGACTAGTCCATTGTCAAGTAATACAATCAATGAAAATGATCAATAACCACAGAAAATTTCTTCTCCTCCTTTTGTGTGGTCAACATGTCAGAAAGCCACACATGGCAATGTAAGGAAATGAGATCAGGAAACTACTCAACATCTTATTAAGAACAAGGTGTGCTGCCATATAGTCATCACTTGACCACTCAGAGACTATGTGAAACACAGAAAACTTAATCAAGAACCCATAGATATGTGGGTCTGACATGCTTGTATTCCTGTGACATGGCAACATTCGACTTGTTAGGCACAGTGTGATGCAAACATCCTCAGGTCTAATACCAGACGGCAGGTACAGGCCTGTCAAAAGGTAGCACACTTAACTTTCATGCTGGAAGCTCAGAAGTCTGTGGGGTCTATTGCCACACATGGTACATGGATTCAGTTTTCAATACTGACAACGTGGTGCAACATAAGGATGGGGGGTGTTGCACTCCTGAGTGTGGTCTCCTTCAGATGAGAAGTTAAACTGAGGTCCTAGCTGTCTTTGTTAGTAGTAGCTCAGGTTGATATAAAGGACCACTTGGCACTTACTTAAAAAAGGTGAGGAACTTCTACAATGTCCTGCCCAAATTTCCCCTAGTCAGTATGAATATTACCTTGATTCTTTCCTGAACAATAGCCATAGGTCAGGCTAGACTAACCTGGTCAACAATCCACAGACAAAGAAAAGAAAATATGTATTCATACCCTACTGCTCCAGATGAAGACTAGAAGAGTCAAAGATGTTGGGGGGAGTCTTATTGATGGTTACAATAAACTAATTTACATAAGCCACTGAGATAGGGAACATCTGATAATACAAAAGGATGTTTATACCATGGGAAAGAAAAACAAAACTCATGTAATTCAACAATAAGGCATGCACATAACTGAATACTTCTAGACTCCTGCTAAACCTAAAATTAAGGAGAAAATTATTCTAAAGGTCTTAGGAGCCATTGTCTTACCTTTTTTTTCTAATTTAGCAGCCTTCTGTGTGCAAGGAAATTGCAGTGAAGTAGAGAGTTATAATTTCTGTCAGTGTGTCATAAAACATTAAGAATTCTTCAGGGGTTAAGGCAGTAAAATACAGGATACTGGCAGAGTGTTGTCAAAGCTCAGAAAAATGAATGCTTTTTACAATAAAAACAGGGAAAAAGAAAAATCTGCAAGGGTTACAAGCCAATGCATACTTTATTTGTTCTTCTTTACTCATTCTTAACCTAGGACTAAAATGTTGATTAAATGCCTTTCCTGTAACTAGTCTAGTCCAGATACAGACTTTCTGTATTCTGGTTTAAAAGTCCGTATTTGCACTTATTTTACACCTTTCCTGTAACTAGTCTAGTCCAGATACAGACTTGCTGTATCCAGGACTGTTTGTAAGCATCTGAGTGGTGCCAAAGTCTGCTCTTCAATTTTTCCCTTAGATCTACTAGTTCTCTCCTCTTCTGCACTTTTACTGTCTTATTAGTCTAGCACTTTACCAGACTTCTTGTAGTAATTATTGTGGCACACAAAAGTGCTACCAGCACTAAACATTCTACAAGGAAACAGATCCAGTACTTATTATTAATGCCCACCCTTCCAGGAATTTCTAAAGGTCACTTCCCTGTGTTTTCTCCAATTAACCTGGTGAACTTGGGCATCCTGAGGCAATGTAGCAACTGCCTCATGTACACCGACAACCCTCTCCTCTTACCTCCCAACACTCAGACTTGCAAGAGATGCACTTATATTTTCAAACTGGAAGGCACACACTCTCCAGCCAAGACCGGAATAGCTGGTCAAGAGGAGAAGGTCAACAATTGCACTACACCACATGGAACACATAGCCCTCCAGAACACACACCAGCACTCCCTTCACATAAAAACACATACCCACTTTCATGGAGGCTCTCAATAAAAATATACCCAAACAGCAGACACCTCCAAGGCAGAAACACACTCGACCACCGCAACACAACACTAAGCACAAGGCACATAACTCTCCTAAACAGTGTGCCACTCAACCAAAGCCCCTAAGGCAAAACAGCATGCCCAAAACACTAGACATAGGTGACTTGATAGTGATGCACACTGATGTCCCACTCACTAGGCTGAATAAGGAGAAAGTAACTGTCACCTGCCTGTCAGGTCCAGGATCCACCACATAACGCATACACTCAGGTCCCTCAACAATAAGTACAAATATGACTCAGTCATTGTACATGTGGGTGTGAATGACCTGAGATGTACCTCCCCAGACTACATGAAAAGAGACATGGAGGGGCTCTCAGATTATGTAGCCCAGATGGGTATGACCCTAGCCCTGAGCAGCATCCTACCATCACCCAGAATGACACCACAGTACAAGCAGAAAATGGGTGATTCAACAATTAGCAAAGTTTCTGGTGTCATTCTAAGGGGATCCAGTATCTGTCTGCCTGGGATGACATGATTGACAGACCTCGATGCTTTGCCAGAGATGGCCTGCATATGTCATCCCTGGGCTTCTGGACACTGGTCAAGGCTCTTGACACCCCTATAGTACCTTTTTAGGCAGTATTCCAAAGGCCAAATTACCACCATAACAGTTACAAACAAATGCAATCTGAGGGTCATGCTGCTCAATGCTAGAAGTCTAAATCTCAAAATGCACTCTCTCGAAGCAGTCCTTAAAATGGAGAACATCGACATTTGTGCTGTAACAGAGACCTGGTTCAAGACAGCAGAAAGCACCCCTACACTACCAGGCTATAACTCTTTCCACACCTTTCGGCCCCAGAACTTGGACCAAAGCTTCAAAGGTGGTGGTGTTTCCATATTCATAAAGGATGTGCACTCCTCCACACTGGTAGCCCAACATAATGCATCAGGGACACTTCAGGTCCAGCTAAAAATGGGTAAGACAGCGATTCAGGTTGTAGCCTGCTATAGGTCCCCAACCATGTCCCAAGACTCACACTCCATGTTCCTAAGCACCCTGGAGAATATTAGGGTCCAACCTAACACTCTCATACTAGACGACTTCAACTACCCCTCCAAAAACTGGGAAAACTACTCATGCACCAATACACTTGCCCAACATTTCCTGGAGTTCATTAATTCCAATACCCTACACCAGCTCGTTCTTACCCCCACTAGAGGTAGCAACATCCTTGACCTGGTCATTAGTAACATGGGTGAAAGTTGCTCTACACCAATAGTCAGCTCCTCCCTGGCTATATCTGACCACAAACTAATCACATTGGAAATCAACAACCCTCCCCCCGCAAAGGGAATCACCATGAAAAACTTCTCCAAAGCTAACTTTGGGCTCCTAAAAACAGAGGAGGCTAACTTCATGGCACCCATGCAAATAGTTGCATGACCGCCGAATCATACATCAATGCACTGTATGAACACGAACACAAATGCATGGATCTCGCCATACCCAAAAGAACCAAGACGGTCTCCTCCAAAAAAAGGAAGCCAATCTGGTGGTGCCCTGCCATAAACAAACTCTACAACAGAAGGAGGAAACTGATGAGGAATAAGGTGAAGTCCCAAGACTGGAAAAACTCCCTTATCAGCCTCAAAAAAAAAGTTGAAAAAAGTTGAGATCCCTCATCAAATCCTCTAAAGCTAGCTATGAAAACAGAATTGCAGCAGATAGTAAAGACAACCACAAGGCCTTCTATACTTATGTAAAGAATCTTCATGGCAATACCCAGGTATGCTCTGAGTTACTGCACAATAATACCTCCCATACCTAGCCAACAAATATTGCCAATAAACTGTCCGACAGATTCAATGCCAACTTTACGACCCCCCCCTCCCGCAAAGGACCACTCACAATACCAGTAGATTGCCAGGCACCCAGTATTACTGCTGCACAGGTTAAAACAGCACTGTCCAAGGCCAAGAATACAGCTTCTATGGGACCTGACAATATCCCCGGCTGTGTTCTGCATGAACTACAGAGTAAACTGGCACCTCACCTGTTTGCCCTGTTCAATCACAACCTCACCTCAGGCTTTGTCCCTACCAAATGGCTCACTGCTACAGTCATCCCTCTCCACAAAGAAGGAGTGACTTCAGACCCTGGGAACTATTGCCCCATTAGCCTGATGAGTCTGATATGCAAAGCTATGGAACGCATCATCATGAACCTAATAAACAAGGATGTAGGAAATCTCCAAATTCTGGGTCCCATACAGTTTGGTTTTGTGAAGGGTAGATCATGCCTGCTGAACTTGGTTGACTTCTTTGAGTCAGTCACCAGAGCTGTGGATGAAGGCAAGGTGGTTCATACAGCCTATCTTGATCTGGCCAAGGCCTGTGATACCATCCCCCACTCAGGAATCATAGAAAAACTCACCAAGCTAGGCATCAACCCCTATACCACTAGGTGGGATGCAAACTGGCTCACACATGGAACCCACAGTGTAAAACTAGCTAACTCCAAGTCAGACTGACGACTAGTTACGAGTGGAGTCCCACAAGGTTCGATCCTGGGTCCTCTCCTGTTTAGTATCTACTTCTCTGAAGTCCAGGCCAACTCAAAGGGATTCTAGCTGACAAAGTTCACAGATGACTGCAAGTCGGGAGCTAATATTAACTCTCCAAGTGATGTTGACAGCCTATAGAATGGCCTTACTGAGAACAATGACTGGTGTCAGAACCATGGTCTTAAGCTCAATGCCAAAAAATGTGTCGTCATCCCCTTTTGGGAAAAACCCAGTTCCCATGAATTACCACATTAATGGTAGTCCACTAAACACAGAAGGTGTTATAAGAAATCTGGGAACACAGGTTGACAACACTCTCTCTTTTGATCACCACATTGCCACTGTGGTCAGAAAGTCCTTCTCTGTGGCACATCTCATTACTAAGGGTTTTGCATCCAGGAAGAAAGAGGTTATTGTCTCCCTCTACTCTTCCTTCATTACACCAATCATCAAGTATAATGTCCCATTTGGCATGTACCTCACTAGGCACCTGCAACAACTAGAGAGGCTGCAAAAGTACCTCAGAAAGAGGATCCTAGGCCTTAAACACTTATCCTGTATTGGACAGACTCAAAAAACTCCCAGCTATTCTCTGTCTCATATTGCCTACTTAGAGGTGATTTCTTCTTGACTTACAAAGTCATGTCTGACCCAGCTCTGTTAGAAATGCTACATCTAAAGAAATCCCAATCCCTCCACACCACACACTCCAGAGACCTCAGCCTCATTACCACAATCAACAGATTGTTCTGAAGGGACAGGTTAATAACCCAGAGACTGCCCATGCTATGGAATAGGCTTCCCATACATGTCAAGCAGAGCACCTCGCTGACCCTCTTCAAGAGAAATTTTGATGAGTGGATGAGAAATACAAAATTCACGCTGGGGATAACTCCAGTGGCTCTACTCGACAGAGGCACTGGGAACTAAGGTTGGGTGGCACGATGCCAGGGTAATCCTATGGCTAGGCCTGTAAAGGCCCCAATTAGCCAAGTACACACCTATAGGTTCATAGGTTCACAGGATGGTAGTAGGCTATCGGCCCTAGGGCCTATACAAGCCTAGCCATAACAATTCCCTGGCTATTTCTTCCCACACTATTTACTTCCCTGGACCCCTGCAAGTAGGGCCACTGACGTGACCCCCGGTGTGAATTTCCTTTCTCCCATCCAATCGTCAAGGTTTTGAAGAGGGCCAAAGAGGTGCTCTGCTTGACATGTATGGGCAGTCTATTCCAGAGCCTGGGGAGTCTCTGGGTCAGGAACCTATCCCTCCAGCATGTTTTGTTTATTGTGATGACAAGGTTTAGATCCCTGGAGTGTGTGGCTCTGAAGGATTGGAATTTCTTTAAATGTAGCATGTCCAACAGCTCTGGGTTTGACATGGCCTTGTATGCCTCTGAGTAGACGATATGCAGCTGGAGTTTTTTAAGGCGGTCAGCGTAGGGCATCTGCTTTAGGCCCGTGATTCTTTTAGTGAAGTATTTCTGCGGCCTTGCCAGTTGTTGCAGATGTCTTGAGAGATACATACCAAACGGGGCGTTGTATTCTATAATGGGTCTAATGAGGGATGAGTACAGTGGGACAATGACCTCCTTTTTTCTGGATGAAAAGCCCTTAGTGATGAGGTGTGAGACATAGAAGGATTTCCTGACTGTTGTGGTGATGTGGTTATCAAAAGTAAGACCACTGTCCACCTGTGTTCCTAAGTCTCTTATCACACCTTTGGTGTTTAGTGTACTGCCACCTATGTGGTAATTCACGGGTACATGTTTTTTTCCAAAGGGGATAACTATACATTTCTTGGCGTTGAGCTTGAGCCCATGGCTCTGGCACCATGCATCTGTTTCTGTAAGGCCTTTTTGTAGAGTATCCACATCATTTGGGGATTCAATAATAGCTCCCAGTTTGCAGTCACCTGCGAACTTTGTTAGCCAGAGTCCCTTAGTGTTGGCCTGTACTTTAGAGAAGTAGATGCCAAACAGGAGCAGTCCCAGGACTGAACCTTGAAGTACTCCACTTGTCACTTGTCTGGAGCTGGATTTGGAGTCTGCTACTTTTACAGTGTGGGTTCTGTCAGTAAGCCAGTTGGCAACCCATTGAGAGATGTGGGGATTAATGCCCAGCTTACAAAGTCTATCTATGATTCCATAGTGGGGGATGGTGTCAAAGGCCTTGGCGAGGTCCAGATAGGCTGTGTGGACCTTCTTACCCTCATCCATGGCTCTGGAGACTGATTCAAAGAAGTCAATCAGGTACAGGAGACAAGATCGGCCCTTCACAAACCCAAACTGGGTGGGTTCCAGTGTTTGAAGGTTACCAACGTCTTTGTTTATAAGTTCCATGATAATACATTCCATGGCCTTGTAGATCAGGCTTGTCAGATGGATGGGGTGGTAGTTCCAGGGATCCAAGGTGGATTCCCCCCTTGTGGAGTGGGATAACTGTAGCTGTGCACCACTCAGTGGGCACGAAGCCCGGGGTGAGGCTTTGTTTAAACATGACACTTAGGTGAGGTGCCAGTTCACTTTGTAGTCCATGTAGTACACAGCCCGGGATGTCATCTGGTCCAATGGATGCTGTATTCTTAGCTTTGGAGAGTGCATTTTTTACCTGTGTGGCCGTTATTACCAGAATTTGGCAATCTTCTGGTATTGAGATGGGCCATTTAGGGGGTGAGAGGGGGATGAAGTTGGCACTGAACTGATCTGCCAGGATACTGGCAATATCCTTGGGATCAGTATACTTAATGCTGTTCTGTTGTAGCTCAGAGCAGATCTGAGCATTGCCATTTAGATTCTTGACATAGTTATAGAATGCCTTGTGGTTGTCTTTGGAATCTTTGGCAATTTTATTTTCATAACTAGCTTTGGAGGATTTTATGAGGGATCTCAGCTTCTTACTGAGGCTGGTAAGGGAGTTTTTTGCATCCTGGGATTTTCCTCTTTTCTGCAACAGTTGCTTGTTTGCCCCTCTCAGGAACTGCTTGATGAAAGGGTGAGCGAAGAGAGGTAGTTTAGTGTTGTAATGTGCCGAAATGGCAGAGGCAAGGATCCTAATGGAGAAGAAGGATAGGTCCTCTGTGGAGTAGATCTGCTAAGTAATCCATGATTAAAGGCAGGGAGGGCAGGGTTGTGTCCTCTGCTTTAGATTGAATCCAGGATCAACACCTTTTCCACTTATCAGCATAGGATTTCCTTGTACTGGGTCCTCTGCTTCAAGGATGCTATCCAGCACCTGCTTGCTTAGGCTGGTCACTGGGGGAGAATTCAAGGAATAAGCCAGGCTGCAAGATTCAGTGTTTGCAGTTGCGGATGCAGGATCTATCTCTCCTGCTGGGTGAGGAGGGTCGGGATCTGAGGTAGGTGCCAGGGTGGCACCGGTGACAGGCTGTGTAGTAGTGGGTACCAGTGCTGGCATGGCCAGTCCGAGGCAATCAGGATTGCCCTTGGTTTGTTCTGACTTATCTTGAGGAATATTCTTGTGAGTAGAGGCAGAGGGGGAAATGCATAGATTGAGAGGTTTACCCACTGGAATAACAGGGCATCCACTTTCCAGGCTCTGCTGTGAGGTGTCCTGGTGCAGAATTTGCTGAGCTGGTGATTGTAGGGGGAGGCAAAAAGATCCACCTCTGGGGTCCCCCATTTCAGGGTTAGAAGGCTGAAGGTGCTGGGGTCTAATTGCCACTCGTGTGCGTCTAGTAGATATCTGCTTAAGTTGTCTGCCAGAGAGTTTTGTTTGCCTGGCAAGAATTGTGCTTGCAGAGGAATCTGCATGCCCAAGGCCGTGTTCCACAGGGCCATGGCTAGCCTGCAGAGTGGGTAAGAGTGGGTTACCCCCTGCTTGTTGATGTACCACATAACTGTGGTGTTGTCTGTTTTTATTAGTAGGGGTCCTAGTGAGAGTAGGGATTTGAAAACTGTCAGAGCATGCTGAACAGCTAGCATCTCTTTTTGGTTGATGGGCAGATGAATTTGACTTGGGCTGCAGTGGCCCTAAATGCATTTGTCATCCAGATTTGCCCCCCAGACATAGTCTGACGCATCTGTGTTTAGAGTCTAAGCAGTGTGGGGTTGAGTAAAGGGAAATCCCTTGTTGCGGTTGCATGCTGCTGCTCACCAATGAAACTCTGTCCTTAGACAAGGTATGATAGGTATGACGGTTTCCAGATCCTGAGAATGTTGGCATCAAAGACTTTTCAAGTACCATTGAAGTTTCCTCATATGCAGTCTGGCATATGGAATCAGCAGAATGCAAGAGGCCATGAACCCTAGGGCCTGCAGGATTTTCCTTGCGGATAGCTTGGTTCTGATGGCCATTTGAGTGAAGTAGCCTGTTAGATAGGCTTGTTTTTCTGGAGTAAGGAATGCCATCTGGGATGCTATATCTAAGCCTGCTCCCAGGAATACAACATTTTGACTGGGGACTAGTTTTGATTTCTTTTTATTGATAGTGTACCCCAGGGAGGTTAGAAGGTTCTTTACAAATGTCAGGTGCTGCAAGAGCTTTGCCTGGCTGTCTGCCTGAATCAGGCAATTGTCCATGTACAGGTACATTTGAATTTTTCTCTGTCTGAAATAGGCAATGGCTGAAGCCAGGCATTTTGTAAAGACTCTGGGAGCAGTGGACAAGCCAAAGGGAAGTGCAAAGAACTGATAATGCATAGATTCTGCACATAGGTATTTTCTGCATGAATCCCTGATAGGGATGTGCAGATAGGCTTTTTTTAGGTCTAGGATGGCTAACCAGGCCTCTTTGGACAGCATAGAAAGAAGCTGCTGAAGGGTGAGCATTTTGAATTTTGGTACCACCAGGAAGGTTTTTAGAATGGAAAGATCTAGGATTCGGCACCAAGTCCCCTCTTTTCTGGGTACCAGAAAAAGTCTGGAATAAAACCCTTGACCTATTTGTTCTGCAGGAACAGGTTGAATTGCCCTTATGGACAGCAGGGATTGAATTTGGTTTTGTGACTCTGCCTATTGGTCTGGAGGAAGGTCTAGGAACCCTTTTGGGGTTGGCAGTGAGTGGAAATAAAATTTGTACCCCTGGGATACAATGTTGAGGACCCATCGGTCTTTGGTGATGGAGGTCCAGTTTTTTGCATGATGGGCAAGTTTTCCTGCTAGGGGCACAAGTAATTGGGTAGAGGTGAGGATTGGAGTTGAGAAGTCATTGTGAAGTCTTTCTGTACGGGGGTGGTTTAGCACTCCCTGTTTTAGAAGTGGAGGCACTCCATTGCTTAGATCTCTCCATACACTGAGACTGTAATCTGGGAGGTTCTGTTTCTCCTGGGTCTATTTTGAGATGGCCTTGAGGGGGCTGGAAAGGCCCATTGTTTCAAGGGGCAATACCTATTGAATCTTGGTGGCTGCACTTGCAAAAATTCTTTGACTCTCTGCATACACTTAGCTTCTTCTTCCATCTGTTTTAGAACCACTTCTACTTTGGTGCCAAACAGATTGTCCTTGTTCAATGGATTGTCTAGTAATTTTGATTTGACATGATCTGGCAAGGTCTGTTCCTTAAGCTAAGCATGCTTTCTCAGTACAGAACCAGTGACTGCTGCCCTGCAAAAAGCTTCTAGGCCGTCAAAGCCACATTGCAAGGTATGCTTGCTGACTTGGCTTGCAGAATGCATAAGCTTTTGTAATTCTTTATTTTCTGCACAGTCTGTAAAGGTAGATAATCTTTGCTTAATAAGTTCCATAATATGCTGCTGGTATTTCAGCATGTGCAACTGGCAATTCAATGCCCTAATGGCGAGAGTTGCAGAGGTGTATACTTTTTTACCCCATCAGTCTAAAACATGGGAATCCCTGTCCGGAGGGGTGGGAATCTTAACTGTAGTTGATTTTATAACTTTAGGCCCATGGGAAATTACCTCTGGGTCAGCAGTAGGATTTTTGAAAAGAAATTTGTGAGAGTCAGGGACTCTGTAGTACCTGTCTGGTTTCCTTGGAGCAGGGGGTAAAGTATCAGGAGTTAGACTGGATTCCATAAAGACATCATCCACAACATCCAGAACAGGAGGGATAGCTAAGGGTCTATGTTGAGGTAAATCTAAAAATTCTCTGAGTCTCTTTTTGGACTGGGGATAATCCTGGCATTCCCAGTGGAAATGCTCTCTTAAAGAATGAAGGGTTTCACCAAAAGAAAAATCCTCTGGAGGGGAAGCAGAGGGAATGGATTCCTCTGCATCTGAATCCTCATAAGCAGATAAAGGCACGTCTTCATAAACAGAAACCTCAGAGTCGTTGGACTCTTGGTCAGTTAAAGCTGCTGGGGACAGGTCTCTTTTCCTCTTAGGAGGGGGAAGGCTGGCTTCCCCTAATTAGCATAATCGGGTATTCTGCCATTTTAAACATTTGATTTTGTGTCAAAGAAGCAGGCGCTTGAGTTTAAGCCGTCGTTTTTTTAGGCGTAGCTCGTACTCTTGGCCTTAGAAACTCAGTAGTTTTAGACAGAACTGAAGACGTGAAAGAAGTCATCAGTTTGTGTTGAATATCGGTAATGCGAAGAACTTCCTCAGAAGCCGGTGCCTGCACAGTTGCTCCGGACCCATCCAAGGTAGAGACATCCGCAGGTTCCGTAGTCAAAGAAGAGTCTCACGGCAAACTGGACTCTGAACAGGTCTTGGTAGTGGCCTGTGAATCCACAGAAGTGGGCATCAGGGGCTGCGAAAGTGCCTCACTGAGTACCTGCGAACTGTCCACTAGCTTAACGGAAGCATCGTCGGCGGTTTTGGACCTGTGCGGTCTGCCTCTGTCTTTCTCCTTACTTTTTTTGGAAGATTGGGAGTCGGATCGCTTACCGAAGCCTTTTTGGAATACGAAGATCGAGAGTGAAAGTATTTAGTGACAATAAGGGCCTGACGACGAATAGTTTGGGTGTTGAACGAGGCATAAAACCGACAGTGAGGTATGTCATGGTCTGAGCCTAGACAGGTGACACAGTAAGAAAGGAAATCTCGGTGTGGTATTTGCTTTCCACAGGTGAGACAATTGTTAACTTTTTCTGACATTGGTTAGAACAAGAAAAAAGGATCCCGAATGGGATACGTAGCTTTCAGGATGATTCACTTCGGAAACGGAAACTCAGGTAGCGGCTGACCAGCACTCATGCGAACTGCTTCTGCTTCGGGCTCCTCAGCAAGAAAGACTGATGTAATGGCATCAGCTGCCTGTTTTTATACCCCTGATGACCTGGTGTCAGTACTGAAGCTACAGCAACCGACGCAGAAATACAAAGTCTCTGGTATTTGGGCCGACTGAGGGCTACCTGCAGGCAGATAACCCAAGTGTGATGACTGCAACAGTGAAACACAAAGAACATCAGGGCATGATTACATGAACCCATATTTTTCTATTAGAAATCTTCTGTCTTAGACAATTTAGGTTTAAAGTGCAATCTTTCAGATGTAATAACATCTAATTAAGATTGCTAATAAATCACTTTATGTTAAAAAAGTCAACTGCTTTTCGGAAGCCAGGACATGAGATGGCAAAACACATAGCAGGCAAAGGATTCCTGATCTAATCCCTGCAAGAAGAAGAATGTTTACTCTCAGACTCTGACAAGAGCAAATATTAAAGAATGATAGATTACAATGCAGGAAGTAGTAATAAAAACACTCAAGTACTGATCTCAGATTGTGCTGACATAGAGGGGCATACTTAAAAATATGTTCGTCAGCCAAAGACAAAACAATCCTGGTGCTCTCAAAATAAACAAATGAAGAAATGTTACTATAAAAGTAAACACAGCTTACTAGATGCAGCTTCAAAGTTTCAAAGTTTCTGTATATAAAACTATTAAAAACCATAACATCCCCTTTTCAGATGTAATAGAAGCAGGATATTTTACCAGCGCATTTGAGCTAAGCACTAACCCCATAACAAGTATGTAGTTTCTGAAGAAAAAAAAAAACAGTGCTAATACATCAGTTTCTTCCATTAGATATCTTCAATGTAAGCCAAGTAAGAATAAATATTCTCATTGCTAATTACAACCAAAGCAAGCATTAAGGAAAGAATTACAGTGTGTGCAGTGCAGCGTCAGAACATCTATTCCACCTCTATTTTTATAGTTTAATGCATACAAATCTTTTCAAACATAATAGATTGTTGTTACTTTCAACTTTTTTCAAGTTTCATAACAGCAAAAGGTATGCAAGTCATTGAAGCAGCACCAGTCTAGTCTGAACAATGAAGAACTGAAAATGCAACTACTGAAATGAACATGTTGCCGGACACTCAATAACAGCATATGTCATGCACTAAAAAGACCCTGCTCCCGCAATGGGGCATTTTGTGATTTAAAGACAAATTAGCCACAGTGATGAAAGGCATTATGGGCTAATTTTCAAGTCTTTGAATTGAGTTACTTACCGCAAAGGGCAGATCAGCACTTCCCGTGGAAGGTAACATGCTCACGGCTGCAGTAACATGCTCATGGCTGCAGTAACATGCTCACGGCTGCAGTAACATGCTCACGGCTGCATTGTGGAAGAAAAGTCACCGCTCAGTTACTCTCGCACACAAGCAGACAGTAAAACACACACTTTAAATACCATGTGCTCCGTAACTGTCCCTGTTGTAAGATCCTCCACAATGGCTCCTTTTCCCCTGCCTTGGTAATTCACAGATGATTACAGTTCAGTCATGCCAGACATTTGGGTTTTACACTTCATATCTCTCAGTAAATTGGTATGGAATACGTTTATAAGGTTGGGTGGGGGACTGTCATTCCACCCCACTCCTAGTATGTGATGATGTGTTTCAGGAATTACATAATGCCCAAGATCCCCAATATATTGAAAAAAAGCGCATGCTGCACTAACTTATCTGTTAGAGCAGCAGGCTAATGCAGTGGTCCCTTGTATCATCAGTGAATGGTTCACCTTTCTCCCCATTAATTAATTTTTTTAAACAGTCAGGGGCGTCTGATGGTTTATGCATCTTTCATTTAATGTGCCTTTACATAACTCTGCTGTGACTATCCCTGGTTTCAGGTGTTCACCCCACCCCCAATCCCTGTACTACTTTAAGTGCCATTATGGCACAAGTCATATAAGGAAATCCTTGGTGTCTAGTTTTCTTCCCACCACCCAATTACCACAATGGTTTAAGTGCCATTAAGGCACAAATGTTATAAGGTAATCTGTAGTGTCTAGTTTTCTCCCACCCCTGAACTCAACACTGGTTTATGTACCCTTATGGCACAAGTTTATAAAGTAACGCCTGGTGGCTAATGATCCTCCAATCCTCATAGTACAGTTATCCATGATGGCTTCTGCTCCCCTGGGGGCCCCACTCAATGTTACATCTATGCTTGGTAGTCTAACAGTGTATCTAGGTATGAAAGCACCCCAACCCACACTCACATACACATGAGCACATATGGACACACACACACACACACACACACACACACACACACACACACACACACACACACACACACACACACACACACACACACACACACACACACACACACACACACACACACACATACACACACACGCTCACTAACAAATGTAGACCCTTGCATACACTTATTCACACATCTCTTAACCCTACCTTACCACTAAATTCCCCAGTACATACCTCTTCTGAAATGACTGAACACAGCTTTTTGGTTGTGTTCATTATTGCAACATTGGAGGAACTAATCTACATGGCTGAGCAACTCAGACTTGTTTGGAGTGGAGATGCCTTCCGGGAAGCTGTTCTGAAGGACAGAGTACAGGGCTAATTAGCAAATGCCTCTCCCTCAGACTACCTCAAAAACATGTAGCACAACCTCAAAGACAGCCTGATTTGGTGATGTATGTCTTCCTGCTAGAGCACTATGCTAGAGTTGTCTCTGAATTCTAAAATGTAACCACGAGGTGTACCTTATAGCTTTACACTGGAATTTGATTGCAGGAGTCTGTCAATAATTCTGACAACATCCCTCAATCTCTTCTGAAGACTCTCCCTCATCACAGATAACATACCATTTCTAGTCTATCTTCTCCCTGAGTAGTAGAAACAACTCCACAGAGGCACAAGGAGAGCACGAAAACTCTTCAAAGGCCTTGGATGAAACCTTGTGCCTTGTATATGGAAGGTGAAGACCTTAAACTTGCACTGTGTTTTTTAACCAATCATATTAAGGCCACTTTCATTAAACTTATCTAATACAGTTGAATGAGGCAGAATATCAACATGTTTACTAACATCCAGACATATTACCAAGCATTGCCTCCCCTGATCTAGTTGTGCAGATACAACACTATAAAACAAAGTTAAACTTATTAATGCAGAATGCCCTACCATGAATCTGTGGATATTGTCTAGTACAGATCAGTATTTAATAGTTCTCAACAGTTGCAATAGGCAGCATTCAAAACCTGAAACTAGAAATGTCCTGATTATTTCCTCCCTTAAAAAAATTGGTACAACATGGGATCGGACCCAGTAACTCAACTCATAGTCAATTCTAAGTATCCTGTTAAACATTCTACTAAGTGAATATGCCAAATTTTGTGATATCATTTTAACCATACTATCTAGAATCTTATCCCGGCCCAAAGAACATTTACCCTACTGCATGTTCTTATTACATCTTCCTGTGAAATAACTGGGTACTCAGGACTGCTTTCTGGGTCTCTCAGTAGGTTATCAGAATCTGTTGCAGGACCTCAAAGTCTTAACAAAATATTCATAAAAAGACCACAGCCACATCGATTAGTGATGTAATACTGTTCTCTTTATGTGAAATAGGACCTGAAGAGACTTTCTCCTTTCTGTGTGTTTTCATTTATTTGTAGAGCATTTTACAGTTTATCTTTGGTGTTTATTAGTTTAACTTCATAATTTCTCTGTCATGTATACACTTTTCAGTTTTTTAGCGACAACATTTAGACACCTATTATTGTTGATTATAGGTTTACAGGTAAGCACTAGACTAGCTGGCCTTGAGGGTTATTTTAAGCCTAGCCAATTCCTCTTTTTGTGCTATCCATTTAGTTGGAGACTGTCCTTACCCATCCTATGGTCGATAATTATATATTACTCCCAATGAGAATAACTGATTATGTTTCTTCTTATAATCTATAAACACCATCTTTTTTAACTTCAACAATTGTATTAACCTTCTGTTCCACCACAGTGGGTTACATATGTTTACTGAAGTTCTTAGTGTACTAGTATAATAGAGATATTGTGTACAGTTAATTCTTAATGAAGACCACCCACAATCTATGATATCTGCTGTAGTTGCATTACTTCATCGACAGGCTTCAAGGTCTTTAATTAAATTAGCCTTATCTTACTTATGCTCTGTTTTATCATTAGCATTCTGTTCTTAATCTAAATGTAAAAATTAAAAAAATGATAAAACTGATGCTTGTTTATGATATCTGTTTCAGACTACACAGAGTCACACTCTATATTACAATAAAGGCTAATTTTACAAATTAAGGCCACGCTGTTTATGTAAGGTTAACCTCCTTAAGCTATAAACTAACTCTGACAGGCTAAAATCTTACAATCAGCATTTTAGGTAATGACTGCTCTTCAGTTCCGCTCAATTCCACCATGTACAGCAAGATTTCAGAATTAGCTTTATTTCAGAATGCAAACATTTTTTTGGAGCGCTTCATTTAACAAGTATAAGAAGTTCTAATACATTTTTAAAAAACGTAACACTCAATCCTCTCAGAATTTTATACAGTTCTGCAAGCAATAAATCAGGCACAGATAAGTTTCTATTATTACTTTTTCCAATTCATTCATTTATGGAGAAATTGAAACTCATTAAATTCTCTCTTAGTACAGACTATATAATGGAAAACAAAGAAGTCCTGTGCAAGACACAAATCTAAGTTACTACGCATTTTTTATAAAAATATTATTACACAAAAACATGACTAAATGTTAATAGCTCAAAAGGTAACATACTCACCTTTTGTATATAAGGCTGTGAGTTCTACTCCCACAACAGATTATTGGATAAATTTCTTTCCAAAACTGACACTGCAGTGAAGCAAAGGGGGGTTACTATACTCCTGTAGGGCTGTCCTTTAGACAAGATATTAAACCAAGTCTCTGTCTGCCTGATTTGGTGGTAGCTCAAGTGAACATAAAAGACCACATTACATTTATTGAGAGGAGTAGCGGAAGTTCACCAGTACCCTGGCCAAATTTCCCCCCAGTCCATATGAATACAACCTTGGGTATCTCCTGAAAAGAGGCCTTTTGGCATAGTGGGACTAATCTGGTCAACAAAGTGTAAATAAATAACACATAAAGAATTAAAAAAAAGAATTTTTTAGTTCTTTCATAGCTTTGGTCATTATTAGTAATAATTTGCCATAAAAATGATTCTTGTTGATTTTTGCAAGAAATGATGAGACAAAAAATGTCTGATTGGTCTACAATGAAATAAGCTGATCTACATTTAGTCTAGTATCATCCCATGAATCTATGATTTACTCTCACTCATATTGATTTAAAGGCTAATAATTTCCTAAGTGAAGAAACACACGCAGTTATATTATTTTTCCATAATGTAATTCATTCATTCATTCATTATCTGATAACCCACTTAACCCAACTCAGTGTTGAGCAGGAGCCGCTGCTTATCATACAAATTAATGCACACATGGCAGAAAAGTTAATTCTGGACACAACACCATTCTATCCCATTTCATACACACATAACACAGTACTTGGCACACAAAGAGAAGAAATGCCAATTCACCTACAACATGTCCTTGGCATGTTGAAGGAAACTGAGGCAGTAAATAAAAATGCATATGGACAAGAAAACGGTATGCAGACTCCACCCAAAACACACCACAGTCAAGAACTAAACCGAATAACCAAGTGATGTAATGCAGCAGTGCAATCCACTGTGCCTAGTAATGCAGCAGTATAACCCACTGTGCCTAGTAATGCAGCAGTGCTGCACACTGTATCTAGTAATGGAGCAGTCCTAACCAATGTGCATATTAATGCAGAAGTGCTACCCACCCGCTGTGCCTAGTAATGCAGAAGTGTTACCCACTGTGCCTAGTAATGTAGCAGTGATATGCACTGTACCTAGTATTGCACCAGTGCCATGCACTGGCCTAGTAATGCAGCAGTGCTACCCACTGTGCCTAGTAATGTAGCAGTGATATGCACTGTGCCTAGTAATGCAGAAATGTTACCCACAGTGCCTAGTAATGCACTAGTGCTACCCACTGTGCCTAGTAATGCAGCAATACTATTCACTGTGTCTAGTAATGCAGCAATGTTACCCACAGTGCTAAGTAATGCACTAGTGCTATGCACTGTGCCTAGCAATGCATCAGTGCTACCTACCCGCTGTGCCTAGTAATGCAGCAGTGCTACCCACTGTGCCTAGTAATGCAACAGTACTATGCACTGGCCTAGTAATCCAGAAGTGATACACATTGTGTTGCCCACTATGCCTAGTTATGCAGCAGTGCTACTCTCTGTGTCTAGTAATGCAGTAGTGCTACTCTGTGTGTCTAGTAATGCAGCAGTGCCGCTCACTGTGCCTAGTAATGCAGCGGTGCTGCCCACTGTGCCTAGTAATGCAGTGGGGCTGCCCATTGTGCCTAGTAATGCAGCAGTGCTGCCCACTGTGCCTAGTAATGCAGCAGTACTATGCACTGTGTCTAGTAATCCAGCAGTGTTGCCCACTATGCCTAGTGATGCAGCAGTGCTACTCTCTATGTCTAATAATGCAGTAGTGTTGCCCACTGTGCCTAGTAATACAGCAGTGATACCCACTGTGCCTAGTGCCAAACTGACATACATTCTGGTATTAATTTTAATTTAAAACCTACAAATTTCAGTCTTGAAAGAGTAAACTTGAACAACTTATTTTATGGTCTCACCTATACTCTAAATTTATAAAGACATAATCCATTTTCAAAAGTAAAAACAAAGAAAGAAAAATATAAATGTAAAGAAAAGAAATGAAAAAAGAAAAACAGAAAACACTTATCTATACAGACCCTAGTAGTGTGACTCGCTGCTGAAGCACCCCTCTCCCCCGCCCAAATCAAAACATGCTATCCGAACTGAAAGTGATGTAATTTGAAAATTTGTGCCTGGAACCTCTGATACGTTTGATACTGATGCAATAAGCTCTATAATAGATATTCAAATGAAGCTTGCCAAATGTGTACTGTCTATCCCTGAAAAAGCTGTTTAACCAGGCAGTTCTTCCAGGCTGAAGCTGGCAAAGGTCCATGTTGATCAGTTAACCAAAGTTAACAAATGGAAATAAACAAATAACGGAAGTAGGCCAAGATCAATGCGGTTTACCCTGCGTAAGATAAATGATCTTGTGTACTTTCTGCAGGTACTCACCCAAACTAAAACAAACGGATAAATGAGAAGAATGTGCTGCAAATCTTATGCCTCAATGATACCAGTCTGTCTGCAATCTACAATCTGTTCTGCTACTCTGAGTCAAAATTCTTGGATTTGAAATATGGGTGGTTTTGTTTAAGAGTCTTGAGCATGTATTTGAAGAAAGTCATGATCAAAATGAAATATTCAACCATAATTTACATTATGTGTTTCTGAGGGTGCTATGTCCTTGAATAAATCTATTGGATTGTACTTTCAGCTGCAACCAGTCATGATAATATTAACTTTTGTTCTTTAAAACCTGCAACTCCACAGACAACACATCTAGCATGCTAACTTCAAAAGAATCCTATAAAGATTAAATCATAAACAATTTAAATAACAGTCTGTAGAGAACTGGTAACCCACAACAGCTGCCTGCTGAGAATCCTGGGCCAAAGTCATACCTCTCAACTATACTGAATTCCTTGGTATTTCTCGTTTTGGGGGGCGAAATATTAGGGTGCCATGAATGTCAGAGTGGCCCCTTAAAATCCCGATTTTGACTTGCTGCCCTTGACATGACTGATCATGCTGATCTCTGCACTTTGACTGTAACAACTGCCCTTAACAAAGTGCATAATACACCACATTTTCTTTGCTGGTTGTAGGAGGGGAAAAAAGAAAGGTTTTTTTATCCAAAATCGGGGATTGCAGAGAGATGTGATTTTAATCACCTTGGGTCCTGTCCCAGGCATCTTTGCAACAAACAAATGGCAAACTATCAAAGAACATGCTTCAGCTTACACAGAGCTTTTGGGAGGGGGAATGGTGACTAACCGGTGTTCCTCTAGAAGACAGTGTGCCACACCTCAACAAGCATAACCATCCCTACAAGAAAGTTAACAGAGTTCTACCACTCTTTTCTAATTTAGTACAAAAAATGTTTACTATTGACTTGTTATCCGGAGAGGGGGGACGGGACTGAAACCACTAAACCAAGTAAAACTAAAAATGAGCACAAACTTTTAAAACAATTAAAAAAAAGCCGAAAGGAGACCAGCAGAATCCACACAAAGTCTTTAATAATCATAAGCACTTTTGTCTGACATATGCCTCAGCTCGGGGGTAAACACAACAGATACATCGCATCGCACTATGTACAGAGAAAGACAGACTGAAATAATACAAAATTTACAAAATTAGCTTATTATCTTTGTTTTTGACTACTGCAGGCACACAAATGAGATTTATGCGAAGGATAGGGGTTCTGATGTTAAAGGTCACTTACTTAATTATAATATAACATCTCTCAAATCCCACTCATTTTCCCTTTCCCAGGCCAACAGTCTATGTACGTCTAACATAAATTGTTTGATCCACTTATAAAAGATGGTGTTACTGGAAACCATTAATGTCTTACAGCCTTTACTTATGACTCTAGTCATACTGTTTCTGCAGAAACAAACTGGACTGGGCCTGGAGTGTTCTGTGGGGAATACTTTGGTAGCACAAACTCTGGTGAGGTGAGGTGAGTGTCTGCAGACCATATTTTATGGAGAACAGTTTGTCTGCAAAGACATCACACTGAGTAAAAGTGCAGTCTTTCAGCATTGGACCGGTTCAGTATAGGTCTGTAAACATTACTAGTTTTGCAAGTAGTATTGTATTTGTTCTGGATGTAAAGCAGATTTTTAGATTTTTTGAGAGTTTGTACAAATGATGATGCTCTCACCAATGAGCTATGTGTTAGGGTATGACAGGCATAGGTGCGTCTAAAGTTCCAGTAGGCTTTAATACTAGTTTTGCATTTGAAGTCTATGAGCCGAACTGGCTGACAAATCGGAAAATTGATGGTGAAGGTTAGAAGCATAGTGTGGGAAACCTGAATGTGCTGCCTGCTTTTGTTCTACATGCCTCCACTGCTACCAAACTTAACAGTGGCACCATTTTAGATTCACTGATTTTTCTTCATAAATAAAATAGTATTTATAGATTTAACCATCTCTAACTGTCGATAGCCCAACAGATGGAATGTCTTGTATTGTGAAAAACAAAGTGCATGTTTTTTCTGACCATCTGTTACAATTTTAACTGTCAGTGGTGCTATGATTTCTATTGTTCTAAGATTAAGAGACTTATACAAGTGCTCCTCTCAGCTGTCTGTGGCTTGTCACTCACATTTACTCTATTGTCCTGAAAAGCTCTGATTGCATTACAGAAGAAAGATTCAGACTCTGGAAGTGCTAAACTTAGGATCTATGATTGTCATACAAACTGCATAGGTTGCATCATGCACAAAACCATTGTGCATTTGATTATTAAGATATCACACTCTTCTCACTCGAATGCATACTATATATTACATGTCTTTTGTTCAAGATTCAGAGAGGCGTGGAAAGCCCCAAAGTCTGAGATACACACTTTTCATCCAAAAGGAAGAAAAACATTTTTATTTAAATTCTGCATAAATATTCTAAGTTGCACATATAGTGAGTGCCCTGTGTGGCGAAACTTTTTTGTACTTTGCTTGTTGTCCATATTTTAGCCAAAAAAATTAAGATTGTATTTTTTTATTTTGCTCTGGAATCTTAGTTTTGTAGCTTCAGTTTTGGGACAGTTGTTTATAGGTTATAATGCACTTCTATTTCCATAAGTAGAATTACAGTATATATATATTATATTTCTATATACGTAGAATTACAGTAAATATATTTTATTTCCATAAGTAGAATTACATATAAAAGAGAGCTTCTGAACCCAGTCTGGGGCCTCAATCTTGTAGCTTTGTTCATAGTTGTGTGTGAGTGGGTAGGGGTGTGGGTGTGTGCGTGTGTGCGTGTGTGTGTGTGTGTGTGTGTGTGTGTGTGTGTGTGTGTGTGTGTGTGTGTGTGTGTGTGTGTGTGTGTGTAATGCCCCAGTTAGGTGTATCTGGTGGTTAGGATTACTCAGGCTCAAACCCTGTATCTTGGGTACAAGGGGCAAGACCCTGAATTATCTACCCATACCACCACTTGTGATTCGAAGAGTTAAGTCAATAGCTCTCAACTGTCCAAGTTTTCACAGAGTATCTGGAATGTTTGGTTCATACTTTTAGTCTGTCTTTCTCTTAAAATTTGTGGCTTTCTGGCAAATCAGTGAGAACTGAATTCACTAAATAATTATAGCCACATGGGGTCATATTTTGGTTGTCTGTTCATCAGTTTACATTTGAAAGTTGGTATCCCACAATTCCATTAGAGTGGGTGGGGTTTCATAATTATATTGCACATTTTATGTTAATCAGCGCACAGATCTGTACCTATTTTTCATGGGCCTTTGTCCAGATTTTTGATGTTTCCAGGTTGAGAGGTATGGCCAAAGTAACTTCTCCGAATGATATGGGCACTGCTGTCAGATGTCAGCAATTGCTGAGCTTTAATAAAAGTACAGTTGTGTGCACTTACCATAAATGTAGATGTTCGAGTGTATTCACTGTTGCAGTCATTATGTTTGGGTTATCTGTTTGCAGGTAGCCCTCAGTCTGCCTGATTTACAAAGTCTTGGGTCCTGCATCAGTTGCTGTCTCTTCTTCCATAACGTCAGGTCATCAGGGGTATAAAACATGCAGCCGACATCATTACATCAGTTTTTCTTGCCCCGGATGTCAGGTGCCCCCTAATGGGAAGCAATTAAATCTATAAATATACAAGGTTATACCTCAAACAAAAAAGCAAATACACCAAAAAGCTTTTAAGCATTGAAAATGAAAGAACAGGTATAGCCAAAAGAGTCAGGGGGCTGGAGGGAGGGTAGCCAGGACTGCAACAGTGAATACACTCGAACATCTACATTTATGGTAAGTGTACACATCTGTATTATGTTCTTCATGTTTCACTGTTGCAGTCATTACATTTGGGTAGATTCCCAAAGCTAAGGATGGGAGGAGGAATTTAGATAGCATTAGGACCAGCTATAAGGCCCTGCAAAACTGCAGTGGCAAAGCCAGCTCTGGATTTAGAGAAAATTGGCAAATGGTAATGCTTGGTGAAAGTATGTACAGAATTCCAGGTAGCAGCTTCTAGAATGTCCCTGGTAGGTACACCTCTGAGAAAGGCTGTAGAGGTAGATGCAGCCCTGGTTGAGTGGGATCTGATCCCCTGTGGGATAAGTTTTCCATGGTGCTTATAGTAGAAGTGAATGCAACGGCCTATCCATTTGGAGATAGTTCGCTTTGAAATAGCTTTCTCCCTCTGTCACTGCAGCAAATGTATCCAGCAGTTATTCAGATTTCCTTTGAGGTTTAGACCTGTCCAAGTAGAATCTAAGTTGTCTGTGCACATCTAAGGAGTGCAGTATCCATTTCCCTTTGTTCTATGGATTAGGAAAGAAGGTAGGCAAATGAATGGACTGATTAAAGGCCACACTGGATACCACCTTTGGCATGAAAGCGGGATTGGGCCTGAGGCACCCTGTCCGCATGAAATGTGATGAAAAGCTCCACTGCCATAAGGGCCTGAAATACAGATACCCTGGCTAAAAGGGAAGCTGTTTTCCAAGAAAAGAAATTTTAAATCTGCAGTAGCAGCTGGCTCGAAAGGAGGAAGGGTGAGTTTCTCCAATACATAGTTAAGGTCCCAGGCTGGAGTTGGAGCTCTCCTGGGTGGTCTTAAATTTTTGGCCCCTCTGAGGAACTGCTTGGGCAGTGGAAGAGAGAAGAGGGGAGGTTCTGTGTTATAATGAGCTGAAATGGCTGAGGTGTGAATTTTTATTGAGGAAAAAGACAGGCCCTTGTGAAGCATATCAGTTAAGTATTGTAAAATCTGAGGTAAATTGCTGTGCTCATCCCTTGAGATTAGTTCCAGGCACAGAATCTTTTCCATGCTTCAGGATAAGATTTTCTAGTACTAGGCCTCCTTGCCTCTAAAATGACATCCATCACTGGCTTAATGAGGGATGGTAAAGGAAAGCTTAGGTAATTAGCCAGGCTGCTAGGTTCCGTGTTTGAAACTGAGGGTGCAGAATCTGGTTCTCCTGCTGAGACAGCAGGGTAGGAGTCTGAGGCAGGTGCCATGGGGCCAACAGTGACACACTGCACAGGAGGGGGTACCAGTGTTGGCATGGTCAGGCTGGTGCAATCCAAATCATCCTTGGTTTGTCTTGTTTGATCTTTAATAGTACTTTGGAGAGCAGAGGCAGAGGAGGAAAGGCATAAACTGACAGGTTTTTCCAGCTGAAGGACACAGCATCCACCTTCCAAGCTTGTGTGTGGGAGTCCTTGCACAAACTTTTTCCAGTTGATAGTTCTGGTGGGAGGCAAACAGGTTCTGGGTTCCCCCATTTGCTTGTCAACATGTTGAAAATCCTTGGTTCCAGTTTCCACTCGTGTGGGTCTATGAGGGTTCTGCTTAGTCCATCTGCCAGTGTATTTAGTTTTCCTGGCAGGAATTGTGCTTGTAGATGTACTTGGTAGCTCAAGGCTCTGTTCCACAATGCCATGGCTAGTCTGCAGAGGGGGTAAGAATGTGTACCCCCCCCCGTTTGTTTATGTAGTACATAACAGTGGTGTTGTCCGTCTTTACCATTAATTGTCCTGGAAGAATGTGGTCTTTAAAGGCTGTCAGAGCATTCTGTACAGCTAACATTTCTTTAGGATTGATGTGAAGGTGCATTTGAATTGGGTTCCATTTGCCCTGAATGCTTCTTTCCTGCCCCCCCCCCATGCATAGTCTGATATGTCTGTTGTTAGGGTTTGGGCGGCAGGGGGTTAGTGTGTATGGTAGTCCTTTGTTTTGGTGGCACGCCTCTGCCCACCAAAGGAACTCTAGGCGTAGACAAGGAATGATAGGAATCATTGCTTCTAGATCCTGAGAATGTTGACACCATAAGCTTTTTAGATACCATTGTAGTTTCCACATACGCAATCTTGCATATGGAATTAGAAGAATGCAGAAGGTCATGAACCCCAAGGCTTGTAGTATTTGCCTTGCAGATAGTAGGGTTTTTGTGACCACTTGTTTGAAGTAGGTTGTCAAGTGAATTTGTTTCTCTGGCATGAGGAAAGCCATCTGGGAAGTTGTATTCAAGCTTGCTCCCAGGAATATAATTTGTTGAATGGGTACCAGGTGTGATTTCTTTTCATTTATGGTGTACCCCAGACAAGTTATCACCCTCTTTACAAAAGCCAGATGATTCAAAATATGTCCTGGTTTTCTGCCTGAATTAGACAATCGTCCAGGTATTGGTATATTTGAATATTTCTTTGCCTGCAAAATGCAATGACTGGAGCTGAATGTCCGCACTTGAATACGATTGCAGCAGGTTTTAGGATTTTATATATTTTTCATAAACTATAAAAAATGTTATTTATGAATTGATAATGCTGATCTTTACATAGACACTATGTAGTAAAATGTCTTGGATGACTAAGTGAATATTCTCTGATAATTTACTACATTTAATGATGATGGAATGCCTTCAAAGTATCTGTGGCATCAGCGATGCATTAATTTTGATTTTACTGTATGTCATTTATACCATGTATAGGGAAGACATTTATTGTATACTTAGAGAATTGTGTAGGTGATAGATGTTATATTCGTTATCAAATGTGCTGTGATATTCCTTTAAGAATTAACATACATTTTGGCGCCAAAGAATTTATTTAAACTGAATGAAGCTATCCTACAACAGTTCTGATGAAGACCAGATACACTGGTTGAAAGCGCTAAACTGTTGGATTAATTTTGGCGTTTCGTTTAGTTTATGGTTTGGTATTAATTGTCGTACTTGTGAAGGTTTTCGTCTATTTTGTTTGTCGTTGTGCACTGTCAATACTTACATCTTGATGTTGTCAAGGTTAGTTTTTTGTGGTGTTATGTGGAGATAATAAATCGATTTTCATCAATTTTGTGTGGTCGCTGGTGACTTTTACGCTCATAGGTGGAACGTTTTCAACAGTTTTGTGTTGTACCAACAGTATTTCAGAGCTAGGCACTTTGTGAATACCCTGAGTGCAGTAGATAAGCCAAACGGCAGTGCAGAGAACTGATAGTGCATGTAGCCTGCTTTGAAGTGTAGGTATCTTCTGCAATACTCCCTGATTGGGGGTGCAGGTATGCTTCCTTTAAATTTAGTGCTGCCAACCAGGCATCTTTGCTTAGCATAGGAAGCAACTGGTGAAGAGTCAGCATCTTGAATTTTGGAATCAACAAAAAGGTGTTTAGAGTAGGCAGGTCCAGGATAGGATGCCATGAATTGTCTTTTCTGGGTACCAGGAAAAATCTCGAGTAGAAACCTTGTCCCTTTTTCTCTTCTGGTACCAACTGAATAGCCCCTATGCTTAAGAGAGAGAGTACTTGCTTTTGGGCCTCTGCCTACTGCTTTGGGGGTGGATCCGGCCAATCACTGGGATTTGGTGACGTGTGGAAGTGAAATCTGTATCCTTGGGAAACTATATTTAAAACCCATTTGTCCTGGGTAATGAAACCCCAGCTCTTTGAATGAAGTGCAATCTTTCCCCCCAATGGGGCAGTCAGTTGAGAAGTGCTTGGAAATTTTAAGAAGTCATTGAGATAGTTTAACATAGGGGGAGTTTTATTACTTCCAAATTTGGAAGTGGAGGCCCCCTACTGCTCAGTCCTGTGTGTCCCCTGGAACTGAAGCCTGGGTGCTCTGCTGGGTCTGGGTTTGGACTGAGAAGGTCTGGAAGAGGCAGGAAAGGACCAATTCTTAGAAAGCCAATGTCTACTAAATCTTGAAGGTTGTACTTGTAAAAAATCTTTAACAGTTTGCATAGATTTAGCTTTTTCCTTCATCTTTTTAAGAACTTCTTCTGCCTTGTTGCCAAAAAGGTGGCCCTGATTTAAGGGAGCATCCAGTAATTTCACTTTAACATAATCTGGCAAGAATTGCTCCTTAAGCCAAGCATGCCTTCTAAGTACAGACTCAGTTACTGCAGCCCTACAAGATGCCTCTAGTGAATCAAAACCACATTGCAATGTATGTTTACCAATTTGTTCAGCAATATGCATAAAAATCCTGTAAATCCTGTATTTTTTCGAGCATTGATACATATATGGTCAAACTTAAAACAAATAAATCTAAGAAACTATACAGGGACAGGTTGGCGTATACCAACGACAAGGTTTTCCCTAATTTATGTACTACCGTTCAGGCCCCTAGGAGGGATGTTGACTTGGAAGTAACTGAAGTTGATGACACTGTGGACCCTAGTAACAATAGGGGACATAACATTAATAATGGAGGTAATCCCCCTTTGAGGAGAAGTAACAGAAATAGAAATAGGCAGGAAAAGAACGGTGGGTATACTGAAACATTTGCCCCCATTTATAGTGCCACTCCCGATAGTGACCCTAACGCAGATAAAGATTTTTTAGGGAAAACAACCAATCAAAGACAGCGGAGGAGGAACCCAAATTGGAATTAGAGTATTTGAACCCTTGTTCCTCTAATAAAGATATCCCTGATATTATTTTAAACAAAAGGGGTGACTTCACCATTTACAACTTCTCTTCGCTTACTTTAGAACCTGAACTGGTAGAACTTTTGGCTTTAGGCAACACATTTGTACCATCAACAAAGTGTGATGTTGCTAGGGTACTGTTGGATTTGAAGTGTTATGTGAGAAGACTTAATTTGAAATTAATGTTTAATGACTCGTCTGCGCCCTCTATGCCTAAACTCAAGCTTCCAAGTGTGTTTAACCCGCCTTTGCATGTGGCTCTTAAAATGTTTGAGAGTGCATGTGAATTGGATATAAGACATGTTGTTAAGTCCGCTACTACTAGGTCCAACCAGTTCAACATTTCTAAAGACCAGCTGGCTGCCCTCAATAAATTGCGGGCATCTACAGTTAGAATCATCAAGCCAGACAAGGGTGGTGGCTTAGCTATTTTTGAACAAATGGATTATGTTGAGAGAATGTGCAGTGTATTAAACACTTCTGCCTACGAAACATCTTCGATCAATGAAATGAACGTGTGTGCTAATAGAATAAGAGGCTATTTCAGGGACTTGTTCATATCTGGAAGAATAGATATAGACACTTTTGGTTACATTGATATACTGTATCCCAAAACACCTGTAATGTTTGGCATACCCAAGGTTCATAAGAACCTTGGAGATCCACCAATGAGAGCTTTGATTGATGGCAGATCATCCATCACATACCCATGTTCTAAGTATATTGACTCACTGCTTGCCAAGTATGTTAAGCTCATCCCTAGTATATGTAAGGACTCCTGGTCTTTTCTATCCAATATGAATGTTTTGACATTGGATGAAACGACTAATTTTTTAACCATCGATGTGGTGGATTTGTATACATCCATTCCACACCAAGAAGCCCTGGAGTGGATTGAGCTTTTGTTACTAGATCTTGGGCCCACTAAAAGGGACATTGATAATGTCACTGAATTATTGGATATCGTCTTATCTTCCAACTTTTTTACTTTTGAAGGAGACATCTACATACAGAAACAAGGGGTGGCCATGGGCTCCCCGTGTGGTGCTGCAGTAGCCAATTTATTCATGGCATATTGGGGAAGGCAATATGTTTTTAACAATATTGAGTGGAAGGAAAAATTAATGTTTTACACACGTTTTTTAGATGATGCCTTTATTCTTTTTAAGGGTGATTCCATTCTGGCACACTCATTTGTTGAATATTTAAATTCAACGACATCATTTTTGAAATTTACATACCACTTTGATACAAAGGAGGTTAACTACCTGGATGTTAAATTGTTAAGGGATGCCACGACTGGCCTTTTGAAATCTGTTATTTTTAGAAAGGATACTTATGTAAATTCCTTTCTTCATTATAGCAGTTCTCATCCTTTCAAGCAGAAAAAAGCCATTGTCAAAGGCCAGCTAGTGAGGGCGGTCAGAATGTGTAGTGACCTACAGGACTTTTTGCTTGAAAGTGAATTTTTAAAAGAGCTTTTTATTAACCGTGATTACCCTCAACGGTTGGTAGACGACCTGCTTGTTGAAGTTACTGTGAAGAGAAATAATGGTTTTTATAAACCACTTCTTTCTACGACATCCCAAGATCATCATGGCAATGTTCAAAACTTAGTTACTTCAACGAACTCTCCTATTACAGAAGCCCTTGTCCCAACAACAGAATCAGCATATAAAAATTTTCCTTGTAAATTTATTTTGACATTTAGTTTCAATTCCAAAGCCATTTTAGATATTTTGAATAAGAACTGGTATTTTTTATCCTCAAATGCTTCTGTGGCTAATAAATTAGGTGACAAGCCTAATATTGTGTTGAGGAGGGGCAGAAACATCAAAGATCTGTTACAAGGTCACCCATCAGTTCCAGCATCCAATAGAACAAAGGGGTCTTTTGCTTGTGGCACATGCAACTATTGTTCCCATATAAAAACGGGTAGTTCATTTAGTATATTGGGCACAAAATATCATATCAACCACAGAATTAATTGTGATACGATGTCTATTATTTATGTTGCCTTTTGTACATGCTGTCCCGGCTTTTATGTCGGCAAGACAGACAGGAAGTTCAAACAACGGATTTACCAGCATTGTTATGCCATTAAGAACGCTAAGAGTGAAAATGCACTGGCTAAGCATATGGTAGCTTATCCAGGACACGCTTTTGAGTTCATGGGCATTGACCACTTATCTACATCTGCAAGAGGTGGTCCTACATCTATTCTATTAGAAACCAGAGAATTATTACGGCAACTAAAATTAGACGCTTTCAACTTTCCCGGCCTAAATGATAGTTGCAATATAGCCCCCTATTTGAAGTTGAAATCTTATATGAGGTAGTAATTCAGTGTTGAGGACTAGTTACTCTTGCTTTGCTTTATATAGGAGCTGGTTGAGGGACTTGCACATTAGACATTTCACTCTTGTCCTAAAAACCTTTGGTTTTTACTATTAACGTACTGTATTTTGGGGATTATATAAAATCTTGGTTCCTTTCAACAACAATGCCTTAGCATTTGTTTACCTTTGTTGTTTTATATAAGTTATTCAGTACACTAATTACTTATAATAATTTGTACACGTCTTTTTGGTAAAAGCCGTGAACTTAAAATGGTTAGTTAATTGGTTTGGGAGTAATGACGTACATACATAAAAAATACACATTTAAATAAATAAAAAACATTCTTATGCTTTTTATTGATATACTGAAGCAAAGATGGTATGTCTGTACACATGTAATCTCATGCATATTTTATATTTAACTAACTTTCCATTTTTTGTTTTTATGAACTATTTGATTGTTTAATGTTATGTTTTGTGCAGATCTTTTATAAGAATTTCGGACTTTTTTAACAACATAATGTTATATTAAGGTTGATAAGTTGCACATAAAAAGTGCTTTTTACAAAAGCTATTAGTATGTTGTATATGATTTTTACTATTGTTTTAAACAATTGTTTAAAATGACTTTTATAAAATTCTTTTTGCTTGTAAATTAATGTCTCAATGGAGATATGATATAGTAACTCATGTAGTTTTAGTTCATGCTTTTAAAATAAGCTTCCGTTCTGTAGGAAGTGATGTAATTGTAAAATCATTACAGAGCGGAGTTTAAAAGGGTGTTGTTTTCGCGCACTTTTTATCCTCTGAGGAAGCTACCTTTTTGTGTAGTGAAAACGCTGTCTGTTTGTAAAATAATAAACCTGCGTTAAGGCTTCACCTGGCTAAGTCTACTCCATTTGCTCAATTTTTTTCGTTTCATTGGTTGGTGGAATTACTTGCTGTTTGGTTTAGTGGTTTGTCTTTTGCGCTCATGGAGAGTCCTGCCAGCCCTAACATATTCGGGTCATCCAAACCTGATTCTGTGGATGTATCTAACTTGCTGTCAGCATTAACGTCAAAGAGAGAAGCTTTGAACGACCGCTTTACTGCTCTGGAGAGTGTTTATTCTTCACATTCTTCTGCCCATTTGGACACTTCAGTTAATCGTGTTGGTGCTAGCAGGACACTTGCCGACACAATGGACTCTATTCCAGCGGCGCAACCATTTAAAACGGCCGCCCCTTTATCTAACACATCACGGACTGAGACTGACAATGTGCAGCTTAATACACAAAAGGAGGTGAATGAGAGAGACAATGCACTTATTGGCGTGGCGTCGATCTCCGAATTGCTTTCATAATACAGGTGATTTTATGCAGTTTGCTAAACCACTTAATGACAGCACGTCGGTGCGGAATAATACTGCCTCTATTAATTGTGTAGTGACTGTGTCGGACAAGTTAAAACTGTTGGACACTAAAACTTTTAAACTGAGGAAATTGCAGCTTGAAGTTGCGTACTTCAAGCAATGTTTAAATGAGGGCATTGTCCCTAAAGGACTTAGAAATGGCTTTGTACCATCGAATTTGATTAACAGTAAAAGTTTCTTACCTGATTTAAAAGTAATGTTCCAAACACAAGGTTTACAATTGATAGAACTGCTTGTGAAGCATTACTCTATTAGTATTGAAGAATTAACTAAAGAAGTTTGCCTATTAGATGAGGAAATTAAAGTTGATGGGGCTTTTTTACAATTTAAGTTTGACCATGCTCGTATTTTTTCGAGCATTGATACATATATGGTCAAACTTAAAACAAATAAATCTAAGAAACTATACAGGGACAGGTTGGCGTATACCAACGACAAGGTTTTCCCTAATTTATGTACTACCGTTCAGGCCCCTAGGAGGGACGTTGACTTGGAAGTAACTGAAGTCGATGACACTGTGGACCCTAGTAACAATAGGGGACATAACATTAATAATGGAGGTAATCCCCCTTTGAGGAGAAGTAACAGAAATAGAAATAGGCCGGAAAAGAACGGTGGGTATACTGAAACATTTGCCCCCATTTATAGTGCCACTCCCAATAGTGACCCTAACACAGATAAAGATTTTTTAGGGAAAACAACCAATCAAAGACAGCGGAGGAGGAACCCGAAATGGAATTAGAGTATTTGAATCCTTGTTCCTCCAATAAAGATATCCCTGATATTATTTTAAACAAAAGGGGTGACTTCACCATTTACAACTTCTCTTCGCTTACTTTAGAACCTGAACTGGTAGAACTTTTGGCTTTAGGCAACACATTTGTACCATCAACAAAGTGTGATGTTGCTAGGGTACTGTTGGATTTGAAGTGTTATGTGAGAAGACTTAATTTGAAATTAATGTTTAATGACTCGTCTGCGCCCTCTATGCCTAAACTCAAGCTTCCAAGTGTGTTTAACCCGCCTTTGCATGTGGCTCTTAAAATGTTTGAGAGTGCATGTGAATTGTATATAAGACATGTTGTTAAGTCCGCTACTACTAGGTCCAACCAGTTCAACATTTCTAAAGACCAGCTGGCTGCCCTCAATAAATTGCGGGCATCTACAGTTAGAATCATCAAGCCAGACAAGGGTGGTGGCTTAGCTATTTTTGAACAAATGGATTATGTTGAGAGAATGTGCAGGGTATTAAACACTTCTGCCTGCGAAACATCTTCGATCAATGAAATGAACATGTGTGCTAATAGAATAAGAGGCTATTTCAGGGACTTGTTCATATCTGGAAGAATAGATATAGACACTTTTGGTTACATTGATATACTGTATCCCAAAACACCTGTAATGTTTGGCATACCCAAGGTTCATAAGAACCTTGGAGATCCACCAATGAGAGCTTTGATTGATGGCAGATCATCCATCACATACCCATGTTCTAAGTATATTGACTCACTGCTTGCCAAGTATGTTAAGCTCATCCCTAGTATATGTAAGGACTCCTGGTCTTTTCTATCCAATATGAATGTTTTGACATTGGATGAAATGACTAATTTTTTAACCATCGATGTGGTGGATTTGTATACATCCATTCCACACCAAGAAGCCCTGGAGTGGATTGAGCTTTTGTTACTAGATCTTGGGCCCACTAAAAGGGACATTGATAATGTCACTGAATTATTGGATATCGTCTTATCTTCCAACTTTTTTACTTTTGAAGGAGACATCTACATACAGAAACAAGGGGTGGCCATGGGCTCCCCGTGTGGTGCTGCAGTAGCCAATTTATTTATGGCATATTGGGAAAGGCATTACGTCTTTAACAACATTGAGTGGAAGGAAAAATTAGTGTTTTATACACGCTTTTTAGATGACGCCTTTATTCTCTTTAAGGGTGATTCCATTCTGGCACATTAATTTGTTGAATACTTAAATTCAACGACACCATTTTTGAAATTTACGTACCACTTTGATACAAAGGAGGTTAACTATCTGGATGTTAAATTGTTAAGGGACACTACGACTGGGCTTTTGAAATCTGTTATTTTTAGAAAGGATACTTATGTAAATTCCTTTCTCCATTACAGCAGTTCTCATCCTTTCAAGCAGAAAAAAGCTATTGTCAAAGGTCAGTTAGTGAGGGCGGTTAGAATGTGTAGTGACCTAAAAGACTTTTTACTTGAAAGTGAATTTTTAAAAGAACTTTTTATGAACCGTGATTACCCTCAACGGTTGGTAGACGACCTGCTTGTTGAAGTTACTACGAAGAGAAATAATGTTTTTTACAAACCACTCCTTTCTATGACATCTCAAGACCATAATGGCAATGTTCAAAACTTTGTTACTTCAATGAACTCTTCTATCACAGAAGCCCTTGTCTCAATAACAGAACCAGCATATAAAAATCTATCTTGCAAATTTATTATGACATTCAGTTTGAATTCTAAAGTCATTTTGGATATCTTGAATAAGAACTGGTATTTCTTATCCTCAAATGCTTCTGTGTCTAATAAATTGGGTGACAAGCCTAATATTGTGTTGAGGAGGGGCAGAAACATTAAAGATCTGTTACAAGGTCACCCACCAGCTCCAGTATGCAATAGAACAAAGGGGTCTTTTGCTTGTGGCTCATGCAACTTCTGTTCCCATATAAAAACGGGTAGCACATTTAGTATATTGTGCACAAAATATTATATCAACCACAGAATCAATTGTGCTACGATGTCTATTATTTATGTGGCCTTTTGTACATGCTGTCCCGGCTTTTATGTCGGTAAGACAGACAGGAAGTTCAAACAACGGATATACCAACACTGTTATGCCATTAAGAATGCTAAGAGTGAAAATGCACTGGCTAAGCATATAGTTGCTTATCCAGGACACGCTTTTGAGTTCATGGGAATTGACCATTTATCTACATCTGCAAGAGGTGGTCCTACATCTATTTTATTAGAAACCAGAGAATTATTATGGCAACTAAAATTAGACGCTTTCAACTTTCCTGGCCTAAATGATAGTTGCAATATAGCCCCCTATTTGAAGTTGAAATCTTATATGAGGTAGTAATCCAGTGTTTTGGTAAATAGAGGACTAGTTACTTTTGCTTTGCTTTATATAGTAGCTGTTTGAGGGACTTGCACATTAGACATTTCACTCTATGTCCTAAAAACTATTGGTTTTTACTATTAACGTACTGTATTTTGGGGATTATATAAAATCTTGGTTCCTTTCAACAACAATGCCTTAGCATTTGTTTACCTTTGTTGTTTTATATAAGTTATTCAGTACACTAATTACTTATAATAATTTGTACACGTCTTTTTGGTAAAAGCCGTGAACTTAAAATGGTTAGTTAATTGGTTTGGGAGTAATGACGTACATACATAAAAAATACACATTTAAATAAATAAAAAACATTCTTATGCTTTTTATTGATATTATGAAGCAAAGATGGTATGTCTGTACACATGTAATCTCATGCATATTTTATATTTAACTAACTTTCCATTTTTTGTTTTTATGAACTATCTTATTGTTTAATGTTATGTTTTGTGCAGATCTTTTATAAGAATTTCGGACTTTTTTAACAACATAATGTTATATTAAGGTTGATAAGTTGCACATAAAAAGTGCTTTTTACAAAAGCTATTAGTATGTTGTATATGATTTTTACTATTGTTTTAAACAATTGTTTAAAATGACTTTTATAAAATTCTTTTTGCTTGTAAATTAATGTCTCAATGGAGATATGATATAGTAACTCATGTAGTTTTAGTTCATGCTTTCAAAATAAGCTTCCGTTCTGTAGGAAGTGATGTAATTGTAAAATCATTACAGAGCGGAGTTTAAAAGGGTGTTGTTTTCGCGCACTTTTTATCCTCTGAGGAAGCTACCTTTTTTGTGTAGTGAAAACGCTGTCTGTTTGAAAAATAACAAACCTGCGTTAAGGCTTCAGCTGGCTAAGTCTACTCCATTTGCTCAATGTTTTTCGTTTCATTGGTTGGTGGAATTACTTGCTGTTTGGTTTAGAGATAATAAATCGATTTTCATCAATTTTGTGTGGTTGCTGGTGACTTTTACGCTCATAGGTGAAACGTTTTCAACAGTTTTGTGTTGTACCAACAGTATTTCAGAGCTAGGCACTTTGTGAATACCCTGAGTGCAGTAGATAAGCCAAACGGCAGTGCAGTGAACTGATAGTGCATGTAGCCTGCTTTGAAGTGTAGGTATCTTCTGCAATACTCCCTGATTGGGGGTGCAGGTATGCTTCCTTTAAATTTAGTGTTGCCAACCAGGCATCTTTGCTTAGCATAGGAAGCAACTGGTGAAGAGTCAGCATCTTGAATTTTGGAATCAACAAAAAGGTGCTTAGAGTAGGCAGGTCCAGGATAGGATGCCATGAATTGTCTTTTCTGGGTACCAGGAAAAATCTCGAGTAGAAACCTTGTCCCTTTTTCTCTTCTGGTACCAACTGAATAGCCCCTATGCTTAAGAGAGAGAGTACTTGCTTTTGGGCCTCTGCTTACTGCTTTGGGGGTGGATCCGTCTAATCGCTGGGATTTGGTGACGTGTGGAAGTGAAATATGTATCCTTGGGAAACTATATTTAAAACCCATTTGTCCTGGGTAATGAAACCCCAGCTCTTTGAATGAAGTGCAATCTTTCCCCCCAACGGGGCAGTCAGTTGAGAAGTGCTTGGAAATTTTAAGAAGAAGTCATTGAGATAGTTTAACATAGGGGGAGTTTTATTACTTCCAAATTTGGAAGTGGAGGCCCCCTACTGCTTAGTCCTGTGTGTCCCCTGGAACTGAAGCCTGGGTGCTCTGCTGGGTCTGGGTTTGGACTGAGAAGGTCTGGAAGAGGCAGGAAAGGACCAATTCTTAGAAGGCCAATGTCTACTAAATCTTGAAGGTTGTACTTGTAAAAAATCTTTAACAGTTTGCATAGATTTAGCTTTTTCCTTCATCTTTTTAAGAACTTCTTCTGCCTTGTTGCCAAAAAGGTGGCCCTGATTTAAGGGAGCATCCAGTAATTTCACTTTAACATAATCTGGCAAGAATTGCTCCTTAAGCCAAGCATGCCTTCTAAGTACAGACTCAGTTACTGCAGCCCTACAAGATACCTCTAGTGAATCAAAACCACATTGCAATGTATGTTTACCAACTTGTTCAGCAGAATGCATAAAATCCTGTAAATCCTTATTTCCAGCACAATCAGGAGTCAACATCATTTTCTTTTTAAACAATCCAGTAATATGCAGCTGATACTTTAACATATGAAACTGGCAATTCAAGGCCCTAATGGCCAAAGTTGCAGAAGTGCATACCTTCTTACCCCATCTATCCAGCGCCCTGGAGTCTCTATCAGAGGGGGTACGATTTTTGGAAGTAGTAGCTTTAATGCCCTTGGTTCCCTGTGAAATGGTTTCAGGATCCGCAGTAGGATTTTTGAAAAGAAACTTGTGAGAGTCAGGAACCCTGTAAAATCTATGAGGTTTTCTGGAAGCAGGTGGTAAAGAGTCAGGGACCATGCCAGATTCTGAAAAGGCATCATCAACAATGTCCAGTACAGAAGGTATAGCTAAAGGCCTATGCTGGGCAGGAGTAAGAAATCTTGAAACCTCTTTTTAGAATCAGAGAAATCCTGACTTTCCCAATGAAAAAGCTCCCTGAGAGTATGCAAGGTTTCACCAAAAGAGAAATCCTCTGGGGTGGAAGCACAGGGAAGAGTCCTCAGCATCAGAATCCTCATACGTAGATCAGGGTAAATCCTGGTCATCAGAGGAAACAGAAATTTCAGAATCCTGGTCAGAAGTATCATAAGCAAACTCAGTCCTAGGTTTCTTAGAGAGGGAAGGGTGGCTTCCCCTGATTAAAGTAATAAGGTCTTCAGTCATTCTTATTATTTGTTCTTTAGGCATAGAGGCTTGACCATGCAGTCTGGGCGTCAGTTTTCTAGGCATGGTTCGAGTTTTAGGCCTTGAAAAAGAAGTTGCCACCAGTTTAATATGCAAGTCAGTAGGCCTGAACACACCCTCAGAATCCAGTACCTGCACAGCGGCTCTAGACCCATCCAAGGTAGACACATCCGCAGGTTCCACAGTTGAAGCATCTCGTGGCATACAGGACTCCAAATGGGTCTCAATAGAGGCCTGCGAAGCTGAAGTAGCGGGTATCAACGGCTGCGAAAGCACCTCACTGACTACCGGTGAACTGAGTGGCCTGTCTCTGTCTTTATTTTTGTGTTTCTTTGGAATGTCGGTAGTTGGATGGCTTACCGAAGACATATCAGGATAATTGAACCGAGCACCAAAAAATTTAGAAGCGCAAATATACCGACGATGGATAGTTTGTGGTTTAAATAAGGCACAAAACCATCAGCAAGGTACGTTGTGGTCAAGGCCTAGGCGAGGAATACAGTACGAATGAAAATCTTTATGAGGTATTTGCTTTCCACAAAAAATGCAATTATTTACTTTTACTGACATTGGTATAGCACAAGAAAAAGTTTCCCCAATGGGGTACTTAGCTTTTAGTTGAAGACTTCAGTTCTGAAACTTGAAAATGAAAATTTCATGAGTCGGCTGACCAGCGCTTGCGAACTGCTTCTGCTTCGGGCACCACATGGCAAGAAAGACTGGGGTAATGACGTCAGCTGCATGTTTTATACCCCTGACGACCTGACGTCACAGAAGACGAGACAGCAACCAACACAGGACCCAAGACTTTGTTAATCAAGCCAACTGAGGGCAACCTGAAAGCAGATAACCCCAAATATAATGACTGCAACAGTGAAACACGAAGAACATCATAGTCAGAACAACTGCTTAAGGGCTCTTCTAATCAATGCTTTATATTTTACAAGTCAATAAATCCCTGAAGGCCCCAAGACTAGGATTTACAAGTCAACATAACTTATTCAATTACTTTTTTTCCAGTTTGCAGTTGAAATTTTACATAAAAACAACCCCAACATATCGCATCTTTGTGGCACAGTGGTTTTGACCCCTGACTGAGCCCAGAGGACTCATATTCAATTATACCGATGCTGGAAGGGTCAGGCAAAAGAGTTTAGAAATGACAGACCAATGACAGCTTAAAAAGTAAAAAAATGAAAAGTTATGGGCATCATACCTCTCTACCACTTAGAGCAAGAAATCTGGACAAAGCTATAAATAAAAGTGGGGCAAAGGCCCAAAAATAGGGGCAAATTTTAAATATTGCTCTTTCAAACTTAGAAAGTTAATAGAATAACAGTTTAACTAAATAATGTATGTGTTATATATATCATCTACATAGTCCTACTTAGCCTACTTTGTAATAATCTGTTGAGGGTACCTGGTCAGCTTAGTCACAGCCCTGGGAGCCCCAACCATCTTAACAACCACTACAACCTTCCAGTGTCCCACCAATCCCATCTCACTAGCTCATTCACTCTCTCTGTCCCTCACTCTACCTACCTCCACTTAAAAGTATCTCTCTTTATCACCCTATGTCCACTTACCAATCACTACTAGACTAACCCCCTCTCAGTCCCCTTTTTTACCCCATCCTCACACTGGTCTCTTCTCTTAGCAGGACCATCTCTCCCATAACCCTAGCCCACCACCACCACCACTCTCCCAATACTACACCCCCACTCACCTCTCTAGCCCTACTCCCAGCCCAGTAGCTAAACTTTCCCTCCTGTATCCTGATACCAGCTCTAAGGCTCTATATCCACCTAAACAGAAGTGCAAATATACCTAGCACTAACCCTCTTCACAGACCTGTGCCTGTTAGCTCTCAGCCCTAGGGCTGTCTAATTCCCCTTCAGAGATTTGTGCATAAAAGAAATCAGTGAATCTATAGGTCTCCTCCATCTTCAATAACTTACACTGATTGTTTCTGTGAATATTGGGCCTCTTCCAACCCAGTACAGTGCCACCTAGTCAACTGAACACAAATTACCCCTATCACCTGACCTCCTACGTAATCCCTGCACTCCCATGATGCTTTGGGCCTGATGAAAGGGACACTTAGCCTCCAGGCTCATTCCTCATCCCCTAATTCTCCAGCGCAGTAGTGTGTTAGTGCTGACCATGTAAGTCCTTCATAATGAATAAGCATCATGTTCTGTGAAGCTAATGAGTTAATGGTCAAAGACTATAGTATCTTATTGCTTTAAGGTTATAAAGTAACCAAAGCAGCAAAGATTTCAATAGCAAATTCCCACCTTATCTCCACCCTACTTTATGCCTCTCCAATATATACCAACCTAAGGCAAGGTGATCTAAACAAGCTAGAGACCTGCTACAACAAAATCACTAAATTCGCCACAGGGGTATCCTACCATAGTCACCACTGTCTCTCACTTGCTGAACTGGGCTGGCTTGAACTCCCTCACCTCCTTCAGTGGTATCAACTCTCACTCACCCACAAACTAGTAAACCATCCACTAAATGTCCCATCCCTCCAGAATCTACTCCAACCCTATCGCACCACCAGACCACTAAGATCCAGCAACAAAAATCACTTGCAGATCACTAAAGCCAATAACTCTGCTGGTGAAGCACTATTCTCTTGCGCCATAGCCAAATTATGGAACTCACTCCCACCCACAATTACCTCCGTACCATCATGCACCCACTTCAAAATTTACTAAAAGCGCACCTAAAAACATGCTGGCTATGCCCTTGCAACTCCCACTCTAATATCATCCACCCCATCCAACTACTACCTTTCTTTCCACTCCACTAACTACCTTGATTATAGCAAGCTCAGATGCTCATGCTAGTACTTATTATACAGCAGGAACTTCTCATTGTAGCATTTGTTAATGTCTGTTATGTACTTCACAGAAAAAGATTCTAGTTGTCTACTGATGTGCTATGTTCTTCATCTGTAAATATGTTGTAAGTAATTGCTATGTTAAATTGTTAATCGCTATGTAATCCAATGTAACTACTGTCTGTTTATTTTACTGTGGAGCTTTTCTCCCCGGGCCTCCACTGAAAATGGACCTACGTCCAGTCCGACACTCCCGGTAAGCAAATTTAAATAAATAAATAAATAAGTGTCTGCACCTTGCATTAGCATTACCTTGATTTGATCTGTTTATACTGCAAAGGCATTTGATACAACATGAATGTATATTCTCTACTGGTTTAAGGTTTATAGAGTGACTGCATCTTAGCGTTGCATTACTTTGTGCTACTTTACAGTGCAATTGCATTTGGTACTATGTGGATGTACTTTCTCTAGTCACCAACATTTTACTTTTGCCTAACATACAACGCTCGACACACCAGGTCTATTATTATCTAAGGCTTTACCAATACGCTGCCTCATTTACCCAATGAAAGTTTTCTAGGTCTGTGTTTTACATTTTAATTGGCGTTCCTGTGTGGAGTTACTCTCGCTACTATGGCATATTTAAGCTTATTCTAGTAATGCTGAAGTTAGAAGCATAAAACTAAGGAGAGCGTTCTAAAGCGCAACTGTGTCAAAGCAACACACTATTCTCTCCTTCTACTCTACTTTACAACTGTTAAAGTAATGATAATAGACATTTTGTTAAAAAGTAGTTATTAAATTTACTGTGTTAAGGAAATTAGATGCATGCTACCAATCAGAGCACTCCTATTACAAGTATACCAATAGTGACGCTTATAAGCTCTGTTCTCATCTCTTACTCTACTATGCAGGCATATCTCGGAGAAATATCCTTCTTGCACAAAGGTAGATAACCGTTAAAAGACTTGTATGGGTTGGAAATAGCCTTTTAGACGCAGCTGTTATATCTTATTATGCTACAAAAGCAGCGACCTGTTTTCTCCTTACAGAACTCCCGGTTCAGTGTCTGGCAGTATATAGTGTACTCATGCTAAGGTATAAAACACATTATAGGTACTGGGCTAGAATAATGGGTGTTCCTTGTCCAGCTTCACAGTGCATTCTTTAAAAAGTGCTTTGTAATACACTTAGCATTCTCATCTTGGAATTAAGATGCATACATAAGCCCTAGGCTAGTTAAATGTGCGTTATAAACCTGCTATCTTACTGTTTTTATCTTACTATCTACCTTACTGGCTGCACGTATTACTAACTGTGCTAAACTGAGTAATATATCCCGCTATAAGAGTGCTTTCGCATAGTACTTGACCACGTGCTTTATACTAATGCTTTATGGCTGGCGTTTTACTCAGCTGGACGCTCCTGTACTAATCTATAGTACCAAATGCAAACTAGACATAGCTCTCTATTGGGATTGTACCATTGGTCAAGGTGATTTAACTCACATTTAAAGATAGTAATTGTACTCAAATAAATATTGCTTTGTTACTATACTAGATTTATGTTGTTCTCTCAAATGCGACCTGATGTAACACTTTTTAGGTCTATTACAAACTCAGTTTGTACCTAAACAGCATGACCAGATTAGCAGATCTTAGTAGCAATTAGTTGACTGATAGTACCATGGTTAGTCTGTATCCTCTATCTTTGTGTAGCAATACATTAAGCATAAGCTATTACCAGTTGAAAGGTGTTTGCCTTGCTGTGCTGTGACTGTACTCTCCTGTTTCATACAGAGCTATACCAGTGCATATTTGTAAAGTGATTTATATGAAATTTGTTTGCATTAGATGTATATTATTGATTTGTGGCTATTAACTATCTTAGAGCTTACAAACATCAATTACGGTGCATATGTCTGTGTAAGAACTGTATTGAATCCTTTGCTAGCTGCTTATCTTCTCTCCTATATTATTCTATACTCCCTCATATTAACGTCTCTTCACTGCTCTACCTAAATTAATTTAGTCCTTTGCCTAACACTCTAAATATACCCCTACTCCTTTTTTTCCCCACTATATCTACCACCTCCCTCTTACAGGTTATCTCTTCCTCCTATCCTTATCTCACCTCCTTCTCCATAATACATGTTTCTTGCTACTTCAGCTACTATAAATGTATCTCACAATTGTTCTATTTTCTCCATAGTAATCCTACAGGTCCTTGGCACCAAAACTTTAAGGTTTTCTTCAAATCCTAACCCACTCGGAAAGACCACAACTCCTCTTCAGTGGAAACCTCACCAACAACAGTCCCAGTTTAACTAAAGAACGTATGTTTTATATATATCATCTACCTAGTCCTACTTAGCCTACTTTGTAATAATCTGTTGAGGGTACCTGGTCAGCTTAGTCACAGCCCTAGGAGCCCCAACTATCTTAAGAACCACTATAACCTTCCAGTGTCCCACCAACCCCATCTCACTAGCTTAATCACTCTCTCTGTCCCTCGCTCTACATACCTCCACTTAAAAGTATCTCTCTTTATCACCCTATGTCCACTTACCGATCACTACTAGACTAACCCCCTCTCAGTCCCCTTTTTTACCCCATCCTCACACTGGTCTCTTCTCTTAGCAGGACCATCTCTCCCATAACCCTAGCCCACCACCACCACCACTCTCCCAATACTACACCCCCACTCACCTCTCTAGCCCTACTCCCAGCCCAGTAGCTAAACTTTCCCTCCTGTATCCTGTTACCAGTTCTAAGGCTCTATATCCACCTAAACAGAAGTGCAAATATACCTAACACTAACCCTCTTCACAGACCTGTGCCTGTTAGCTCTCAGCCCTAGGGCTGTCTAATTCCCCTTCAGAGATTTATGCATAAAAGAAATCAGTGAAGCTATAGGTATCCTCCATCTTCAATAACTTACACTGATTGTTTCTGTGAATATTGGGCCTCTTCTAACCCAGTACAGCCCCGCTCCGTTTGCCCTCGCTAATGCTCGGGCTCACTCCGCTCCTCTACCCTACCCCTTTCCCACCCACCCCTAGGTCACTGTAACTTATACCTAAGCACCACACCCACCAGTAATTACCTCACCACCCACTTAACCTAACAATCTAATTAAAACTGAAACCACCACACTCACTAACAAACTATATACTTCCAAATCAGTCAACTACTACATATCCACTTACACCACACCCTTACATACTCACTGCACCACCCTCCACCAATACCTACGTATTAGCTATATCTCAACAACTCTCTCTCTGCATAAAAATAAAGATGCCCAAATCACAAAAGAACCTACTAATAACACTACTACTCTATCCAACCATTATTCTCACCCTACTCCTTCTCTCCATCCTCTCTTCCTACCACTGCCAACTACAAGGCAACAAGCCATCTCCATGGCAGACTACAACCATACCTTACCACAATCACTTAAAATATTTTACAATCACACCAACCGATATTAATACCTGTAAGATACTCACATACAGTCATAACAAACTAACACCAAAAACTAACCCACTCACCTCCCACAAACAAAACAAAATACTGCACAAATTAATTCAACTCTATCTACACCTCCTACTCACACTGACCTGCTGTGGTGACATACACCCTAACCCTGGACCCACTCATACTATTACAACTAACCCAAACTTAGTTAACCTTAATTACAACAGACCCACCTCATCCCTCCTTTTCCTAAACATAAACATAAGAAGTATACTAAACAAAATCCAGGACCTTCATGCCCTACTAGCCTTATATAAACCAGACATAGTCATATTAACAGAAACATGGCTTAAACCAGAACATAGCAATAATGAAATCATAGCCCCAGGCTATAATATAATAAGAAAGGATAGGGTAGAAAAGAATGGTGGAGGGGTAGCTATCTTATTTCAAACCATCTCACCCTGGAACAGTTTGACTGTGATACCCAAGAAGTAAATGATATAGAACTAATCCTGGCAAAACTCAAACTAAACTCTCACAAACGAATAGTAATTGCAGACGCCTACCTCCCTCCAGGCAATAACATCAATACAACAGAAAACCTACTTAATTGGACCTCAAATTCCCTTCCCCATGAAACAATAGTACTAGGGCACTTTAACATAAACTGGCTAAAATGCTCTAACCACAACCCCACTACCCACATCAAAGTCCACAGATTCACCCAAATAATATCCAACCCCACCAGAATTGACAAAGCAACTAAACGTCAATCCATCTTAGACTGGATTCTGTTATGCCATCCCTCCCTTGTACAACAGTCAGGGTGTCTCCCAGACAGTCTAAGTGATCACCAACCAACCTATCTAATTAGGAATAGATCTAACCAACACATCTACCAGCCCATCCTTAGAATGATACGCAGCAAAAAGAATTTCAAGGCCACTGACTTTAGTAGATCACTACAATGCTGCAACTGGACCCCCCTTAAACAACTACCCCTCGACGATGCTGTACAATATTTTAATAACACCTTTCTAGATATCTTAAACTACCATGCACCCTCTAGAACAATAAGGATAAAAAACAACCATGCCCCATGGCTCACAAAGGAAACTAAAAACACAATGAAAGAAAGGGATAAAAGCTGGATATTTTTCAAAAAGATAAATCCCCTAAACTAAGGCAAAATTATCTAGAACTTCGTAATAAAGCTAAAAGACAGATTAAAGCCGACAAAACTAACTACTATATAAACACTCAAAACAAATATGCACATAATCCACAAAAATGTTGGTCCAGCATAAATAAAATACTATACCCAGGAAAAGCCTCCACCCCTACCCCTGTGCTCCCAAATAATGATACCAATATCCCCACACAATTCAACAATTTCTTCACAGAAACCATACTAAAACTAGCAAACGCCCAACCAAACACAAACACACCAATACAACTATTCACCCCACTCCACAATAAGGAAACACAGACCACTACTACCTTCTCCCTACAACCAGTCCCAACCAAGACAATCTCAAAACTCCTTCAGCAACTTAAACCAACTACCCTGGCCGCTGACAAATTACCTGCAGATTTCCTTCAGATATCTGCAGAGGCCATATCCTATCCTGCATCTATCCTCATAAACAGATCTCTATCTGAACATAAAGTACCCACCTTATGGAAAACTTCACATATCATTCCAGTTCATAAAGGCAGCTCTTCTCTAGAACTGACCAATTACTGCCCAATCGCTATCATATCCCCTCTATCCAAAAAGCTGGAAAGAGTTGTCCATTCCCAATTAATATATTACCTCCAAAAAAACAATCTACTATCCAAACCCAACATGGCTTTAGACCCTCCCACAGCACCACTACTGCTCTCCTTTCCTATACCAACACAGTTAACCAGCATAGGAACAAAGGCTTATTTGTATCTTCCATCTTCTTAGACCTATCAAAGGCCTTTGACATGGTGAACCATAATATGCTTCTCCAAACCTTGTCTAACCTTAACCTTTGCTCTGCCACAATAAGTTGGTTTCACAGTTACTTATCAGACCGACATCAAGCAGTACTACAGCAAGAAAAATTGTCCACCCTGCTGCCAGTTTCCATAGGAGTCCCTCAAGGATCTATCCTAGGCCCTCTACTATTCTCTCTTTTCACTAATGAGATCTCTTCAGCCCTACCCACTGGCTCAGTAGTGCAATACGCAGACAATACCACCATTACATGTGCCACCCCAATCATTAAAGAACTACAAACCCTGACCCAATCAAACTTCACTCTAGCTGAAACATGGTTTGCCAATATCAAACTTATTCTCAATCCCAACAAAACTAAACTGATTCTGTTCAATTCAGTAAGATCCCATCCCTCAAAAGAAACATTAACTATAAACTCTAAAAGTAATATTCAAATCACACCAACTCCTCACACAAAACTACTAGATGTAGAAATTGATCACCAACTAAAATTTGATACCCATATAGCACAAACCATCAAAAAAGTGAACAAGAAACTAGGCCTACTCTATAGAAACAAACAATTCATGAACACACATACTAAAACTACTACTGCTAGAACCCACCTGCTATCCATCCTACTATATGGCTCCCCCATATTAACCAATCTGAGTCAAAAAGACCTAAACAAAATGGAATCTTGTTGCAACAAGATTGCCAAATTTGCCACTGAAACCTCACCTAGGTCCCATCATTGTATATCCCTAAAACAGCTCAATTGGCTAGAGCTACCCCATGCATTACTACTAAATCAAATCTCAACAGCACAAAAGCTCTACCACCTACCAGATAAAATTCCAGCACTTCAGAGCTTTATTGAGCCTTACAGAACCACTAGAGAACTAAGATCTAGCAACCAAAATCTAACAAAAGTAATCAGACACAAAAATGAAGCAGGTAAATCCCTATATGCCTGCACAATAGCCCAGGCCTGGAATACACTTCCAAACCACATAACCGCCATGACCTCTCCAAAACAATTTAAACACCTTCTAAAAAAACACTACTCTAATAATTGGCTATGCTCATGCTACTCCCCAGGTTATTTCCAGACCATGGCAAATCACTAAGATCCCCACCAATATATATTTAATCCTACAAAGCCTTGTAAAGTTCCTTGTAGAATTAACCTCTACTGGCCACATGAATGAAGAATTCTTCCTTACAAAACTGAATCCTAATAAACAGTAACCTCCTAATCTAAGACTATCTATCTCTCAGATTGTATGCTAACAATTAAACAACCAACTCTAGAACTTTTTCCTAGTAAACACCTACTCTTTTGATGCTTTCCCTACTAGGTAAAAAAAAAAAATGATTACTTTTTGTAGGACTGCCTACGTATGACCTATTGTGTAGACTAAGAATCTAGCAATCATTTTATGTGACCTATGTATCATGTGATACTTAACTGTGTATGACTATTTGCTGCATAGAATCACAGTGACAACTTGTAACTTTGACATTAACCTCTATTGAAGCTTATTACATCTGTACCAAATGACTTAACCAACTTGTAAATTAACTAACTTGGAGCTTTTCTCCCCGGGCCTCCGCTGAAAATGGACCTGCGTCCAGTCGGACTCTCCCAGTTAACAAATGTAAAATAAAATAAATAAAAATAAAATAACAGGTTTTGCATTAGCATGAATTTTCTGAAGGGTATGAAGTCTGAAACTCAAATGTCTGTCATTATTTTCTAATTTCAATTTTTAATGATTTGCCACTAATTTGCCAGAATGCCACAATTTTATGTAAAACTGACCAAAATATGAGGCACAAATCTGGACATTCTGTGAAAATATGTATAATTGTGAGGTATGATGGGCATTCTGAAGTCATACAGCTGAAACAGTGATATGTCCTGAAGAGATCATTTGGATATATCCCATGAGACTCCATTACAAGAGGTTTAAGGTATTACACAGTGAAGACTCTAGTGTAGATGGGTCTTTCTTTGTGTTTTTTGTTCAATGGTTTGTCTGTGTGGCCTTTTTGCCCTTTGGTTTATCCATCTATCTACCTACCTGTCTGTCTACCTATCTATCTGTCTATGTGTGTGTGTGTGTGTGTGTGTGTGTGTGTGTGTGTGTGTGTGTGTGTGTGCATGTGAGAGTTTGTGGATTAGAGTTAGAGTATGAGTTAAGGTACATGATACATTTAGTGTTATATGTATTTAGGAGGAGAATGCGTGTGTGTATGTGATGTGTGTCCAAGGGTCAGTTTCCGGTGATTACTCCTGTCCACCTGGTGAATCTGGGTATACTGGGGCAATGCAGTAATTGCCTCATGTACACAGACAACCCTCTCCTCCTACCACCCAACACTACAACCTGTGAGAGATGCACATACATAGCCAAAATGGAAGCAAAGCTCTCTCCACCCAAGATTGTGCTAAACAGTCAAGAGGAGAAGGTTAACACCCACACTACACCTCAAGCAACACATAGCCCTTCTAAACCCGCACCACCAACACCCACATATAGCAACACTAAATCCACATATGCAGAGGCCCTTAACTGTAACCTGCCCAAGCAACAAAGACCTCTGAAGCTGAAACGCAAACAAACACCAATCACAACCAATGTGTCACATAGTTCACAACACCAGTGTGCCACCCAGCAACAGCCCCTAAGGCAAGACAATGTACCTAACACTTTAGTCATAGGTGACTTTATAGTCTGGCACACTGATGTCCCTCTCACCAGGTTGAATAAGGAGAAAATCACAGTCAACTGCCTGTCGGGTGCCAGGATCCGCCACATAACGCATGCACTCAAGTCACTCCACAACAAGTACAAATATGACTCTGTCATTGTCCATGTTGGAGTGAATGACTTGAGACGTACCTCCTTGGACTACATGAAAAGAGACATGGAAGAGCTCTCGGATCATGTGGCCCAGGCAGGTATGACCCTAGCCCTGAGTAGCATCCTGCCTTCACCCAGAATGATACCACAATATAAGGATAAAATGATTGACTTCAACAATTGGCTAAGCTTATGGTGTCATTCAAAGGGGATCCAGTATCTGTCTGCCTGGGATGACATGATTGACAAACCACGATGCTTTGCCAGAGATGGTCTGCACCTGTCGCCCCTGGGATTCAGGTTACTGGCTAAGGCTCTTGCCACCCCTATAGTGCCTTTTTTAGGCAAACTTCAAAGGACAAAACCACCACTGTAACAGGTACAAGCATGCAAAATCTGAAGGTAATGCTACTCAATGCTAGAAGTCTAAACCTCAAAATGCACTCTCTCGAGGCACTCCTAAAAATGGAGAACATCGATATCTGTGCAGTAACTGAGACCTGGTTCAAGGCTCCGGAGAGCACCCCTGCAATACCAAGCTACAACTCTTACCACACTTTTCAGCCACCAAACCAGGACCGAAACACTAAAGGTGGAGGAGTGTCAATATTCACCAAGGATATTCACACCACCAGGCTAGTTGGCCAACACAATGTGTCTGAAATTCTCCAAGTGCAACTAACACTAGGTAAGACTGCAATCCAAATTGTAGCTTGCTACAGATTCCCCACCATACCCCAAGATTCTCACTACACCTTTCTAAACATACTGGAAAATATTAAGATAGAACCAAACACCCTAATACTGGGTGATTTTAACTACCCTGCCATTAACTGGGAAAACTACTCATGTCCCAACACCTTTGCACAACGGTTCTTGGAATTCATAAATTCCAATGCCCTGGATCAACTAATCCATAGTCCCACCAGGGGCTCCAATATCCTAGACCTGGTCATTACCAACATGGGAAATCAATGCTCCATACCTATGGTCACCCGCTCGTTAGTCAGGTCTGACCATAAGCTAATCACCCTTAACATCCACATCCCAGCCCACCCCCCAGTAAAGAAACCACCATAAAAAACTTCTCCAAAGCCAACTTCATGCTACTCAAGTCAGAAATGACAAACTTCATGACACCCATGCAGACGGGAACTGAAAGTTCAACTGCTGAATCCTACACTAAGGCACTGTACGAGCACATCCACTCATGCATGAATCGTGCCATCCCAAATAGAACCAAAATGCTCTCATCCAAAAAAAGGAAGCCAATCTGGTGGTCCCCTGCCATAAACAAACTTTACAACAAAAGGAAGAAACTTTTGCAGAAAAGAGGAAAATCCCAGGATGCAAAAACTCCCTTACTAGCCTCAGTAAGAAACTGAGATGCCTCATAAAATCCTCCAAAGCTAGTTACGAAAATAAAATTGCCAAAGATTCCAAAGACAACCACAAAGCATTCTATAACTATGTCAAGAATCTAAATGGCAATGCTCAGATCTGCTCTGAACTAAAACAGAATGGCATTAAATATACTGATCCGAAGGATATTGCCAATATCCTGGCAGATCGATTCAGTGCCAACTTCACCCCTCTCACCCCTAAATGGCCCATCTCAATACCGGAAGATTGCCAAATTCCAGTAATAACGGCCACACAGGTACAAAACGCACTCTCTAAAGCCAAGAATACAGCATCCATGGGACCAGATGACATCCCGGCTGTGTACTACATGAACTACAATATGAACTGGCACCTCACCTAAGTGTCATGTTTAATCATAGCCTCACCTCAGGTTTCATGCCCACTGAGTGGTGCAGAGCTACAGTTATCCCAATCCACAAGGTGGATCCACCTTGGATCCCGGAAACTACCATCCCATCAGTCTGACAAGCCTTATCTGCAAGGCCATGGAGCGTATTATCATGGAACTTATAAACAAAGACATTGGCAACCTTCAAACACTGGACCCCACCCAGTTTGTGTTTGTGAAGGGCCGATCCTGTCTCCTGAACCTGATTGACTTCTTTGAATCAGTCTCCAGAGCCATGGACAAGGGTAAGGTGGTCCACACAGCCTATCTAGACCTTGCCAAGGCCTTTGACACCATCCCCACTCTGGAATCATAGATAAACTTACTAAGTTGGGCATTAATCCCTATGTCACCCAATGGGTTGCTAAATGGCTTACTGATAGAACCCACACTGTAAAAGTAGCCGACTCCAAATCCAGTTCCAAACAAGTGACAAGTGGAGTACCTCAGGGTTCAGTCCTGGGGCCGCTCTTGTTTGGCATCTACTTCTCTGAAGTACAGGTCAACACTAAGGGACTCTGGCTAACAAAGTTTGCAGATGACTGCAAACTGGGAGCCATTATTGAATCCCCAAATAATGTGGATACTCTACAAAAGGGCCTTACAGAAACAGATGCTTGGTGCCAGAGCCATGGGCTCAAGCTCAATGCCAAGAAATGTATTGTTATCCCCTTTGGGAAAAAACATGTATCCATGAATTACCATATAGGTGGCAGTACACTAAACACAGAAAGTGTGATAAGAGACTTAGGGACACAGATGGACAGTGGTCTCACCTTCGATAACCACATCGCCACAACAGTCAGGAAATCCTTCTATGTGGCACACCTCATCATGAAGGGCTTTTCATCCAGAAAAAAGGAGGTCATTGTCCCACTGTACTCATCCCTCATTAGACCCATTATAGAATACAACGCCCCATTTGGTATGTTCCTCTCAAGACATCTGCAACAACTGGAAAGGCCTCAGAAATACCTCACTAAAAGAATTACAGGCCTAAAGCAGATGCCCTAAGCTGACCGCCTTAAAAAACTCCAGCTATACTCTGTCGCATATCGTCTACTCAGAGGTGATCTCTGCTTAACATACAAGGCCATGTCAAACCCAGAGCTGTTGGACATGCTACACTTAAAGAAATCCCAATCCCTCAGAGCTACACGCTCCAGAGACCTAAACCTTGTCATCACAATAAACAAAACATGCTGGAGGGATAGGTTCCTGACCCAGAGACTCCCCAGACTCTGGAATAGATTGCCCATACATGTTAAGTAGAGTGCCTCTTTAGACCTCTTCAAGAGGAACCTTGACGGTTGGATGGGAGAAAGGAAATTCACCCCAGGGATCACGTCATTCACCCTGCTAGACAGGGGTCCAGGAAAGTAAATAATGTGGGAAGAAATAGCCAGGGAATTGTTATGGCTAGGCTTGTATAGGCCCTAGGGCTGACAGCCTAGTACCAACCTATGAACCTATGACCACTTCAGGACAGATGCAAGGACAAAATGTATTACTTTTAACAAAGTTGCAATCACATATTGTTACACCTGTTATAGATATTTTGGTCACACAATACACAACTTGTTTATGTGTACATATAGTTTAATTTAAAGCAAAAGGCAAAAGGCTCACAACATATTATTTCTCCATAATGAGACATTCAAGAATATCATGGTTTAATTGAGTCATTTCTGCAAAACTAGTTGAAGAGTACAGTCTCAGGTTGTCTGGTGAGGGCTGCAGTGACAGTGAGCTGAGCAGGCTAGTCTAGTCCAACTTAGTCCCAGACACAGGCACAAACTCCTTTTGTGGGATCAACAGGCTGTGTCAGACATGCTGATACAAATAATCCCCTCAATGTGTTCTAAATCTGTCTTGGCATCATCTCTCATTCAGCCATGCCTGGTATGCCTTCAATGGGGACGCTGTGCCCAAACTACATCATCTGGTTCCTTTCACTACAAAGGAGCAGTGACTGTACCTTGAGATCTTCTTGGATGACAAGCTCCTCATTCTGTTTCAGTGAGTCTTGTCATCCATAGAAGGAACCTCATTTCTGTCACTTCTATCCAGAGTCTCAGTCTTCTGTATACCCCAAACTCATGACAATATGTGAAGATGGGGAAAGTACAGTTGTGTACCTACCATAAATGTAGATGTTCGAGTATATTCACTGTTGCAGTCATTACACTTGGGTTACCCTGCTGGCAGGCTACCCACAGTCGGCCTGAATTCCAAAGTCCTGGTCCTGCATCGGTTGCTGTCACCTCTTCCCTGAGGTCAGTGCGCCAGAGGTATAAAAGATGCAGCCGACACCATTTTCTTCAGTTTTTCTTGCCCCAGATGTCAGGTGCCCCCAAAAGGGTAGACTAAAAAATTGCTTATAAAAGCATGCACTAAAATAAACAATACCTTCATCTATAAGCAAATACACCACATAGGTTGTATAGGATAGAGAAGTACAGATAAGTCCCAGAAAAGAAAGGGGGATGGTGGGTGGGTAACCTGGACTGCAACAGTGAATACACTGGAACATCTACATTTATGGTAGGTACAAAACTGTACTATGTTCGTGTTTCACTGTTGAATCCCAAAGCTGAGGTTGGGCGGCTGGGTCTAAATAGAATTAGGAGTTGCTATAAGGCCCTGCAGAACTGCAGTGGCAAAGCCTGCTCTGGATTTAGAGTAAAGAGGTAAGTAGTAGTGCTTAGTAAAAGTGTGCACTGAAGTCCAAGTTGCAGCCTCCAAAATATTCTTGGTTGGTACTCCTCTGAGGAAGGCTGCTGAGGTGGCTGCTGCCCTGGTAGAATGTGGTCTAATGCCCTTAGGCACTGACTTGCCATGTTGTGAATAGCAGAAACGAATGCAATATCCTATCCATTTTGAAATAGTCTGCTTTGAGATAGCCTTTCCTTATGATCCTGCAGCATATGCCACTAAAAGTTGCTCAGTCTTTTTGAAAGCTTTAGTTTTGTCCAAGTAGAAGCGTAGCTGTCTGTATATGTCCAAAGCATGCAGAAGTATCTCCCCTTTATTCTGTGGGTTTGGGAAAAAAGTAGGCAAATGAATGGTTTGGTTAAGAGCCACACTGGACGCTACCTTAGGCATAAATGTTGGATTTGTCCTTAGAGAAACCCTGTCCGGATGGAAGATAATAAAAGGTTCCACAGCCATTAATGCCTGTAACTCTGACACTCTTCTTGCTGAAGTTATTGCTAGGAGCAGAGCTGTTTTCCATGATAAGAATTTTATCTCAGCTGTATTGGCTGGCTCGAAAGGAGGCTGTGTGAGTTTTTCCAAGACAAAATTGAGGTCCCATGCAGGTATTGGTGCTCTCCTTGGAGGTCTTATATTTTTGGCCCCCCTGAGGAACTGCTTAAGCAATGGATGTGAAAAAATAGGTGGGACTGTATTATAATGAGCTGAAATGGCAGAGGCATGGATCTTAATTGATGAGAAGGATAGGCCTTTGTCCAGCATCTCAGTTAGGTATTGTAAAATCTGAGGTATAGTTGAAACAAGCATGCCAATTCCTTGTGCCTGGTTCCAAGCACAGAATCTCTTCCATCTTTCTGCATAAGATTTTCTGGTGCTGGGCCTCCTGGCCTCCAAAATAACATCTATAACCGCTTTAGAGAGAGGTGTATTTGAATGGTTACACTATCCGCCATGCAGCTAGATTTAGGGTTCTGAGTTGGCTGTGCAGGATCTGATTGTTTTGTTGGGTCAGTAAATGAAGAATTTGAGGCAATGTCCAGGCTGGGCCTTGGGACAAGCTCCTTAGGATTGGGTACCAGTGTTGGCGTGGCCAATCTGGGGCAATTAGTATAATTTGTGGCTTCTCTTGTCTGACCTTTAGGAGTACCTTGGGGAGGAAAGGCATATACTGTAAGGTTGTTCCAGCTGAATGACAAGGCATCCACTTTCCATGCTTGTTTATGATAAGTCCTTGTGCAGAATCTCTGAAGTTGGCAGTTGTGAGGGGAGGCAAAAAGTTCTATGTCTGGGCATCCCCATTTCCTTGTTATTATGCTGAAGATTTGTGGATCTAGTTTCCACTCGTGAGGATCCATGAGGTTTTTGCTTAGTTCGTCTGCCAGAGCATTTGTTTTTCCTGGCAGGAATTGTGCTTGCAGGTGTACTTGGTAGGTCAATGCTGTGTTCCACAAAATCATGGCTTGTCTGCAGAGGGGGTAGGAATGTGTGCCCCCCTGCTTGTTTATGTACCACATAACTGTGGTGTTGTCCATCTTTATCAGCAGCTGTCCTGGATGAAGTAGGTCCTTGAAGGCTGTCAGGGCATTTTGTACAGCTAGCATCTCTTTTTGATTGATGTGAAGATGCCTTTGGCTTGGGGGCCATGTGCCCTGAATACATTTTCCTGCCATGTGGACCCCCCCGGGCATAATCTGACACATCTGTTGTTAGTGTTTGCCTGGCTGTGGGTAAAGTGAATGGCTGTCCCTTGTTGTGGTGACAGGCCTGTGCCCACCATCGAAACTCATGTTGCAGGCAGGGAATGAGTGAAATTAATGATTCCAGGCTGTGGCAATGTTGAGTCCAAACACTTTTTAGATACCATTGTAGTTTCCTCATATGCAGTCTTGCATAAGGAATTAGCAGAATGCAGGAGGTCATGTAGCCCAGAGCCTGCAGAATTTTTTCTTGCAGATAACTGGGTCTTTGTTGCCATGCTTTTGAAGTAAGAAGTCAGTTGCCTTTGTTTGTCTGGCATGAGATAAGCCATCTGGGCAGTTGTATTTAAGCTTGCACCCAGGAATATTATCTCTTGAAAGGGTACTAGTTTTGATTTCTTTTTGTTTACTGTGTACCCTAGGCAAATTAGTAATCTTTTTACAAATGCCAGGTGCTTTAGTAGAATGTCTTTGGTCTCTGCTTGAATAAGGCAGTCGTCCAAGTATGGATATATTTGAATTCCTCTTTGTCTGCAAAATGCGATTACTGGTGCCAGGTATTTTGTGAAGACCCTGGGTGCAGTAGATAAGCCAAAGGGCAGTGCAGAGAATTGGTAGTGCATTGAACCCGCTGTGACTCTGAGGTATCTTCTGCAAGATTGTCTGATTGGGACATGCAGGTATGCCTCTTTGAGGTCCAAAGTTACAAGCCAAGCCTTCTTGCCCAGCATGGGCAGAAGCTGTTGTAGAGTCAACATCTTGAATTTCGGAAAGTCCAGAAAAGTATTTAGAATAGACATGAATAGAATACGTCTCCATGCTTTGTCCTTTCTTGGTACTAAGAAAAGTCTTGAGTAAAATCCTTGTCCCTGCTCTTGTTGTGGCACTGGCTGAATGGCCCTCATGTCCATGATGAGATGAAACTTGTTTTTTCTGCCTCAGCCCATTGATTGTGTGGCAGGTCTGGCATACCTTTTGCCTTTGGAAGGGTGTGAAAGTGGAACCTGTAGCCCTGAGAGACTATATTTAGGACCCATTTGTCCTAGGTTATCGTGTGCCAATTCTATGAAAAAAGTGCTAGCTTTCCCCCTAAGGGTGCTGTCAAAAGATAAGTGCTTGGCATTGACAGAGGGAAGTCATTGGGACTGTTTCCTATATGGCTGCAATTTGTCTTCTCCACTTTTGGAGGTAGAAGCACCCCATTATTTGGGCCTGTATGAGCCCTGGGGCTGTTGTCTGCCTCTAGGCCGTCTGTATCTGCCTCTTTGTGGCCTGTCTGACACAGGAAAGGACCAATTCTTAGAAGGCCAGTTCCTGCTAAATCTGGGTGGCTATACCTGTAAGAAATCCTTCACTGCCTGCATAGATTTAACTTTATCCTCCATTTTCTTCAACACCTCTTCTGCCTTAACACCAAACAAAGTATCATGCTGTAATAGATGCAGAGCATCCAATAATTTTGCTTTAACATGATCAGGCAGAGTCTGTTCCTTTAACCAAGCATGCCTTCTAATAACAGAACCTGTTACAGCGGCCCTGCAAGAGGCCTCCAGTGAATCATAACCACATTGCAAAGTATGTTTTCTCACTTGTTCAGCTGCATGCAATAAATCCTTCAATTCCTTGTTCCCAGAACATTCAGAATTTGTCAACATTTTCTGTTTTAACAGAGACATTAAGTATTGCTGATATTTAAGCATATGAAACTGACAATTTAAAACCCTTACAGCCAAGGTAGCAGAATTTCTCCCATCTGTCCAGTGCCCTAGAATCTCTCTCTGAAGGGACAGGGTTTTTTGCTGTAGCAGCCCCTTTGGGACCCTGAGAAATAGTTTCTGGGTCAGCAGCAGGGTTTTTACATAGAAATTTATGAGAATCTGGAACCCTGTAGTATCTGTCTGGCTTAACAGGTGCAGGAAGTAAAGAGTCGGGAGACAGGTCGGACTCTGAAAATACATCATCTACAATGTCTAGAACAGGTGGAATACCAAGAGGTCTGTGCTGAGGTAGTAGAAGAAAGTCTCTGAGCCTTTTCTTAGAATCTGAATAATCTTGGCTCTCCCAGTAGAAATGCTTCCTCATGATATGCAGGGTTTCCCCAAATGAGTAATCCTCAGGAGAAGAAGCTGAAGGAATATATTCTTCAGCATCAGAATCCTCATAGGGAGGAATAGAGTATCCCTGTTCTGAAGAGGAGTCAGAGGAAATGGAAACCTGGTCAGAGGAATCATATTCAGTATCTTGCCTAGGCCTCTTATCAGGAGGGGGATGGGAACCCCTGATCAAAATAATTAGGTCTTCGGCCATTTTGATCATCTGTTTCTTAGGCATGGAAGTCTGTCCTGGAGAATGCTGCACTTGTTTCCTTGTCTTTAAAACTGTTTTAGTCTCTGTCTTGGATGCTTAAGTTGGCTTGATATAAAGCTGTGTAGGTCTGAAAACACCCTCAAAAGCCGATGCCTGCTCAGTGGCTCTGAACCCATCTGAGGGATTAGTTTTCGAAGGCCCAATACCTTGAGTATCCAGAGACCTAGCTGTCTCCACGTGGGAGTCAGAGACGGCATGTGGCTCTGAGGTAGCGGGAGTCAGGGGCTGCGAAAGCGCCTCACTGAGAACCGGCGAACCAACGACTGGCCTAGAAGAGGCTTTGTCATCAGTTGTGGACCTCGGATGCCTGTCCTTTTCTTTTTTCTTGCGCTTTTTATGAATTCTGGTCATCGGTTGTTCCGACGGCATTATATAGTTAAACCTTTGGCCAAAGTAATGAAAAGCAAACAACGCTTAGTAGTACGTTGGTTAAATCTAGCACAAACCGACAACTAGCAACGTCGTGGTCAGGGCCTAGGCAAGAAATACAGTAAGAATAAAAATCCTTATGAGGTATTTGCTTCCCACAAGAAATACAATTGTTTACTTTTTCTGACATCGGTCTGGAGCAAGAAAAAAGTTTCCCCAATGGCGTACTTAGCTTTATAGAAGACTTCAGATCTGAAATTCAATTTCGAAAATCTCAGGAGTCGGCCGACCGGCACTTGCGAACTGCTTTTGCTTCGGGCACCACGTGGCAAGAAAGACTGAAGAAAATGGCGTCAGCTGCATCTTTTATACCCCTGGCACACTGGCGTCAGGGAAGAGGCGACAGAAACCGACGCCACACCAGGACTTTGGAATTCAGGCCGACTGCGGGTAGCCTGCCAGCAGGATAACCCAAGTGTAATGACTGCAACAGTGAAACACGATGAAGATCCAGACTAATGAGAAAACTGACAGTGTTGTCCTATTGCTCAGTTTTCACTTTGTCATCACAGTCCAGTACAACTCTACAAAACTGCAGCTGCAGCCATCTTCTCTCAATGATCTCCACCTTCACTTAAGAACAAGATGACAAGATACTTGAACTCCTCCACCTGAGGTACCTCTTCCCCTTCACCTGAGCACAACAATCTTGTCTATCTTAAGGAAAGATGACCTCTAAATTGGAGGTTCAGACGTTTATCCCATCTATGTCATGTTCAGCAGCAAATCACCCCACTGCACACAATCACTTGAGGCTGAAAGGATTCATCTGTAAACAATAATGGCCTAACCTCCCTTTCTCAGAATGAATGTTCTCCACACCTCTGAAGTGCCTTGATATCATGCCAGGAAGATCACAAATAGGACAGGGGACAAAATGCCCCCTCAGTGCAGCTCTATGACCATGTTGAACATGTTGGATCTAATGCAGAGAATATTTAAGAAAGATCTTATTTTCCAAATCCAAGGACTGACTGCCATGCAGAACTGGTCCTGGGACATCATACACTTATGATATTTCAGGGTATAAAGCCATATGCCTTCTCAAAATCCACAAAATAGTTGTGGACAGTAGTGGTTAATTCCCACCACCACTCTGACATCTTTGCATGGCTAAAGAACTGATCCTCTATTAAAAGGTCAGGAGGAAATTCATATTACTTCTCCTAAATCAAAAGCTCAACGTCTAGATTAAGTCTCCTTTTCATTTTCCAAGGCAGTTGAGAAGAATGATGCCTCTGTAAATGAAACACACCATCTTGTCTTCTTTTTGAAAACTGGGGCCACTAACCCAGTTTGCTACTCCAGAGATACTGTTCCAACCTCCCGTGTAACATTGATAATGTACAACGCCTTTAGCACTTCAAAACAATGTACAATGCCTTTAGTACTTCAAAACAATATGCAACTCCTTTAGTACTTCAAAACAATTTACAATGCCTTTAGTACTTCAAAACAATGTACAATGCCTTTAGTACTTCAAAACAATGTGCAATGCCTTTAGTACTTCAAAACAATGTACAATGCCTTTAGTACTACAAAACAATGTACAACGCCTTTAGTACTTCAAAACAATGTACAATGCCTTTAGTACTTCAAAACAATGTGTAACGCCTTTAGTACTTCAAAACAATGTACAATGTCTTTAGCACTTGCAGCCAGATCTTCTCCAACCCTTCAGCCTTGCCATAGTAGAAATGTTTAACTGCCATGGCAACTTCATCTATCAAAATGGATCTTATTTCATCAACTGCTTTTGGCAGCTTCTAAGCAGAAGTAGGTATTTCTGCAGACTTGCAGTAAACAGCCTGGATTATATTCTCTTCCTGAGTATGAAAACAGTTTTCAGAACCTGTTTAAGACCATCTCAATGTCATCCTCCACAGCCATGTGAAACTCAGCCCAGAGACAGACCTTCACTTTAATAACTGCTACAGCTGCTGCTTTCCTGCTTTGTTAGTACCTTTCAGTCAAATCCAGACACCCACCTACTAGCAGCACACGTAAGGCCTCTTTCTTTAAACTGATGGCTTTCCCCACTGCTGATATCCACCACAGCAGGTACTACAGTACTGCCATGACAAGTCCTGACCACCTTTTAGATAAAGATCTTTGTTAACATTTCAACTACCAAGGATTTCAACAGGAGCTAGGCAGACTCCACATCTCCAATTTCCCAAGTATATGGCAGGTCATCTTCATGAATTCACACCATACAGAAGCATTATCAATGTGTTTCCAGGTCACCACCAGTACATACTTGTTTGAAATTCCTAGGTTTGTTCAGCTGCCACCCTGGGCATCTAGACTGCTCACTACCAAATGGTGATCAGCTGGTAGCACGCCATCTCTCTTGACTTGAATGTCCAGTATATTGCTCTCAGGTCTGATGACGTTTATAAAGTCAGTCATTAACCCTTGGTGCAGGGCTGATATGTCCATACAGTCACTGATCTCTGGCCCAAGTTGTTACAGCACCAGGTATAGCTACTAGTATCCTTATGTCCAAACATGGTGCTTATTATAAGCAATCCCAGACTATAAGAACTGTCCAAAAACAATTAACCATTTGGTGGAACAATACAACATCCTCCAAATCTAGGCCAAACCTAAAAAATGTCGCACTTCTGAAATGAACAAGAGACACACTTCAGTGCTGAAATGTTAGTTACTGAGTAAAATCAAGCCTTTGTCTAAAGAAAACAGAGATCTCACATTAAACAAAAAAGTGTTTTGTACAACAAAGTGTACTTGCTGTATTTTTTAATTTATTCAGACTTTCATACAATCTGTGCATAAGTAGAACATGTTATCATTCTTACAACATATTTTAATAAACTGTTTAATAGAAGCAATATAATACAATATGTTAAAGTTCTGACAATGTATTCCATTAAAGTGTCTTATAGTAGATATACTTTTATTAACTTTTCTACAAGTTAAAAAATACACATTAAGAAAATAATTTGAAATGCAAGCACTATCTCACCAAGCTATTCTCTCCCCAACCCCCAGGTTCCTGCAAGCAGAGGAGTAGGTAGGGTGGGGCAAAGGGGTCAGCAACCCTGGGTACAAGATTTCATTGGGTGCTGCAGTTTTTATTACCAACATTCAGTTTTCTGAATGTTGAAATTTGCTGAACCAGTTTAGTGCTCCATGTGTGGTTAGTGCTTTACTGGTATACGTGTGTGGTTAGTGCATTACTGACATATGTGTGTGGTTACTGGATTACTGGCATATGTGTGTGGTTAGTGCATTACTGACATATGTTTGCGGTTAGTACATTACTGACGTGTGAATAGTTCCTGCATTATTAGCATACAAGTGTGATTAGTGCATTACTGATATTTGTGTATGGTTACTGCATTATTGGTATATGTGTGTGGTTAGTGCATTACTGACATACGTGTTTGATTAGTGCATTACTGGCATACATGTGTGGTCAGTGCATTATTGACATATGTCTATGAATAGTGTATTATTGGTATATGTATGTGGTTAGTGCATTACTGACATACATGTGTGGTTACTACATTACTGACATACATGTGTGATTAGTGCATTATTGGTATATGTGTGTGGTTAGTGCATTACTGACATACATGTGTGGTTAGTGCATTAATGGCATATGTGTGTGGTTAGTACATTACTAAAATACTTTTGTGGTTACTGCATTAACAACATACGTGTGTGGTTAGTGCATTACAAACATATAGACATGGATGCAGATAACTAATTTTAAGGGCCAAATTGATCAACATCTCCTGTTAGTTGTAGCAAGCAGTTTGCTACAGTTTAAAGAATAAAAAAATATATAGTTTTTTTATTTTATGGTGGTTCATGAGAGGACTTTTGGGGGGGGGGGGTTGCCAGATTGGAGAAGATCTCAGGGTAACAGAAGGGCCAGCTACACGTCTGCTTGACAGACCTGAACTTTCAAATATTTAGGTCTTAAATTATAATCACATTGGCAACATTAAGTCATAATAGGGGCATTGTGCAAACTGAAAGAAATCATGTAATACAGGAACTGTGAACCATAACATCAAAGGATCAAATTTTTGTTTATGGCTGATTCCAATCTGACTGGGCAGAGTGCTTCATCTTGCCTGATACTGACATAGTCAGAAGAGAAAAGATATTGTTGACATTAAAAAGGAATAGGCTCTTCTTTCACTAAAGCTATGATGTTTGTTTTCTACTGAAAATAAAGATTTGCCTTAAAACAACTACATTTGAGTGCTTCTGCAGTAAGCTTCATGTTGCTGGAATCACTAATGCATCCAATGCTGTCATTTTTAACGTCCTGCATAGTTTTGTTTTTTATTTTTTTTTTTTGTGTGTTTATACATAACACATTAAAACACCTCTTTCTTCCCTAAAGTATGTCAGTATTCTTCCTTGACCTACTATTCGGAGAGTGGTACAAAAAAATCTCATCTAGTGTGAATAACACTATTACCACTGCAGACAACTCTATATATAATGCATGATACATGAAAAAACATAACTGCAACTTATTATTTCCTTAAACAGGAGTTTTAAAACTTGCATCGTAACATTTAAAGCAAAAACATAGTTTTAAGGCCCATTCTGTGTTAAAATTACCGTAGAATACAACACATTTTAAAACATAACAATTTATTTTGTAAAACTAGGCCCTTACATGTCATTTAATCGCAGAAAGACTCCTACATTTATCAGCACCAGCCTTTCAATGTTCTGTGTACAGTAATGATGGTTTCTGTAATATTACATTGCTCTTTGACTAAGTACATAGAAATTCTCTGGATAAAGCTAATCAAAGGAAATGCAAAAAAGGAGGTAACATCTGAAAAACAATTTACTTTATTCTTAACTTACTTAAGCTTTTCTGTCATTATTTATCTCAAAATCCACCTTCACAACTCAGTATAATATTGAACACAAAGATATGTGTTTTTGCATGCATATCACCACATTAAGTACTAGATCTTTAAATTTCAGAACACTAACACAAACACAGCAAATAATTATGTCAGCTACTTTAAAATATAACATTTACTGTCAAAACAGAAACACAGAAGTAAAAATGTTTTATAAACATGAGTATGCTCATACAAATATTGCAGCAAATAGGCAATGCATTTCCCTTTGGCCTTCATCCAGGGTCAAGACAAATCAATGTCGGCACAGTAAAGTAAACTTGTACACAATGACCCCTTGTCATTATACATTTTTTTATTTCCTGAAGTTATCTGATAGAATTCTATGACAAGAGTCGGTGTGTGTTCAGGACACTGCTGAAAGTAAACTGTCGCCACATGGCATTCCAGTTATCTTCCTGTGTAAGTGCTGAAATGTTTTAATTACAAGATTTTTACTTCTGTATCTCCTGCTACAGCCAAGCTGAATGTAATCCAAGCAACCTTATAATTTCAACTGCTTGCTGGAAATGTAGCAAGGTCTTCAACTAAAGTAGCTCTTGGACTAGGGTTACAGTGGCAGTAACAAAGTGCCATCATCTTACAGAAAAGAAAGGACAACAAAATACTTCCTCTTCCTCTACACAGTAAGGATGCCCTTTGATTTTAGAACACGTGTTTCCTAACTTTATCCCAGTTCAGCTTACACTGCAGTGCCCCTTTCATTTCCTTGATCTTTTGTTGCAATTTCGGGTCAAAAACACGGTACATAGGAAGCTGCCTTCGCTGTACACTTGAACTAATGTTATCAGTACTGTTAGTTCTGCCCCATTATGACCCTCCTCAGTGACAGCAGGAGAACCCCCATGGTACATTAGGAGGTTAACAGACTTAACAGTGTTGACTTTAACTACTTCATGTGGCAGCCAATTGGCTCACTGAAAACTGCACTGCCATGTCTAACCTTAACAAATACCTGTAATGTGAGGTGATACTTACAGTACGTGTTACAGTAAAACCTGCATGAGATACCAGAGCATTTAGGGCTGGAAAAAATTATAGGAAAAATCAGTGACTTTGTAAATTGTTATTTTGTTTTAATTTTACAGATAAAGTTTCACTTGCTGTTACTGACATCAGCAAGAACTGAATGCATGCTCCTTAGTAAAAAGTATTTATGTTACCAGTATACCAACAAGTTTCAAGCACATGATAAAATGCAAATAATCCACATCTACAGTTAGTATGTAACCAAATAATTTTTATTTACATTGACAATGTCAGTATATACTCTAGTGCATTTTCCTATATGGTAGTCATAACTCCTTATAGTTATTCTGCTAATAAAAACTAGGGTCTACTATGAACCATAAAAGGTACATTTATCAGTGCCTGGACTACTGACCACGTGCTCCGATTACTCCTTCTGCGTTCACATAGCAAAAAGGAAACCACTCAACTTTCAATGTTGTTTTCATGGGGGATGCACTTTTTTTGCCTTTTGTCTGATTTGAGAGAACCTCTGAATTAGTATATTTAGAAAATGGGTATAAAGGTACAGTTCCAAACTGAAAGACATTGCAAAAACACACACTGCCTTAATACACTTGATTCTAACTATCATAACAATTTATTTATTTATAAGCTCACTCATTCTAGTCCACATATGGTAGTTTTATCTTTGATAACATCAAGCAGACCTGAAAAATTACAAATAACTACACACTACCTAGAAAACATAAATTGTGGCAAACATGTACTTAACATTTTAACTCTTTAATTCAAACTTTACAATGGGCTTCTTCACTATACACTAAAACTCAGACACCTTAAAAAAGAAATAAAATCAAATTTCATGTCATCTAACCCTAAAATAAATTATTCTCAAACATATTCCTATCCCTTAAAAATATTTAATGTTAATTGTCTCACTGAGACTGGGATGGCTGTAAGCCTGCAATAAAATTTGACACTTGGCTTCTCCGATGGCTTATTTGATACTAATATCACCCTCACACATATCAAATGCTCTTGATTCAATACATAAAAAGTAAAATTGTTAAATGAATTACATACTGTAGAATGCTTAAAAAGTACATTACAGTACACACTTTTGGATCTTACTGCATAAAAATGCTCACTGATTCTCTTTCAAGAGGTCACATGGTCATACCAAAATAAAAACAAGTACAACCTGAGCAAACAACAATGTAAATCACTTACTCAGGTGTATAATTTATTTATTTATTTGAAGTTTGATTACCGGGGAAGTCCACTGGGTCAAATTGACCCATTTTCAGTGGAGGCTCAGGAAGAAAAGCTCCAAGATGCATTATACAATTTAGATACAACTGATAGTTAATATTAAAGATAATATTATGTAGAATAGTTACTCATAAATGCATTCAATATCATGCATAGTTAACAAATTCATTAAGCTTGAAGGTAGGGATTATACAGTTTCATCTGAGCAAAACAGATATGTGTTAGGTGTGGAAGCAGTTTACATACAAACCTTTTAAGAAAATGTAAATATGCTTTACATACACACATCAACAGTAGAATGGTATTTACAATATTTACAAGGTTGGGCTGTGTGAGGGTAGCTGTAGGAGTTGTTGAGAGCTTAGAGAGAAGCTATAGAAATTGTTGAGAGCTTAGATAGGCTCATAGGAAGATAACTATGAGAGTTGTAGAGCTTGGGAACCAGAGCGAGAACCCCATTGGATTAGGTTAGGTGAAGGCAGGTACATTTCCATTTAGTGGACAGGTGTTTGAATAGCTGGGTTTTGAAGTTTTCTGAGTTTGGTATGGTTCTTAGTGTGGAGGGAAGAGAATTCCATTTTTTGCCTAGTGAGAAATATAGGAGAAGTTGGTCAGCAGGACATTTAGGTTTATGGATAGTAATTAAGTTCTGATTTTCAGATCTGAGGGCTCTGTTGGGTGTGCGAAGGATGTTAGTTAGAGCAGGACATTTTGTTGGGTGAAATATGAGTCTATATGCAGTAGTGAGTTGGAGATAGTCTAGGTAGTTTTGGAGTTCAAGCCAATTCAGGGATTGTAGGGTTAGACAGTGATGGGTGGTATTTTTAGATTTAGAGGCAAATTTAGAGATTTTGTTGTAGCAGTTTTCTAGTTTAGAGGTGATAGAGGAGGACAGGTTGGTTAGGAGAGAGGCTCCGTATAATAAGGAAGGAAGAAGATAAGTCAAGGCCAGAGTTTGCCTGGTAGAGTTGGAGAGAAAGCGATTATTCCTATACAGCATACCTAGCTTTTGGTGGGTTTTCTTAATATTTTTTTGAATATGAATATCAAACTTGAGGTGTTCATCTACAGTAATGCCAAGTAGTTTGGCAGAGTGGACCACTTCTATAGGTGAGTTGGTTTTACTGTAGACTTTGAAGTTGTTTTTATCATAGGCGAAGGTCATTGTGGGAGGGAATAGTAGAATCTTTTATTTATTTGCATTGAGAGAGAGGTGGTTTTGGCACATCCAGTTTTCAGTTGTTGAGAAGGCAGTTTGGGTTTTAGTCAGGAATTCAGAGAGTTTTGAGGCAGAGTAGACTAAGGTTGAATCATCCACATATTGTATGATTTTAACATCAGGAATAGCAGTGTGAAAGTTATTGATGAAGATGTTAAAAAGCACTGGCCCAAGGATGGATCCCTGTGGTATGCCAGTTGGGGTAGGTAGGAAGAAAGAGATGGAGTTCTTCCATTTGACTGCCTGTGATCTGTCTGATAGATAGCTAGAGAACCAGGATCAAGCACTATGTGAGAGATTAAGGTTTGAGAGATGACAGAGAAGGTGCTCGTGGGAAACAGTATCAAAGGCTTTAAACAGATCGAGTAAACAGTAGAAACTAAGTGTCTTGAATCTTGGGCTTGATTGACAGTTTCTAGGAAAGACAGTAGAGCGGTTATTATGCTATGGCCTGGATGGAAGCCGTGCTGGGTAGGAGTGAGAAGATTGTTTTGGGTCAGGAAAGGCATAAGTTGGAAGTGGATGCATTTTTCTATGATTCTGGAGATTGGTGAGAGCAAAGCAATGGGGTGAAAGTTTGAGATGCTGGTATTTTGCCTCCTTTATAAAGAGTAAGAATATAAGCTGAGCTCCCGAGTTTGGGGACGTATGATTCTTTTATAGATCGGTTGATAATGATGCTGATTGGGAGACCAATGCCATCAGCAGCACATTTTAGGAAAGAAGAGGGAATACTGTTGAGAGTGTTAGAGCATGGTTTAAGTTTGGACAAAAGTTTTTTTATAAAGTTAGTGGAAATGGGTTTGAGTTCAAACAGATGAGTAAGTTATAAGGGGGAGAGTGTAGAGCAGTTGGGTTATTATTGGGAAATGTCTTGGTGAGGGTAGTAATAGTTTCTATGAAAAATTACTTAAATTAAGAGCCTAGTTCAAGGTCAGATTTACTTGGGTTAGGACAGGGATTATTCTTGGAGCCTGTATTGAGGAGTGAGTTTATTGAGCTCCAGAATTTGGGGGGGGGGGGGGGGTTTATTGTTATTGGACTGAATTTTGACATTGTAGAATTTTTTGTCTTTTGTGATTAGTCATTTTGCATGGTTGCGAAGCTGTTTATACTGGAACAAGGTATTGGCCAGTTTATTGTTTAGGTAAATCTTCCATAGTTTGTCTCTGTGGTGCATAATCTGTTTTGTCTCTTTGAATCGCCAAAGAGCAGTTTTAGTTTTTATCCTTTTGTTTCTTAGTGGGACTAGTGAGTTTAAAGTATCTAGGAAGACAGAGTTGAAGTATTCTATAGCCTTGTCAAGAGGAAGGATGTTTAGAATTTGCCAGTTCATTTGTTTGAAAGTATTTGAGAAAGTAATTGGGTTGAAGCTACTGAGGTTACAAGTTTGAATGTATTGATGCTGGTGTGGGGAAAAACTAGTTGAGCGATGCATGAAGGCTGGGAGGTAGTCGCTACAGGTATCAAGAATTGCACCAGAATTGGTTATTTTATTTGGATCTGAGACTAGGATCCAATCTATAGTGGATACGGGAGAGTTTATTTTGTTAGGTCGAGTGGAGACGATTATTTGAGTGAAGTTATAGAGGTTAATGGACAGGGAGTGAGAGGGGCAATTGATTTTATTCCAGTCAGTATTCACATCACCAAGGATATAAGTTTCATAGTTAATTTCAGTAGAGGCCCATAGGAGAATATTTTTGAGTGTAGAGATATTGTTACCAGGTGAGATATATAGGGCAATGATGCAGATATTTTTATGTTTATTTATATTTAGAATTCCAGCAGTAAGTTCAGTGTTATGGAATTAAGGAATTGGAATTTGTTGGGGAATTAAGGTAAGACGGTTGGAGTAGACTAGGGCAGTGCCTCCACCTTTTTTATTTAGTCGTCATTTCTGAGACAATGAAATCCTGGCAGCAGAATCTCAGAGTCGGAGATAAAGGGCTTGAGCCAGTTTTCGGAGATGGCTAAGATATCTGGTTGGTTATGGCTTAACCAAGTTGAAAATTGGTGTACTTTGTTGTTTAGACTTTGTGCATTAATTGTAAAAATCTTTAGGGTGTTGAGATAGGAGGAAGAGGGTAAGGGATGAGTGTTAATAAAGGATGTAGGACCAGGGTTAGGATGGATAACATCAGCTTGGACTAGGTTGTTGAAGGAGATATCCTTTAGCCATATTGGTCTGCCAGGCATGAATTTTGGTACATTGTAGATTGGAGCAGGTGACAGTGTCTTGACTTTAGAGGAGAAGAGTTTAGAGTGGAATAGGTGAAGAGGGTTGGGCTGAATGAGAGAAGAGGAGATAGAGAAGAAATGGGAATAAGAGTGAGAGAGAAGGTGGGTTTGTATGGTAGTTGTCTTTATAGGTGGTATTGGACAAGCATAGGTGGAATATGAGGCAGCACAGTATAAGGAAAGTAGTAACAGAAAGAGGAGGCTGGGGGACTGGAGGGTGTGATAACTTGAGAGCATGTTGGAGCAAAGAGAGAGTGGTAAGAGTGGTTAGGAAAATAGACAAGGCTATGAAAAAGAAAGGGTTTAAAAAGTGATGGAGGTATTCTAGAGATTTAAGGAAAGAGGAGGGGACTATAATTATTGGGTGGAGTGCAGATTACAGAGTTTAAGAAGGAAGGCTATAGGTGGGAGGAGTAATGAGAAGGCAGCTGGTATTGGGTAATTAGGCTGTGAGGGTGGGGTAAGATAGAAATAAAGCTAGGAATACTGGGGGCGGGTGGAAATTGGGGGCAGAGTAGGGGAGCAGAGTGAGCCCGTAGGGCGAACGGAGCGGGAAAGAACACTAGAGGTGAGTATGGCAGAAAAGGTATCAGCAAAGAGCAGTTTAAAGGCTGTATTTGGAAGGTATAAGCTAAACATTTCCAGCCAGAAAATGAAGGCTGCCTTTACAGAGGGTGGTTTAGCAGCGGGGAGAAAATATTTACAGTCTAAGGATATTAATTCACAACCAACTGTTTGTGAAAAAATAAAATTTGTTGGGATTATAAAGAATATCTAGGGTTTATATTGGTAAATGATGCCACCTAATGAAGATAGCAAACAGCAGGGATAGTTAGACCAGTCTTAGGTTTAAATATATTCTAGGGTAGTGATAACAGGAGGGGAGAGGGCAAACAGTCTGTGGTAGGCTGCTAGAATGCACACACGGGAGGGCAGACTAACTCTATATATAGTACATTAAGTCTACATTTAATTAGTGTTAAGCAACATACATTTACACAATCTTGTTAGGGGGTCTTCTCAGTAGTATTTCTCTAAGTACCAGACAAGCTGGCCAATTCAGGGTGTCTTCAGGTGATGGCCAGGAGTATTCCTTTTGAGTTTAAAGCAGGGAGGGAGCACACATGATGGATTAATTTACACAATCTTGTTGGAGGGCCTTCTCAGTAGTATTTTTCTAAGTACCAGGCAAGCTGACCAATTCAGGGTCTCTTCAGGTGATGGTCAGAGGTATTCCTTTTGCATTTAAAGCAGGGAGGGAGCACCTGGGATGGATTAATTTACACAATCTTGTTGGGGGGGTCTTCTCAGTAGTATTTCTC